>NC_137257.1:15530459-15979812 GCF_965637545.1 Phallusia mammillata | reverse complement strand
CTGCCTCATAGGAAACTATAAAATATGTTTCAAAATTTTGAAATGCAATCCAATAAAATTAAATTTCGTCAACACTTTTCGAGGAAAATTAGTTATACAGCATACGAAAATACTTTAGAAGCGATTTCTTGATGTAGCAAATATGCCTTCTTATATATAGCAAAGACCTTTTTTACAGTAAACAGGCATTAACAATGTCAATCTTAATTACTTCGTCAAACAATACACCCTAGTTCCAATTATAATCTCAGATATCTTGGAACTATCAAATCGCCGCGTTACCGTTTTGTGAATACAGGTCTATCCTTATTGTTGTTACATAGTTGCCATTAATTAACCAGCAAGCAGGGGTTGGTGTGGTAGTTTTTTGGTATCTGGTGTATTGTGTTGCCCGGGCCGATTTCAAACATTCCGCCAACGGAATAAGGACCTCTCAGCCAACCACTTTCGGCTGGGATCTCTGGTAGCGAGCATTCACTTTCAAACCCGCAGTTTTGATTTGAGCTGTAGTACTCCCATAGCGAGACCATTACTGCCTATGCAGACCTGCTTTCTTAGTGTACACTGTACACTGTACAGGAATATAGACTTATAGACTTGAATACGTTTTGGCAAGAAATGAGATAAGTATGGACCAGAAAGGTTGACCCGTTCGGTAAGTGTAAAACTGGAAAGAGTGTTGCTAAATATTCATTGTATAGCTGCACTTGAAGTTGGATGATGTAGGGCTACGAGGATTAGAATGTTGGTACAACGAGGCAGGCGATTATAGTTGCTGCATGTACAGTTTGGTTGTGTCAAACTGTTCGTTTTGTGCTGTTAACTTTTTTTCAGGAATTGTAACATACCTATCTAAACGATTTTGCCTCTGATCGTTGAACCCTTTGTTTGTTCTATATAATAACAATTTTTTTTGAGAAGTATAATGCAAAATCCTGTCTATAAAACTTGTAAACGATTTTAGTATGAGTATTTGATATCTTCAGCCCCTGTTAACACATACAGGGATGATTTTCAAACAAACCACACTCTTACTCTCTAATACGAGTTTCATCTTAAGTTTGAAGCAGTGCTGTGACTTGATTTAACGATGCCTCAAATCTACACACTCTATTCAAAACGGAATTGTTTTAAAGACTTTACTGTTTTTGCAGAAGAAAGTCCCATCAAGCATGGAGAGAATGGAAGACAAGCCAGGTTCGTCAAAAGTTCGAACCCTTGAAGAGGTTGTAATTCTGCTGAAAAAGCATGTCCAGCAGAGGGAATTAGAAATTAACGTGCTCGGGAAACAACTCAACGAATCAAACTCCAGGATAAAGAAGATGGAGAAAAAAATGAACGAAAAAAGTCTGGTAGGAAAAGCCACGAATTGTGCTTTTGTGTGAAACTGATTTTTTTTTTAGTAGACCAAGTGCAAAAAAAAGATGGATGACGCTTAATTAGAAAAAGGGCAAGCATCGGTTGTAGCCTGTGGTAGAAGTTAACATGACCACAGGAATTACAATACAGCCTTATTGCAAAACCCAATATTCGAAAACGTTTTGAATCATTTCTATGCAATGACATGATATAATGAGCTTCCTGGTGATCAGTTCGAAATCCTCATTTGAATCTGTAGTATAAGTTATAAACATATGTGACTAATACATTTACGATTTCGCAGGACGAATATCGGATGAAGGGTTTGCAACAGGACAAGGACGACTTGTACAAAAGGTTGAACGACTTACTCAAAGACAGAGATCAGTTACAGGTAACTTTCGGATTGCATAGTTTGTTAGAAAAATAAGTGCCCCTAAAAATACAACTTTAGGCGGCAATTACGTCGTTTTATTAAAATCTTGTGCCTAATAAATGGCAAAGCGTTATAGTACATGGCAAATAATCACATCCTTAAATTAGTTATTGGTTTTATTATTTTTATGCAACTGTTCTCTTTTTTACATGTAAAGTTAGCAATGATGAAATGCCACTAGTTAAAAAATTGGTATAAACTAAGAGATATATTACTGTGATAATACCACGACTTGCATTGGCCCTTAAGACCAAGAGATAGAAAACCAACTGGTCACAGATAAAGTTGATTTGGTTTGCTGGCGTCAACATTGTAAACCACTGAATTATATTGCGTACTATAGGGCTTATTTTGATACATTTCTGCTTGTCTATAGACCAAAATGAGCAAAATCACGCGGCAGAAAGAAGATGCTGAAGTCGCGACGAAAAAAGCGAAAGAAGATTTGCAGTTTGAGAAAGACCGACGTCACATCCTGTCGAAATCAGCTGATCGTTTTCCGGAAGACGACAAACGTCATTCTCGTAAGTGGATCAACTGATACTAGCTACTATACACAATTATTGGACCCGTTTGGACCAAAAAAGGCTTTTCGGTTTACCGTGTTTGAATGATGGAAATCTTTACAAACACAATGCATTGGTCACTTTTTAAACCACCTAACGCCAGATAATGTTTTCAACCCCTGATTTAAAGTCACTGTACACCTTCTGTTTGAAGTATAGTCTTTTCTTTGGGCGAATATTTCGTTTATGTGTTCTAATTTTGAATTCCTTTTTAGTCCCGATTCGGTCCGATTTCCAAATAACACTTCCACCCGACCTTTATTACAGCAAAATCACGATTTGAAAAACTAAACGAAGGGTTACTACAATTTGCTACACCGTAAAACCGACACTTTCACATTCTGTAAACAGCCACCACTCGTATAACACTCGAAGGTTTAAAGTAGTGTTACCGTCTTAACTACTCCAACTCCACTCTATGCGAAAGATTCAACATTCACAGACCTATCAGTAGACAACTAGAGAGCGCTGCTTGTATACATTTACTGGTACTCTTCGTTTTTAAGCGACTTACCGAACTATCTTCAGGCAGTCATCCATGGTAAAATTTAGATTAAATCTCTAAAAGTACACAAAAAAGTGTTTATGCTGCTGGTAAACGAGTTTGTATGTAACAATTCCCCAAACCAATGGCTCTTATGAGCTTCTAGAAAATATGGAATGTTTAAGTAATTGGTGGAAAATATTCATTCCTATCAACCAAGTTTATAAATTTTACATTTTCTTCCAAAATGCTACCAAAAACTTATCTAACCCCGAGGATTGAAAGTTGAAACTTAGTTAAGAACTAAACTTTTTAATACGATCACAGTAGTCAGAGGCAAGATTGCACCCAATCCTGACTATTCTTTTGCACCGGTTTCGAATTCCCTAAGGCCCTTAAGCGAACAAGCACTTGAGATTGAAGTGCCGGTACCAGCAGTTGTAAAATTCGTTTCTCTCCCCCTTTGGTTTAAATACAGTTGCTTGTGTTAAAAGTGTACGCAGTTGGAAAAGGCTTCGCCGATTGGGTAGGGTTGTGGATATTAAACGGACATTTCAATGTATATGATACATACCTTCGTTGGTATACAGTCCTTGGACATAGGCTTTAGTAATGGTTTGAACACCATCGGAGGCCAGATTTTACTGTCGTTTTAACTGCATGTTCCAGTATAGACAGGCTTTAAATTTCCATTCTGAGTAGACCTGACTACTGTGTGATACATAAGAATGTTGTTTCAGCTGAAAGATGTGTTAAAATATTGCAAAGGCACCAGGTGTTGTGGAAACTATAAAAAATGTCGTTTTAGTAAAGGTGTTTACCTATTTGTATTCACACCTTAAAGTTTTTTTACACAATAAAGGTTAGGTGGGTGAAAATATAAATAGGTTTCAGTTATTTAAGACGATTATGTTGTGTTAGAGCCAAAAAGCAATCATGGAAAATGTCAGTGAAAAGGAACGTGTATTTAAGCCATTAGCAGCCAAAAATTATCATGCCCTTTTCCATATATTAGTCCAACTGTTTCAGGAGAATTGATAGTAACTATGGCATCGCTTGTATCCCTAGTAACGGCCGGTTAGGTAGCCGCAAAACGGGGAAAATATGCCTCATATTCACCCTCCCATAAACGCGACGTTCAATGTGCAGACATATACCCGATAGTGGCGTAACAAACGCCGGGCCTTTGTGTCGCACCACAACGTAACAATGGATCATGTTTAGGCGGCAACAAAACACAATAAAGTTGTTCCTTTACGTCGGTGCCTGAACCAATGGAAACGAAAACACAATGCGATTTTGGGACGCGTGAAATTTCATACGGTTGCTAGTTTGAGATTGTAAGCACTCGAGAATAGAGTTCTGTGTGTTAAAGGCGTCTGTTTCAAACTTTGTATTCGTTACAGTGTAGAAAGTTTGCTTGGTGGTTAGTTTTGTGGCTTTATGGTGCTGTTAGTCTAAAAGGGAATATGACCGCCCATCAAAAGGTATGTATTGTTGAATTACAGTTTTGGAAATTATTCTTTGTCTAAGTTTTACGAGACCAGCACATTAAACAAATCGTATCCTAATATTAAGGTAAAGGTTAGGGGACTTACGGCTTTTCAATAGGCTGTAAAACTAATATTAGGTGTGTTAAACGTTTTTCATTTGCAAAGTTACAAAGACTTTAGAAGTAGGTGACCTTCCGATACTGTTAAAATCACTAACAGTTGTTTTTCAACAAAACAACAAATAACTCTATTTGGTGACCAACAAATCGTCTTGGCTATTAAAGGTCCGCTATCATGTATATATTTGCTAAACACGCCAAGAAAATGTGCGTAACAACGGAATCTGTGGTTGCCATTCAAAACGCCGGTCATGTAATCTTGTCATCAAACAAAGAGATTCGTGTAACCGTCGAATTCATGCTTTGTTTCAAGTCGAGGTCTCGCCTTTATTCGGAGTTGTGCGTTCGAATTGAGGGCGGTCCGAAATTAAGTTAGTGATTGTGTTGGGTAAAAACGAGATTGTGTTGCCTTTATCTGTACACCCTGAATGTTATATGAGGCAAAATCTTCTATATCATCTGTAAACCCGCTAAAGTAGTCAACCTTTTTAGATGTATTCCCCCCTTAGCAAATTTGAAATATCTTCATTCCTCCTGACTATGCTGCATAGTAGTTGCTAAACCATACAAATATCATTTAAAATTGGGTCTATTATCACATTCACGGAACCTATTAACAGAGCTAAAGTGTTTTTTTTTACAAACAGTTAGTAAATTCCACAAAGCGTTGCTAAAGTCAAAATGACACACATTTTATGCGGTCAAGTCACTGTTTTGTTACTATAATCGTTTAATCTTCAAGACTGTATTACCAAATTGTCAAAGAATGAGCATAGACATTTTTAGCAGTATAAACGTAGGTTTCAAATGTACATTCCGAACTAAATATCTCGTAATACTAGGGAACGTAATGATTTTATGCTTCATAGCATATAAACAGCTGTTTCCTAAGCTCCACCCACCGCACGTCATATGTGCCCAATAATAGGCACTTTCTATAGATAGACCGAACACTTGAAAAATGGACATGCCCTTTACCAAGGACGAATAGTTTCAGTGTAAATGGACAAAGAATGGCCTTAAATTTCACATTACAATAAAACGACTGGTTGTAAAGGGTTTAACAAAGATCAATTTAAAACATATACAGGTCAAACCAGTTCACCAGGCAAACAAAACTAAAGACTCCGGTTTCAATACTTGGTATATGTATAATATCCACCAAGAACAATAGATAATGTTGTACTTTAACACCTTGAAAGTGATATCCTACATTGTAAGACTTGATATACACACCTGGCGTTGCGAATTCGATCCCTTTTTTGACACGCAATACGTTAGCAAGGGTCATAGCAGTGTTGACAGCCCAGAAGCCGGATTTTTAAGGGCATTTTTGAAGTCGGGCAGCGCGTCGCTGGCTTGTTGATCTAAGACACGACGGTTGGAAATTTGGTTTGTGCGAATAAATTCGTGTTTGGACTTGTACTAATTCATACACGAAGCCGGCAGCCACATACCAATAATATGCGCGTGTTGATATTTCACAATATCGTTCTGCGGTCGTGTGAAATGTGACGGTTTAAGGTTCAGTTAAGGCGCAATAAAAGCAAATGCCTCTGTAACGAGTTTATCCCATAATTCGTTGATTTTATACCTATATACAGTAAATCTAATTGACTTAATAAACGAGTAAGCATGCTCTTCCAACACTTTTTACAACAAATAATTAATCAACTTTTCGACGTCCCATACAAGACGCCTTTATCAGGATAATGGCATAGCTTGCAAGACAACTGCACACTCAAATTACTTTGGGCGTCTTTATAACTTAAATAGAAGCAATTTTTGGGGTATACAGTTAAAATTATGCAACGCGACCGCTTGACTGGTATTTAAGTAAATTCTTGAGCAGTGTACCTAATTTATTGTGACATTCTTTTCAACTCTTTTTGGCGGAAACCCGGCCAAAATACGACACGTTTGCTTTGACGATTACGTCGTAAAAGTGTGACGTCATCACGCATGTTTGCGAAACCATTTCTCGCTTTGAACGTTAAAAACATGGCAGTTTTATTCATTCGGCGGCGAATTCCCACAACCCGCTGTGTTGCTGAATAGGCGACCCACGACTACTAGAGAGACCGCGTTTGAGGCATGATTTATTGTCCGCTGGTCTAAGTGAATGATTAACCTACTCTCGCCGGTCCAAAATCGCGTCTTTCGTTCGTCATTTGCCGCTTATTTGTGTGTACATGCGTTTGGAATCGCAACTTTTGAATTCCTGATGTTTGCCTGATGATGCTGCTGCCGGCAGAGATAAGACAGCACTTGAATTTTTAACCGCAAGCTAAGTTGGAGCCGATACTTGGATAATACTGAACGTTTTTGTTACTACTTGTTTTGGATTTTTGTATTATGTGCAGCGAAATGGATTCTCTTGATTACAGCCTACACAGTAATGTTGATGATTTAGGTCAGTAAGCTTGACTTGATCGAAATTTTGTTTGAAAGTTGAGTTGTTTAGCCCCAAAATCATGGCTGATATGGATTGGAGTTGTATTACTAAAACCTATGACTAAAGCCTGTTTTTTTACGTAAACAAAAGCAGTGGGTTCGGGGCTAGATTTGTGCATTTAACTGGTGGTTCACGGTATTCGATTTTTCATTTCCTAAAAGTACATTTAAAATAACTGATCGAAATCGCTTTTGAGTATATAAACAGACCTTGACATGCTACCAGATTGAGTTTTATACACCAGTAACATGGTTAACTGCACAAAATTTGTACAGAAACCCGCTTAAAACTGGTAATCAGCAATTCGTAATGCGGTATTTGAAAATAACGTACCTGCAAAAAGTAAACAAACCTAAATCAAAAAACATAAAAAATGTTTTACCTACTTTGATGTTACCATTATCAGTGACATACACTAATATTGATACTCACATGCGATGTATAATGAACCACTCACCGTGCCCTTGAACTTTACCGCGGGCCCACGCACGCTTTACAATTAATTTTTCGAAACGTCGACCCCCGGTGTAGTGTGACAAGAGGCCACAAAGTGTAATGGTACTTGTGTATGTGACAGACGAATTGAAGGAACGCGTTGACGAACTAGAACTTCTCAACAAGTCATCGGCGAGTGAACTTGACCGAGCCGAGCGCGAGCTAAACTCACTCAAGCGTGAAAACCGCTCACTTCGAATGAGCAACGAACACGAATTGGTTGACCTCAAGGCGGATCATACCGTCATGCGGGAAAAGGTAAGGATATGGAGTTTTTTCCCTTTCCACTTAACACATCTTATCTTGAAGGGGGGCCTTTGGCAGGAAATTCTAAATGTTCTAAATGTAGTATTTTTTTGGAAGTATTTTCAACTGTTTTTTTTAATCTGTTTAGTATCTTTTATCACAGTGGTTTTGGACCTGTGAGTCGCTACCCCGAGTGGGGATTTTTCGTCTTGAATTTTCCTAGAGTTATGTTTCAGTATTTAGTTAATGCGATTTTATTTTTTCAAAAAAGGAGGTTTGTTTGCTAAAATGGGTCAAGATGAATAAGGTTGAAAACCACTGTTTTAACACATACCAGGTTAAAACAGCGTTGCTTTGTACCTTCGCTGCATTTTTTTACTATCACAAACTGTTCAACTGTACAGATTGCAAATGCAATCACCTATTAACGACGCTACTTTCCAAAGCGAATTTAAATTTCAAATCCATTGAATCATTTTATATTCGATTTTTTTGACTTAAATTTAGTTTAACCCATCAGGCACCACTGGGTTAGAGCCATGCTGCTAAAGTTAGAGACGGTTGTATTGACTTACGTTGTCTCCTGCGAACACTGTCACACATTGGATTTTAGACCTCAATTTTGTTCGAATTAGGCGAAGATCCGGACTAGCCAAAACCACGGTTTACTGTGCGTCGAATACTTGGTTATGTCTGTCATTCATTGCATACGTTTTGGGTTACAAAATTGTCCTTTAAATCAATATATACTAAACAACTTTTTTCCTTAACGGTAAAGTTGGACCGCATGCACGAGATATCGGCCGAGAACCTTCTTCTGCACACTGATGTTGCGGATTACCAAAAAGAACTTGGCGAACTGAGGGACGAGGCGAGAGTTTTGAGGTCAAAATGTCATGAGTTGTCAGAAGAAAATCGCCAGTGCAAAGCCGAAATTAGGGACTTAAGAAGATACATGGATCTAATGCGGGCTAACAAAAGTGGCGGTAAGACGATTTTGTTCTGTTTTCAACTATTTGTAAACTTATAGTGTTACATGTTGCTGCAACATTTAATTTATACGTTAAACCTCGGTTAATCCGGACCCGTTTGGACACAAAAATTTGTTTCGGTTAGGCGAAGATCTGGATTAACCGATGTTATTTAGTTTAAGCATTACCACACTAAAAATCATTTGCACCTCAAATTTTGTCGGAATTAGGCGAAGATCCGAAATTTAACAAATCCGGTTTAACCAAGGTTTACTATTTAAGATATGGCTTCTGGTGGATTCACAGGCTAGTTTTGTAGAGTCGATAATAGCAACTAATGTTAGAAAAATGTTTTGAATCGTAAAATCGTCTTGTATTGACAGTCATATCTGGATTAAATAAACAAATCAAACCTTTGTTCATATTTTTATCCAGTGACCCTAAAAAACACCAGAAAAAATGCGACCTCTAAACTTCTGTCATATTTTTTTCAGACACGCGGCAAGATTTGCTAAACAAGATCGAGTATTACCAAATGGAGCATGACCGCCTGCTCGATGAAGTACGTCACCTCAAACACCGTCTTGGTGACGTCAGCCCGCGCAGTCCACGTATGAGGTCAAGTTCACCGAAGCAAGGTTCACGACACACCCACACAACGCCCTCTAAGGTTCGTTTTATGAAAAAAAAACTGAATTAAGATGACCCTACTCTTAATAGCTGGATCAGAGTTGTAAACGGGCCTAATATTAGAACCCAAACCCGGCCCGAACTCGAAAGTACAAACCCGAAACCCGTCCTAAACTCGAATCGTTTTTGAGAAGCCCATTGAGGCCAGAAAAGATTATTGGCAGGTCTACTTTAAAGCCTCGGGAAAGACTAAGAAACACAATAGACAATTGGTCTTGAACAAGGCGTTTTAGGGTTATATGACATTAGGTCAGGTCCAGAAACTGGCGACTTAGCTAACCCTGCCCAAAAAGCCCGGCCTGACTTACAACTTTAAACTGGATGTTCAGATTTCTAATTGTAAACAACTATTGATTTAGTTAAGTTCATAAAAAAACATTAAGTCATTCCCTCTTCAAGATTTTAAGATATGTATTTCGCCTTTACAGCATCATGAGTATCATAAGTTTCATTTAGGCATTGAGAAAAACACCTAAATGTAATTAGCAGTTTTTTTAATTGCGCACAAATCAATTTTTAGCAAAGCGTCCGATTTTCTAACTCCCTCGAACGTGGTCGTTCACCCGTGTCCGATGCCATGGCAGCGTCCACCGCGTCATCATATGCTGCGTCACGTGTTCGGAAAGATCGAAGTCTGTCGCCATCCGCTGCCCTCAATGTCCGAGATCTGACCATGGACAGATATGGACGACACATGGAGGGGCCAGAGAGTCGACAATTCCAATGTATTGGCGGTAGGTTTTTTCCATGCATCCTAAATACTTCCATACACCCTAAATAAATGTTTTCATACATCCTAATTTCGGGCTTCTAACTTATAACTTACTTACGTTTGACCCCGAATGACCTAGCGGTTCACCCTCATGCTCCCAAAACGTAATATTTATAAAGAAACGGCTATACTCACTGAAGTACATAATCCAGCAGTTTCATAGTTTGTTGGTTGGTGCATTGTAAAGGATTCGAAAGTATTTTGTAACTTTTAGTTAGATTCTAAAATATTTTGTAACTTTTAGCCCATTTTTCACCCCTTAACCTGAAATATTCGTTTTAAGCGTTACCATGCAGACAACTGTAAACCCGTCGAATTATCCACTATATCGGTTTATTGCACGAAGCTCGCTTAGACCAGGGCTTCTCAAACTGTCTGTTTTAAAATGGGGTCGCAGAACAAGAAAGTTTGAGTAGCCCTGGCTTAGACAACAGCTTTACATGTTCAATCAATTGCGAAAAAACATCAATTGTTTGTAAATTTCAGGTCGGGAATCGCCACATTCAGACGATAGTGAATGTACTGAGTTTTTACTCAAGCCGCAACCACAAGTGAACGGTTGCTCTGTACCGCCACCTGCCGGAATGGACAGTGACGATGATGACGTAGAACTCCATATTGCGTCACTCAGGAACGGGAAAGGCTCAAGTAGGGTTTCTTTAGCAAAGTTGTCATTAGAATTTACAGGATTTCATAGACCAATGTCAATTGACAATCTCAGCTCTTTGAAGAAGTTAGCACCCCGAATTCAACTTGTTTACTCTAGCATTTCGAGATAAAATGCGCATTTTAGGTCGTTTTAAAACACTTTTTTGTAGAGCATAGTAGGCGTCATACTGTAGCAAGTCGGTCTTCTAAGCATTTCGGTCTGGCGTATTATGATTTAAAAATGAGTATGTCGTGATTGCTGGTCTACATGGACGCTCCAGGGTCCCAGTATGTGTGTGTTCTTCTTGATCTTTTTTGTAGAGCAATTATTCAAAAATTACAGTATTTTTTAATGCTGGTTCATGTAATGTAATGGCTTCTGCAAAGGAAAGCCGATTCTGGTATCTCCACATTTTTTTCTTTTGTATAGATTCGTCAAGCTCCACCCAAATCGGTTTGAGGTCAGGTAGCACCGATCGTCTGGGGTCGTCACCCAACAGGAGGTCCAGAAGCCCCTGTAGCCCCGTGGGCTTCCGATCCTGCAGCCCTAGACTGACGACATCGCAGAAGTGCGTCAACGACACAGCGAGAGAGTAAGTTGTCAATACAGCTTCGAACCATTTCAATGTAAAACTAAGCCCGTATAAAAGCTTAATTACTTCGATAAAGGGTAATGCAAAGTACAGGATTAACTGAAAATCTACTAACACCATACCTCACGGCCATCCTGTATTTATCTGAATTCCGTTAGGTGGCGTAAAAGGCGCTAACACCCATTTTAAACGATACTGACGGTTAGGGCTAATTCAGTGAGAGTAAGGTATTATCATTCAAGCTACAATAACACTAACTTAAAAATTTAGTGCTTAACCTAAAGTTTTACAAAACAATTGTTCTGGACCCTACCCCTCTTTAGCTGCTAAATAAAGAGTTCAGTTCTTTTCGCCACCTATCGAAATTTAGCCAAAATTAAATGTAGGTCTACAATGAGGTAGGGTGTTAGTAGCTCTACCGAGAAAAACCATTTAAAACATTTACTTGGGTTAACTTGGTCAAAAGTTGTTTTTTGTGCCAGCGAAGGCCATGGAGTAACAGCATTATGTACTTTTCTTACTTAAGTTGGGGAAAATTGGTTTTGCAAAGACTAAACAAAGCAGTGTTATTCATGGATATAAAAGCACTTGCTTCATTTTAACCGGGTAGTGACCGACCACGCCTCTAACACGCCCACTTTTTTGCAGTCGTTATCCTACACAGATGAAACGAAGCCTTCCTCGTCGAGCTTTCGCCCCACGTAACCCGTCCGACATTAAACTGGGGTATTGCATTAAATTTACCCGTCCTGGGGGCAAACTGAGCCGAGGAACTGTCCGTTACATCGGTCATCTACCAACCAGGAACGAAATATTCGTCGGTGTTGAATTGGACGGACATGGTAAGTTTTTTAAACTTCTGCGTTTCTGAAAAAAAGGGCAATAAAAACACCTGAAATCACAGTACGCCTGGCCCATTGAAGGCGTTATACCGAATCAGAATCAGTCCCGGAAAGATTTCTGTCATGGGTTCGAATCTCACCGCAGGCTGGATTTTTCTAGCCTACACCCTTCCCATATGGTGGTGAAAGCTTGGTGACCGGCTGATTCGGTATCACGCCCTCAATGGGCCTGACGTTCTGTGATTTACATATGCGTGTGCCGTGGTCGCTGGTCTGCATTGACGCTCCATGGTTGATCCCAGTTATGAATTTATGTAGGAATCAATAAATATATTTTAGTTATCGTAATGGATTAGACCCTAGATTTGGAGGTTTGTAGGTGTTGAAAAGCGGAGCGCTGGTGCAGTCATGGCACGTGTAAGGACGAAATGTGTCTTGTACTGTTTTAAAATTGAGCATTTATTTTCGATTTTATGACTGTTTTAGTGCAATTGTGTTGTTGTGATTTTAAACAAATCCAATAACTAAGTTTAAATCCATTCAATTTTTTTGACAGACGGAAAGCATTCTGGAACTTATCAGGGAACTAAGTACTTTACATGGTAAGCTTTTTCTTGAGAAATAATAACTGACACCACAATAACTT
Organism: Phallusia mammillata; assembly: GCF_965637545.1. Classification (NCBI taxonomy): domain Eukaryota; kingdom Metazoa; phylum Chordata; class Ascidiacea; order Phlebobranchia; family Ascidiidae; genus Phallusia; species Phallusia mammillata. The sequence continues at coordinate 15,966,997 of NC_137257.1, read as the reverse complement.
TAAAAGTGGCAGCTCAGAACTATACCTGCCATATTCCACCATAATATAGGAATATGTGTTTGCACAATCAAACTAACGTTCACGAAAAACGATTGGAAGTGCTGATGTCAGCGTTTTTTAACAGGGGCCATAGCCCCTCAGGTCACCACGACAAAATTAATGTGACACACACCAACCAACCAAATTTTGGCTAAAGTCTGCACTTTAACACGTTTAAGTGGTCCACATGACTGCATTGGTGACATTCTAGTGTTAAGCAGGCTGTAATCCTTTGTGAAACATTTTTTTGTCTTAATGCACAGAATTAAACGCAATTTGTTGTAATTTGGGGGTTTTAGTTATTTAAAGAGGAGTTTAGTTTACGTAAATTTATAAGATTGAGAATCAATATCTTATGCTAACTTAGTTAGCAAGTACGGTAGAAAGTAATTACCATTTTTATTGTTAAAATGTTCACTGCCGACTGCCGTAAAATAAATAAAAATCAATCTGCATTTTGAAACAGCCCGACGAACAAGGGAGTGTTCACACCATTCAGCAAAGTGATAATGGCGTGGGAGTAGGAAAGTTCACGACCCGGAAGCAATTCAATGACGTCACAATTACGTATATGACGCAACATTCGTCCATGCACTAAGTAGATAGAACATATATTTTTTATCGTTTTTTTACGCGCGTTTAAATGTTTTTTTCTGTTGTCCGCAAAGTTTTCTACACACACGCACACACAACGTGTGTTATGACGTCACAAACAGTAAATTGTGACAGTGTGACGTCGCAAGTCTACCTCCATTTTTTTCGCCAACCGGATCTTCAGTGTGATGGAAAGGGTATAAGTGGTTTAGAAAACTAAAGAAATATCGTTTTTTTCCCTTTTTCCCAGTTTATTTTGCGCCACATTAATGCTCCTAAACTAAAAAACGTCTATATCAGTGGTTCCCAACTTTTTTCGACGAATTCCTCTCTTAACAGTTCAAAATGTTTTTATTCCTCCCCAATAGACTACAATACTACATACTAGTATATGCTAAACCATACAAAGATTATTTGAGTTGGGTATTTTATCAACTTCACGGGTCATATTCCCAGAGCTTAAGTGTTTGTTGCAATGCAAAAATTGAAGTAAACTTTTCCCTTCAAAAAAGTTTACAATTCCTCCCCGGTCGGGAACCACTGGTGTATGTGATAGTAAAACCGATATGGTGCCTCTACCATCACACTCAAGATACCGTGTTGAATTTAGTGCGAGTTTTTTTCAACTGTATATTTTCCACGTTGTGAACAAATTTTGAGCGATCCCCAAGCGTACAAGTGCTTCTTCATTTACACTGGGTTGCCACGCGATGACCCAACTGTCACCCCTCCAACACAATTTGTCACGTCACCAAATCACACGTCACTTTTGTTATATGACGTCACCCGTACACACTGATTTTTAACGTTTGCAAAAAAGTTTTTTATTGTTTCAAAAATGTTACTTAAACCCCTAAATTAGGAAATTAAATTTAACTCTAAAATGCTTACAATGTCTCACCCCAAAGTAAACTCACCCCAAAGTAAATTTCCTAAATCAAAAGGTCATTTGGCACCAAAAATTGGGTGATTTTGAAGAAAAAGTAGCAAGCAACATTAAAATTTGTCATCACTGTTTTTGTAGAGTTGGTAGTAGATTTGACAAGGCAATTTTTCACCCCCACTGTGACGGAAACGTAGTATTAGTTCTTGACAAGTTTGAAATAGTTGCAAATTGATCGTAGAGCCCGTATCAACATTATAGAAATCGTCCTGATATTAAACTGGCGTGTGCTTGCGTGTTAGTAGTAGTATCACCAAAACATTTTTTCGACACTTCTGGACATAAAATAACGCCTACAGACTGACTTTAGTATGTCGTCATGCATGAAGCCTCATTTCGTCCCCTGCGTTTCCATCCTAGTCATATTCACCGCACTCATTTCACCCCCTGCGTTCTTTTTAGTATAAAAGTCCCTGACTTTTCACTGTATCAATTGCACTCGTTTTGCAAAGAATGTCGAAATGGGCGAGGTGCTTATTTTGTATTACGTCACAACCAAAATTATTAACTATGACGTCACAAACAAAACTTTTGAATCAAAATCACCTTTTCCAATTCGTCTTTTTTTGCCCAAAGCGTTTTTGTACATTGCGTAGTTTTTTGTGCTTCAACTTCAAAGTATTGCTGGTTGTATTTGCTTTTGTGTGGCAACATTATCGAGGCTTAAGATCTCAAGTGATCCTTCTATTTACCGTAACGAGTGTTTTGAATCGTAGTTTTGCTCAGTCATTCTGCACGAAATCAAAAAAAACCTCCTTCGTCATCATCAATCGCGTACTGTGCAGAGACACGCCCCTTTTCGCAAACCAATCACAGTCTTCCAAATATTTTGCTTGAAATACTCATTTTTTGATCAACATTCAATTTCAATTTTTTAGCCTAAATGGTAAATTGTGATGGTAAGCCTAAATATTTCTTGAGAATTTTACACAAAACAAGCATGGAGAAATTTATATAAAGCAGAAATTCTTTACAAATTCCAACCAATCAATTGCTTACAAAGATAAATCAAACTTTCTTCCTTGCGTCTGGAGAAGCCTGAGTACTACAGTAGATATTTTGGTACTTGCTTGCTGTACATACAAACGCTTCGCTTTATAATTAACTTACCATATAAGATCATGTGTTTTATACATTATTTCTGCGCGCGGGCGTCTTCCTGTGTTTTATATGAGTTTATTGACCAGTATTTTGCGCACATTTAGATTTCTATAGTTTTTACAGTGTACAGTATATAAAATGCTTGAGAATTTATTTTTTTGCGCCGCCAAATCTTTGTTTTTTACGAAGCGTTTTATTTTTTGGCGTCAAACAATACAGGAATTTAGTGTCAATCTGTCCATCTGTTAAAATGAACAAATTCATAACTGGGATCGGACCTGAAGCGTCTATGCCAGTGGTTCCCAACCGGGGTGCCAATTGCAATGCTCAGGGGTGCCGCGAGATATTAATATTGCAATACTGTAACCCATTCTTTATTTTAACATCAACTACTAAGTGCGGAATTTATTTATTTCTAACCGAGTTTCTGTGTGTATTAAGTTTCGCGTCTCGCAGTAAAATTTCCCTAAATTTCCCAGCTCCATTCTGGAGATTCGCTTCGTGCGTTTCTTTCCATAAAAAAGTTTGAATAGCATAACGATGGAAAATTTTAGCGTAGCGATGGAAATTTTAAGCTGATGCACAAGCAGATGCCTCTCGGCGCGCAAAAAAATTGAAAATGAATATCTTTGCGTTGGAAAGAAAGCTATTGTGCTTTGGTTGCAGTTTTCCTTGTCATACCTATGTGAGAGTGGATTTTCCGTATTAACGAACATAAGAACTAAAAAATGAGAACGACTACTTATAGTCGAGGAAGAAATGCGGGTGGCTTTATCGAATGTGCCTTCAAATATTAAGAGATATTGTGCAAGAAGCCAAGCCCAAATTTCACACTGACTTTTGAGTAAATACATTTATTTACGCGTGCTATACTGTACAACTCATTCTGTGTTATTTCATACAGTTATTTGAAATACAGAAACATCATAATTGATCCAGTTTTGCCAGGGTGCCGCAAACTATTTATCACTTTGATAGGGTGGCACAAGGTCAAAAGGTTGGGAACCACTGGTCTATGCAGACCAGCAATCACGGCACACTCATTTATAAATCACAGTACATCAGGCCTAATGAAGGCGTTATGTCTACTCAGCCGGTCACCAACCATTAACATGTGGCAAGGCGTAGGCTATATTGGAATGCTAGGTGACCGGCTGATTTGGTAATTACGCTTTCAATAGGCCTGGCGTACTGTGATCTGTCCATTTCTGCAAGGAATCACAGGCACTGATAAGTATTTGCTTTTAAAGTTTACAAAGTTAGTCGTTCAGTGTTTTAACGTGGAACCGTGACATTTCGGTCACATATATATTTCGAACCGGTGTGATTTCAGTACCAATCGTTGTGTCGCTAATATAAAAGTGCGACATAGGGGGAAGCCCCTGTTTCGGACGGAACCAATCACGGAATTTCTGTTGCAAAGGGTTCAACCACAATTTTCTGGCGTTCTTGTTCCGCACACAGAAGAAGATAAAAACGAAGACCCCCTGTGAACAAACAATGAAGGAAGAAGTTACTTAAGCTATGTTTTTTCACCTATACCACTAACAGTTAAGCCATATAAAATATTTCCCTGTAACAATACAATTTCAATCTATATTATTATATAATTACTGTACATCTACCTTTTCCCGTGGTCTTACTAAGTGGCTTTTGACACTTGGTAGCCTAAAAACTTTTTGAGTCCCGAACATTGGACGTAGACTTTTATTTGCCGAACCAGTCACGTCAGGTTCGTTTAGTTTCGTGTTTTTGTTGCGAATTTTTAAATTTGGTGAAAAAACAGTCTCAAAATAAAATACAATGAACCTCGGTAAAACCGGATTCAGTTAATCGATCACAGTGTTCAGTCGTCAATCAAACTTCATTCTAGGTATTACCGAATCCTTACTATGCTTCACAAATGGACGAAAATTGACTTGTACTTGTGCAGTAGGCCTTAGACTTGCCAAAAAATGTTCAATGCCCTGGTGAAATCTCCTAATTTCAAACAGTATAAATCATACCTGTGCTGCTACTAGAACCGAGAATATGTATGTGAGGACTGTCTTTGCTGTTTGACTAGCGTTTGAGGAGGCCAAACTTTCAAGTGGAATTGCAAGTATCCAAACCAACCCGAATATACTTGCTAACGCCATTCCCCTACAAACCGACTCTTTTGGTGATGTGCCTATTTTACTGATAATAACCTGCAACGAAAAAGCTTAGATTTTGTTGAGGCATATTATAGTTTACAAGGCTTTCAGAAATAAGATTTTTTAAAGAAATTCGTTTGCAGAATATTGCTTTTATTTTTGATTTAGGTTTGCTTAGCAGCGTACCTATTTTCGACATACAGTAAATCTCTCTTAAACCGGATTCGGTTAATCCGGATTTTGCTTGAAACGGACATTTTTAGTCCAATCGGGTCCGGATTAACCGTTTACTGTGAGGTTTACTGTAATTCATTTTCTTTTGGTTCCAATTTGTTGGTTTACTATCATAAAATGGACACAAAACAAATATCAAATAACTTAGTTCTAGTTTTCATCTAAAAACACCATATTTAGAAAAACGTTCGAAACTTAGTATATTGTTTACCGAGAGTGTAAACAGTATAAAAATAACTATTCGTACCTTCTGTCTTCTCCAAGTTATTTCACGAAGAATCCATACATACAAGACAGTTATAACAAGAAACAAAATCGCTCCTTCAGTAAGAAATCCGAAATAAAGCGAACCTCCTCGCAACCAACAAAACTTGTCGTGCATGTAAGTGCTGTAGACAGCCGTGGAAGCCCAGTTTACTGCAAAAACAGCTTTTATTGTATTTAGGCACAGATTTTGATAAGAACTGACAGGGTCATTCATTTGTACCATGTATACGTGTTAGTGGTGTTGGAGTACACAACAGGATCGAAAATATTTAATTGGCATTTTGATCGTTGCTAAACGTTAACCCTAACTTTTCATAAAAAATACGCTTTTAAGAGGTAATGAACAAGTTTACCTGAAAGCAGTCATTGGAAACTTTCTGTATTGCAGCCGCAAATTTAAAACAATAGAGTATATTCGATTGCATACAAGTCGTGTTTATTTTCACATTTCCACTAAGAAAAAGTTTACATTTAATATAAGTACGGTTATTTACCTGCAGTTGGCTGTAAACTATTTTGTCTGCTTTGAAGAGCAATCTGTATTCCAATTGTTCCGCCAACTATTACTGCAGGAATTGTGTAGACGAGGACAAACACAACAATCAAAAGATTTCTGTCCAGTCTTCGGACCCGTTTTACCAACAATCTACATTTTCAAAACAATAAGAAATTACCCTTAACTTAAAACAGGCCAAACATGTTTATTTGTCTCTGCTAAAGTTTGAATGACACTCGTTTAGTCGACAATAGCAAAATATCAAATTTCCTTTAAAATGTTAGATCAGTGGTTCTCAAACGGGGGTATTTTAACTTTCCGAGAGAAAATTTGTGGCAGGGGGAATTGGGGAGGAAAAGTTAAGGCTAAGAAAACTCGTTATATTTTTATAATCAAAAAATGAACCACTTTTGGAATGCCTACAATACGCAAGGTAATGTAACTGCAGTGACTGACACCTTTTTGTAAATTTTGTTCGGGAAGAATTGGCAATGTTTTGGTTTGTAAGAGGGGAATATAAAAAAAACACTTAAAGAACCACTGGTGTGGAAGATTCCAATCCGTTTCTACACTTGACTACACAAAGCTTCTTCACCAACTAGTTTTGATAGTTACGAAAATACATTTACTTACACGAACATGACTACAGCCTCCACAAGCATCCATCCCCAGCTAGCGAGCAAAAAGTAATGGGTAAATACTGTGACAAACAAACATGCAAGTTTGGAATTTGTTTTGTCCGAACCAACAAGGAAAATGAGATAAGACATAAACAAACACAAACATAGGTTGATGTGAACCGGTCCTGGTTTTGTTGTACGAAGATCTCTGTAAAAACAGAAGCACTTACATTAATAAATGCCGGTAAGTCTATTTAATTGCGTATGAAGTAGAAAAATAACTAATATAACGCAAAAATAATTATGTTAAAATATATGTTTATCCATTATGCCAGTGTACAGATAATACGAAATAACATACGTTTTAAAGAATTTTTAGGTGCGCAAGACACGAACTTAAATACTAGCTTTACTAAAAATAAAATTATTAGCGATGTAGAATGAAACATGTTCATTTTAACTTCATACTTAACCGACTTGTAATAAAAATGAATGAAGGCCGTGAGCAGAAAGCCAACGCATGACACAGCTCCAATAATTGTGTTGACAAAGTTGAAAACATTGCTGGAATTAGTTGCTTGCCTTTCAACGACTCGCTGCAAAATATTACTGAAATTGTTTGTCGTTTCTTTAAATGAAATAAAATTTGGCACCAAGTTGTTTCCTGATGATTACTATTGCGATTGCTGTTTAGGTATACGTACTAACAGAATTTTAGATTCCTAAACAAAAACAAAATAGTTTTTATATTCAATAGATGTTTCACAGAATTTTAAAACCGTCCTACTGATTAACATATGATTGCTGGTTAGTATCACAGCACAGCGTAAAAAGTGTTTCTAAACAGTAAAACTAAAATACGCATTCGTTGTTTACATTTCTATGATTTCACAAGTAAAATTAAGTCTACCTACCACAAGAACAGCAAAGTTAGTGAGATGGTTGCAAGCACATTTCGGCTGCTGATTTTGCTTTGAAATGAGTAAACAGCCATCATGTGACCAAGTGGATGAAGTAAAGTTCCACCAAACGCATTGAAATTCCAATTCAACACTTTGAGTGATATTATAGTTTATCGAGTATGTGAATGTCACACTGGAAGTGAGATTTTTCACAGGTATGCCGTCGATTTGAGCTGATATTACCTAAAAAAGTAAGCAGAAACATTTATGCTTAAAAACAGTGGTTCTCAACTGGTAGTCCATGATGACCTATTGGATGGTTCACATGAAGTTAATTATATTGGGTGATAAACTATACGTTAGATATACGTTAAAATGTAACAGCACATGGCGACCTTCAAACAACACCTCGCGTTACACGCGCCACCCAGAGAAAAAAGCCTGTTTTACATAAGAGCAGGTTGCTTTTGTATATAATTGTGCATGACCAACATATTTGGTCACAATTCTGTATTGAGGGAAAAATATATTTCACGCCAATATGTTGTGGATGTTTTCTTTATCCATACTTAACAATGGACTGGTTCACGATTGAACTGATGGCCTGAAACGAGTTGGGAATCATTGCTTTAAAGTAAAACAAGCTTTCATACACCAGTTACAGTAAGGCGAAGTATTGACGAAACACATGATCTTACGTGACATTGTGTGAACTATCCTGGGCCTATCATTGACCAGGTCGCCAGGTAATCATAATTTTAGCTTCACACTTTAGACAACCCGTTTTCATTTAAACAACCGTTAAGCAGGCAAACAACCCACCTTGGTCGCTATGAATTGTCTTCCTATCGTCAGATTTCCCATTGTATTTGCACATGGTTTCACTCCTGGGAAAGTAGCATTCACTTGCGTTGAGTTACAAGGAGCAGTAAATAAAACACTGTCGCTGTATTCAACAAAGGAAACTCTGGAACGATTCCCGACCCCGCTTGAGTTTTCCGTCTTTGAGAAAGCTTCACCGGGCAGAGTTATTTTTAAATTGTCCTGACCCTTGTACGTTAATCCAAGTTGGGAATAAATTTTGTTTGTGTATTGAATCTGTAAATATACAAGATTTACTGAACCCAGGCTTTGAATCGATTTTTCGAAAACATATTTTAGACATAAAAATATTGGTATGTGTTTCGGTTTACTGAAATGTTTTTTCCTAACTACATTCAGTTTTCTGAGTTCCACTGGCAATTTCGAGACGTCTGTAGGTATGTTATTTCTTGTTTTCCTTTGTTATTTTGCCCCCAATTAAAACTAGTTTCTGAAGAAGCAAGCAACACGATACGAAGATGGAAAAAAATAATCATAAACAAAACATATTCATCTCAAACGAAAATGTTATTACATCGTGTAAAGCAGTGGTTTTCAACGTTCGTAATATCGTTAAACCTGAAAACAACTAAAAAAATATCATTCACCCCCTTAAACAAAAATTGCAGAACTAAACGGCAGATAGTTTACTTACCCCTGAAAATGATATACTCGTCTTTTTGGGGTGATCACCCACAGGTTAAGGACCACTAGTATGCGGTACAGCTACTAACATCTCACAACAGACAAATACCGATTGATAGCGCAAAGAGCACAGTTATTAAAATTAACTCTGAGACTGGGATGGGGTTAGGAACTACATGTAAGGTTATGAATTAAATTGATAAGTTGGGTTTATCAGCATTTTCACACCGTCAGCATTTTCACACAATTTTGCAAAGTATCATGTAATGCTCTTTGCGCCCTCCATCGGTATTTATTTAGTTAACCTTGTCAGTTGGGAGTTTGTCAGTAGAATTTTCGTGATATACAGTCTATTCTAATTGCTACGATTTTTACTTGTCCGTTGAGGCTTGTTGACGAAAACGATGCAATTGTTGTGTTTTCGTTGGTAAGATTTAGGCGATTTGAAAAGTCCTCTACAGTCTTCACAATAGATTCCCTCTGATTGATTTGAAACGAAGTGGTTTTGTTCTCAATAAAGTTGTGGTAGTTCCCAACAATTTCAAATAGATGTTGAACTGATTTTTCCGTTGTCTGGCAACAGAAACAAAATTAAACATACATAAAAGCAACTTTAATTTCTGGGTTTAAATCCCATCCAAAGACCAGAATTTTGCACTATTTTACCAGTCTTACCTTATACATACTATTGTAAGCCAAGTTTTTAACCTACAGTTTGTGCGGCAAACGTTTTTATGTCAATTTGATGATATTTTGACCCAGCCCTGAATTTTCATTGTTAACATGTGTCTTCTGCACAAAAATTATGATCATTTGCTTAACTGACAATTGTTGACAAATAGGTATACAATGTAACCACAGAAATTTTAATATTGTGAAACAACAGTATCTATAACATCACAGCACGCAGCTTAAATTGAAGGCGGTCTACATTATTTTTTCAAAACCCCAACATGCGACTTTTTTTGTTATTTTGACACCTTAACATTTTGCCTACAATCAAGTAAATACGGTATCAGTGAACGTTTTTTTTTCGCAACCTGGAATTCTCTGCCATTTTCTCTTAAAGTTTGCAGCAACTGAATTCCCTGTTGAACATCAACCGTTGTGAGAGTCTGCGCCTGCGTGACGTCATTCATCTGCTTCAGCCATTTTTCAACATTCTCTGCAGTTGCGGGTTGGCTTTGTATCTAAGTAAATACACATGGTATATTGTTGTTTCAATTTTTTTTTCATTAGCTTTGTATTGTAGGGATTGCTAAAGTGTGAATTGCCTATTAGATTACGTTTTTGTATCACTTATAGAAGAGGTCGGCAACTTACGGTCCGACAAGCAAAATTATCCGGCCCACGGCCTTTTTTGAAAAGTGACTACATAACAAATTCACTTGGGTAAAACTAAGCTTAAGGGTTTCATCATAATCATTAGTTCCAGCCATAGCAATAACTTTATACTAGTTAATGCAAGTAACTTTGTTCTAACAGGGTTTTATGCGCACCAAGACAAGTTCAACGATTGTTTTACATTTGCAAGAGAAAAAAGTTCAAGAAAGTTTATGGTTATAGACTGAATTTTGTCCAGTTTGTTTGCTAGGATGGCGCAACGTTGTCAAAGAACAAAATAACTACTTCCCTGGAGGTTTAACAGTATGGTAAACAGTAAAGGGGACTGAATTAGAAGTGAAAAGTAGTATACGGCCCGCTGCGACATGGCTGACCTTAGTTTTGGTGCAAAACGTTGCCGACCCCTGACTTACAGTATAGTTAACATTTTCAAATAAAGCCATCGAAAGTATAACAACAAAACAAACAATACCTCTGTTCTTAAGGTGTGCAACGGGTCACTGCGTCCTAAAACAAACACACATATAAATAAAATAAAACCGGACTTTTTGTAATTTTTAGTACAAAAACGTCTCACATCAGATTCGAATCCGCTCACGTTATAGCACTCAATACCATATTCCTTACTTTCGCAAAGTATGTGATTTTGATTATTGCAGTTTTCGGATTTTGGCAGACGAATCCCGAACCTGGTGTATTCGAACGTTGTGCAGTTTTCAACCGACGAAGCTCGAACGATATTGGAACCGTACTTTGACCCATCTTCGTAGTACCAGTCAGTAGTATTAGCTGAATCGAAATAACGAAGACCGTTCCAAAATTTACGCTGCGGCATGTTTGGGTCGAAATCCTGGACAGAGATTAACGTGCTAGTTGTATTAGCTAAATCTATTACTTTTTTCTTAACGTGGACCACAATGATTACTATACTTCACTAATAAGAATGTGCTTGATAGTAGAAGTTGAAAAAATATAAAATAATGAGTTTGGCGTCAAAAAGCTACAAGTAAATGACAGCAGAGTCAAAAAGTTACTGTATGTTCGTACATTAGCATTTATTTTACGTGCAACGAATCTTCTGGCAAAATACGACAATTTCAATAATAGCAGAAAAAGGTCATAGTGGCTAAAACATGTTTTGGACATTTTTATATTTATTTGGTTCTTAAATATACATCAGGTAAACCAAGAATTTTGGCTTGATAACATGCTTAGTGTTTCACAATCTTTTTTGATGTGAGGTAAAAAAAATAATTCAAAAGAGCCAACCAATACAACGTGAAAAAAAACATAGAGAAAGCATTATAGTTTACGAACAGTATGGCTAAGATGGGGGTTTATCATAACCTATCAAATAACAAAACACATCCGTTTTAAGCTCATTTAGAAGTTTCGATGCATTATTTAATTCAAGTTCTCTCCGTCTACTAATGTAAATAAACAGTCACTATTTCCTAAAAAAATGAATGTTTTGTTTTTCCTGCATAAAAATTAATCGACAAATTTCCCGAATATAATTTTTTTTTTTTTTAGAATAAGGTTTACTAACCAATAGTGATGAAGCGGGCCCGAACTCTTTGAAGATCACTACATGGTCGTAGCCAAGTTGGATGCAAAAATCCATCGCTGCATGATAAGGAAGTTGTAGCGACAGAACCATTCCATACGTAATATCGCCATTTGTATTTTCTGCAAATCGTAAAATTTAATGACAAATTTATTTTTTACAATTGAAATTTTTTACAACAAAATTTTAAAACAGCAACATTATTACAATTTGCTTTATCGCATAAAAGGGCATTTTGGTTCAACAATAATCGGATTTGTCTATTACAAAAATAGAGATGAAACGTGGGGAAATCGATACCGAACTCTCCACATTTGGATGAAATGCCTTTATCATCTATAGCAGGGGTTCTTAACCAGGGTTGCACGCACCCCCAAGGAGTGCAAGAACTGTTCCTAAGGGGTGCGGGGATGCTGAATAATTAAGGTTGGTTAGGTCTATTCTATATAAATACAAAAACCCAGGGGGGTGCGAAAATTGGTTGGTGATTTTAAAGGGGTGCAGCAAGAAAAAAAGGTCAAGAACCACTGATCTATAGCTTATAATTACCTTTCGTAAAATCTGATTAAATTCGAGGCGAGTAGCATATTTTTAAAAAATGCTCATGTGGAAAAAAAATATCACAAAACAACAGCATTAGTCAAAAGTTGTACATCAAAAAATAAAATAGTTTAGCACAGTGGTCGGCAACCGCCGGTCCGCGGCCCGGTACTGGTCCGCGAGGAGTTCGTTACCGGGCCGTATAATTTTTCAGGTTAAATGCTATGAACATTTTGCCCATGTATTTCGGGGATGATAAACTAATTTAAGCGTTTTTATAGCTATATATTTGTAGTTTTTTTTTATGACCGGTCCGCGGTAAAATTTTCATTTCAAAAGCGGTCCGCAGTGCAAAAAAGGTTGCCGACCCCTGGTTTAGCACATTCTGTATCCAGGTTTTATTAAAATTAATGTTGAAAACGTGTTCTAAGCAATATAGGATAAAGTTGTAAACTTCAGTTAAACTTACCAAACATGTGGTGTTGTTGCAACGATGATCCAATCATAACTGACACCAGGAACACACTTGTCATATTGTTTTGTTCAAAATGCCCTAAAAATGGTACTGCAGTTAATATAAGTTACTCTTACAACCACACGAAAAAGACACTAAACAAAGACAGTGGTCAGAAAATCGTTGCGACAACCTAAACTACCAGTTCAGTTTTACAAGTGCTGCAGAATAAAAAAACGCATCAAAAATTTAAATTTTCCAATAACGCACACTGCTATGGCAAAACACTATATAAAAGCTGTCTGTTTTTGATAAGAATACCCTTGACGTAAAGGCCACTGTTTAAACAGATTTACACATAAACAGTGTCACTGGTCTTATATGCGCAATTTAAGCGGCGTGTTTCCAACAAGCTTTTACGTAAAAGCTGGAATACTCCTGGGCCGACTTTGTTGGTCTAAATTTGAAATCCTTTTCGCAACTAAATTGTTTTGGTTCTTTTCTGAATATAAAGCAATTTATTTAATTTCTGTAATATCAAATGCCAAACCTGAATTTAAAAAACAACATTTAACCGTTACATGTTTGCAACGCAAAAAGACCTAGTGAATTTTTGATTGTGAAAATTATTTTAGTCAGGGCAGTATAGGTAATTTGCATGAAAGTCAACCAGTGTTCGTTGCATAACAAATCAATGTACGTCAATCACCAGTAACTTCCGGTAAGCCTGGTGTCTTCCATGTACATTACATAACACGAGCGCATACTGTATTCACGCAGTGCTGACTCCAGACTGGGTAAAAGTTATGCAAATTATCATGATGATGATGACTCATGAAGACGTCAATAATAAAGTTGTTTGTGTTAAAGGTTGTATATTGTACTCATAAATTCAGGGCCACATAAATTGACTGCTGCATTCTAGAATAGTAGTTTTCGGGCATCGAATGTAGTTTAAGTCACAACTAAATATCTGTAACAAGTCGTTTTTATTTTTAGCAGCCTTGCAGTGCACCACAAACAAAACAAAACGGCTGCTGAAACTATTTGTAAAAATGGTGGACTGATGTTTTTACATCAAAATAAAACAATACCCAAGGGCCCTTGTTTGCAAAACAACGTTCATGTAACGACCGATTAAGGTTAAGCCATGTGGAAATTAAAGACAAACTCATTAAATTTGGAACCGCAGTGTGTAAAAACGGTCTAATATTGGGCAACAAATTAAAGGCATCGCCCTTAACTGCATGCAATACATTCCATTGTTAACTACAAGTATAACTGTTGCGTAACAAAGTACAACGTGCCAGCAGTTAATAAACAAATGTTTTGTTCACAAAATGTGTGTTACTCAATATTGTCTGGTGGTGGTTGTGTCTTTATTGCTTACAGAAAACGTGCTTGCAACAAAACGCAGACCTCATCAAGTCAATGGTATATCATCGGCATTGCAAAATGGCGCTAATAGCTATCATCCAGAAATCAGTAAAGATAGAATCGACCAGGTTTCATGGAAAGAAAACTATTTACGGGAAATGTACAAAAATGCCGACAACAATCAGAAGACGTTTTATTCGAAACTGTACAGGGACTTTCAGCAGCAGAAAAGACTTAAATTAGGAAGTGGAAAAACAAGTCAGATTGTTAAAAACGTCAAAACAAGGCTGCAGGAGCGAATGTTAAACAACTTTGAGGTTTAGTAGACTGCACTACATATAAACCAAATACAAATTTTTAGCATTTTTAACTAAATTATCAACTTACAACAAAACTAAAACCACATCCTACTGTAAGTGCTAGAGCAGTGGTTCTCAAACTTTTCGGGTTTTTTGTCACAACAATCCCTTCACAAGTTTCTAAAGCATTCGCGGTCCAGCAAAACCTAGGTTAACAGCTAAGCGGTTATTTATTACTCGCACATGTATTCTCACAGCAACATGCAAGATGATTTTTTTAGTTTTATAATATTGCATTGCTTGAGAATGGCTAAAGGGCAATATGTACGTCACAAACAAGATTAAAACAGCAATATAATTGTGGGCGGACAATCGCTTCCTTTGTTACTTTTAAACTGAAGTAAAGGGTCATTTTTAGTCATGGGACACTCATTTATATACCTGCCACATTTTTGCTAATACAGTTGCAAGATCTGAAATTACATAATATTGTGGAAATACTCTTTGCTCCTCTTAGTCCCTATAAAACCGCTTGGTGGACCCCAGTTTGAGAACCGTTGTGCTAGAAATTTCCCTGCTTGACGTTAAATTAGCTCATACAGTCTGAATTAAGGTCCGCTTGGATGGTTCATTGAAATCATTTCACTTTGTCTTAAAAGAACTGCTTATTTAGGGAGGGGACTAGGACCTATGAAAATAACAATACATGTTTCATTCATATACAGCTGAATCTAAACGTTTTTAACCATCAAAGACTTATAAGTCCTAATAAGACAAAACTTTAATCCCACATGAAGTATAATATTGTTTCTTCAGTCTACCCTCTTTTAGCCTGTACAGGGCCAGTCGAAGCTGCATTTTGCTGATAGTTAAACAACGGCACTTTATAGTTTAGCCCTTAATTTAAGTAGAACCAGTGAAAATAGCTTAGGTGACACCTAAAGGTAAAGACTACATTGCAAAATCTGTTTCAGGAATCAAGATATTTGCGACCGGAACACATGGAGCAATGGAAGGTGGACAATTTAGTTTCAGCACATAATTATGTCAGATCTAACGTACAGCCAACTGCTGATGAAATGATAAGATTAGTAAGTGTTCGCCCAAAAATTGGTTGTATATTATAAAAAAAACAGTATTTTTGTTCTAGCATATATTATACATTGTACAAAAATGTCTATGTGAAGTTAGTTTTGATTGCATTTTAATCCGGTATAAATCAGGATTTGTTCACGAATGCATTTCGTTTACGTAATTTAAACACGTTTTGTGTGTTTTTAAATAAAAACATTTCCAAAATAAATAGTTGGTTAGGTAGGTCATCCTATTTCGCATTGCATTCAAAAAGTTTTGCATTTTTCAATTTGAACCATATCGACATTACCAACATTGGTTTTGGGTTTTCAGTCGTGGGATTACGGCTTGGAAGCGAATTCGTGGTCACGCATTGAGGCTTGTCATTATGACTTCATGGTTCCACAAAACATTGTATTTGGCGAAAATTTATGGGTCGGTTGGGACAGAGCGCTGGATCAGTTTGACCCAGGCGAAGCGGTAAGACTAGTTTATTCATTTGCCGGCAAGTCTGGAAAAGTTTCTAATAGTTTGTTGTTTGTTGACATGTCTATCGCCTATTTGGCCGTTGTTTGTTTGTAAAAATTATTTGCTTGTAGGCCTATAAATAACGAGCTTGCAGGCCTATGTGCACAAAGAAATAAAGTAACTTGAAATGCCATTGTTCTGTTTGGCCGATTGCCAAGCATATTTCGTGTAATGTTAATGCTTTTGATGCTAGGGTATAGGCTGAATAGGGTTATTATGAAGCAACAAAGCATTAATCGTCATTAGACTGATATTTTAAAAGTGTTTTCAGTTTGACAAAATACTTTTTGTTTGACCTCTCTTTAAATAACATATTTTGCTAATCAAAAAAATAAAGCTTTAGCAGTTCTCTTGTCTTGCGTTAAAATTTAATCTAATCTATTAAACAAAAGCCAGCATGAAAAATGGGGATACATGGACTTAGCCCATATACACCTGCACACTTGAAAAAAGGGTCTCAAAGCGTTGTAAGCATGTCTTTTTTGCGACCTCAAAACAAAGCTTATATAGGATTATATGTTTCAAGTCCAATATTTTTGGACCTCGCATAAACATATCAAATTTGTCACGTGATTTTTTCAGGTAAACACGTGGTTTGATGAAAAGCCAAACTTTCATCAATCGTTGCGCACGTGTCTTGGTGGGCCATGTGAGCGTTACGTTCAAATGATCTGGTTCGATGCTCATAAGATGGGGTGTGCATGGAAGGAATGCGCCAGCATTTCAGTGCATGGACAAAATATCGAAGGAGCCATTTTTATGGCGTGTTATTATGAGCCAACGTATGTTTTTGTCCATACTGAACGTAACTCAACTATCATCTATTATATTAGAAAAATCAGAAATACAGAAAACCTCAGTTAATCCGAAGCTAATTGGATCAAATATTTGTCCGGATCAGGCGAAAATCGGGAATAACTGATGACGATCACGTAAAGTCTCCAATCTTTTGTACTTTTGTTTAGTCCGATTTAGGCAAAGGTCCTGATTAACCGAGGTTTACTGTATCAAAAAGGATCATATTTCATTTCTGTCTACTCTACTTTATTTATACCTACACATTCTTAGGTTTAAAAAATTTGCTAAATTTAAAAAAATATTTTAAAGATAATTAATTAATTTACAATGAGATCATCTCTTTAAATGCTGAGAAAAACTTTGGCCTACTTTAGTTTCTACTTTGGCCTAATAAATTCATTTCAAACTTCATTCCGTTTTACGATCACTCTTATATTTCCAATTCCAAGAATAATGGATGAAACTCTTCTACCTTACTTCGTTGGACGTTCCTGTTCATTCTGCAGCCCCTACGATCTCTGTGAATCCAAACTTTGCGGTAGGTCAGCATAGAAATCAAATCAATGCAAGTAAAAGTCACGTGATCGTTAATTCGATAAAGTGTGATCACTGTTTTAAATAGCTGTTCCACAGCTATTGTTCTGAAAAACAAAGTTGTTTGGTGAAACAAAGAACACTACTTATTGGATTATAAGGTTCTTACTATAAGATTCGTTTGTTTTTGCGGTTCAAAATCGAGGGCGATTTTAATGTCATGCCGTCTTCATATTCACTTCCCTTTGTTTTGATTTTGCCTAAAAAATGTCTTTTGCGCTTAGACATTGTTGACTAAGTTAACCTACGCTCTGGGGGTACAATCATTTGCGTTACTATGTAACAACAGATAAAAGTACATTACACAGAATTTAGATCAGGCGTGGGGATCGATCCTCCTTAGTACTGCGGGCCGCATGAATTGCACAACATCGCAATTTAAAACTAACGCCACATGGCAAATGAATCGTTACTGCAAGGAGAGACAATCGAGTGGCTGTTACGTTACAAATAATAGCAAGTGGTTGAATGTGTAACAATTTTATGAAAGTTTGACGTCATAATGTTGAAAGGGGAGATATTGAATATAAATCAGCGATTATGTCGAAGTCATTCAAGGAAATCAAAAATTTTAGATCAAAATTTTATTCTTTAGATCCTATTTTGTACACTTTAACAAAATTGTGACGCGGGTCACATAAAAAAGGGAAGCGGGCCACAGGATCCCCAACCCTGATTTAGATAGTCGGTCCTAGAATAAATGAAAAATCGCGTCCCAATTTAAATTTTGCGTAAAATTGTACGAACTCATGTGGTGGCATTTACAAACCTTACACAGGAAGGACCGTAATGTGTGACTGTTTTGACGTAGTTAACTCGACCAGAGAAAAGATATCCGGTCGGGAACCTTGGCCAGAAGTCGTGGAATCTACAACGGCTTCGGTACCAACTAGTGAAATAAATGCTTTAACTTCGGAAGCCGTTACGGCCCTTACTGTGATCGGCTCTCTGATGGGAACCACGCTAATTGCAACTATAACAATAGCGATAGCCGTCAAAATAAGCAGAAGAAATCCGAACGGTTTATGCTCCAGGTAAGGAATTAAGTTAAATGAGTCAACCAAATAGAAATAATAAATGCAAAAGGATACCAAAGGTGTAAACGGGCCCAAATTCGAGCCCGAAAGAATAAGTCCAAACCCAAATCATTTTTAAGATGCCCGTTTGGGCTCGAAAGTTTGATTGACTGATCTATGCATGAAAGCCTACAAACAGTAAAAAATATATAATAAAAGCTACATATGGTTTAAACAAGAACGTTTTAGGGTTGTCCAACAACTAGAAAATTGGCATGAGTGTTTTCAGTTACGGCCACACAATGTAAAGTCAGGCCCGAAGTAAGCCCGCTGTTAAAAAAACAAGCACAAAGCCGGCCCGACTTTACAACTCTGAAAGGTACAAGAAAAAAATAACAGTGCTACATTGGACTTACACCATTATGTGTTATAAATTCATAACTGGGATCAGCCCTAGGTGTCACGACCTTGGAAGGTTCAAGAAACCACCGTATTAAACATGTTGTCGTACAGCAATGTAAAGTACAAACCGATTTAGAAAAACAGTAGAAACCGACATGAAATAGTGAAGTTTTGTAGGTTTCTACATTGGATTTTCTGTCGCATGAAAGCATCGATTGAAGCAGATATCGTTCGTAGCAACACATCAAACCTTTCAAAGAGAAGCAACAACATCGCGAAATCCAACGACCTGTACAACAAATAGATATGGTGGTTAAATATACAATCAACACACTTTAATGTCAAAATACTGAATATTTCTTACCTTAAGTATGATGCTAAGACCTATGCGAAATGCTTTTTGGTAAGATTAAATTTAAAAATATTTTTACCCAAATTATGTTTCTTCTAGGAGGCAAAATATTCGTTGAAGTCATTTTTATCACTATTACTCAGTTTTTTGTCACTTTTCACCTGTTTAACAAATATTAAGACAAATAAAACAAATGCCAATTAACCTAAATCAACAATGCCGAAATTTGTACACCTAACTTATGAGCTTTGAAAACTTTCTACGGATCTGTTCATAAGTTTAGTGATAAAAATAACGACCTAAATAGACGAAAAAGGCGACATGCTTTATCTTTCAAACGATTCGGCAAATGCTCATGCTATCATCAGTGATATGAAAGGCACATCAATTATTCCCGGTAAAAAAAATCAATTATTCCCGGTAAAAAAATCAATTATTCCCGGTAAAAAGGCGAAAACTAGGGCTGTTATCAAACAAATAATTTTATTTGATTATTTGAAAATTTTAATTATTTGAAAATTTATCAAATATTTTTTTACTCAGTTTCAAATATTTTTTTCCTGTGCAGTAAACCTCAATTTAGGTGCGAAATCAATTGATTTGAACAGATTGGTGACAATGTTTTGAAATAGAGAGTAAATAAAAGCACTGCAACATGTGTTTCCACCCTTATATAACCCTTTTCCCAATATATTTTGGACTAAAGCATGATAATTTATATTTGAGCTTATATTTTGGGATTAATTACACCTCGTAACATTTAAGGTTATTCAAGCAAGTGATTGAAATGTAAAAGACCAAAGTTTAATTAACTAAGTGTCCACGAAGAACCTGGTAAAATGATGAGAAAAAATACCTGTGGAGAATTACGGAGAATAACTGAAGCACGTCTGTACCATTTTTTTACCAAAAAAAGGTTTAGCATAAATTTAATGACAAGGAGCACAACCACATTGCCATTTTTATTTAATAAGTTTGAAATATCCTGATCCTTTAATGGTTCTGGGCTTTACATCGTTGGATTTTAAAATTATTTAAATTATTCGATTATTTGATTTAAAAGGAAAAAAATTATTTGATTATTTGAAAAATTCGAAACGTTTGTTTGATAACAACCCTAGCGAAAACCATCGAAAAATAAAGCATGTCGCTTTTTACGTCTATTTGAGCCGTCGTTTCATCATTATGGGTCCCCTTCCCTGAAGGGGACACATATTGTTTTTGTCTATATTTTTTTTCCTTTTTTTCTATCTAACGCGGATTTGTTCCCACGTTTTAGTCAAGAAAAAATGGTTCAAACTTTTTCAAATTTACACACATTATAGATATTGATCTAAAGATGGTCCATGTGAATTTTGACCCCGTTTGATCCCTCGGTTCACCCACAGCCCCCCAAAACGTGAAATTTTTAAACGGCTATACTTGCTAAAGTACTTCATTTAGGAGTTATATGCTTTGTTGTTTGGTGCAATATAAGGTATTTCAAAGAATTTTGTACCTTAAAAAAAGATTTACCCATTTTCACCCCTTAAACCCCAAAATATTCGTTTCTGTCTAACGCTGGTTTGTTAAATGCGTTTGGTCAAGAAAGAGTGCCTATAAATGTATTCAAATTTGCACAGATGTTAGTTATTGTTCCGAATTTAATCCTCCTGAAGTTTGACCCCAAACGACCCGGTGGTTCACCCACAGGCCCCCAAAACGAAAAAAATTAAAAACGGCTGTACTGACCCAAGTACATAATCTGAGGGTTTCATGCTTTGTTGGTTGGTGCAATGTAAGCTATTCTAAAGAATTTTGTAACTTTTTATGGGATTCACCCATGTTTACCCCTTAAACCCCAAAATAATAAGTTTTAGGCCAGAAATACAAGCCCCAATGTGCTGAAATGTTAAACAATTGTTTGCAGTAGGTTGTTCGTTTAGTATTTAAAAATTTGCCTTAATCGGCCAAATAGTTACTTTTACAGTCCATAACATGTGTACACTGTCAGTCAGATAGAAGTCTCAAATCTCAAGGTAGTAATTCACTTGTTTACGATTAAGGCGGGTGAATACAGCGGGAGTGCTCAGAATTCACTCGTTTACGATTAAGACGGGTGAATGCAGTGGGAGTGCTCAGCTTGACGTCTGGATGGACGTTTTACGAGACAGTCGTGTTGGTGATTAGAAATCAGCTGTTTTTGCGCAGCCATGCTATGTCGTTTTGTTAAATTATCAAGCTCATTTTCAGTTTCGGAAAATTGTGTTTAAAAACTGACCTTGAACGACAATATCAAGGTCAAAGCATGAGATTAAATTGAAAGTATTTTTCTTGTTCTTATTTACTGTTTTTTTTTGTAATTATATGACAATAATGATGCAAAAAGAATACAGACAAAACTTTTAAAGTTGGGTTAAGGCTAAAGTTGGTTAAGTTTTTCCTTAAGAATCTAAAAATAACCAGGATGTTTGTTTACCATAAATCCGCACAAACGCGCGTGTGGGGACCCATTCATTTTTGCCTGCAAAAACAATCATATGTGTAGATCAAATGATGTGTATAGTAAATTGGTAAATATCTAACAATGATTGTGCCCTATTTTTACTGTTACCAAATCGCATATGCATATGTGTGGGGACCCATTAGATTATGCTTGCAGAAACAATTATGTTATAAAGTGCCAGGAAAAAGATAGGGACCCAATGCCAAATATATATCTATTATAAATATAGTAAATGGTATATGTGATACATCGTTAAATATGATGTAGTATATATAAACTGGCAATATATAGGAAAACCACTATTCTAGTTAAACGTATGAGTTCAGGTTTGACAGGAAACAAAAAAGTTTTTTTTACCTATTTAACATGCGTTTAAGCTTAACACTTCAAACTAGAGGAGCAACTATAACAGCATTTAAATACTATAGGTCACTCGGGTTTAAGACTTTTAACTCTTTTAGCAATAAACACGAACGGCATGAAATAATTCAATACATTAAAAGCAGCAAAAAGGGATACAGAAAAGATATTCGGAACATAGTGTAAAGATAAATCTTGCAATCGCGAAAACAGAATTGCGAAATAAGTTAATTTAAACCTTTCATAAATATAAAGTCCGAAATAGGTCTTTTAAACGGATAAACGAACACTTAAAGATAGCGATTTACAAAATTCAAAACAAATAAGTTGTAAATTAGCGATTAATTTGCAAATTTTGTAAAATTTACGGAACATGAAAGGAATGATTACGGTGTTTAAAGCCTGTAGGTTGGTAAGCAATTTCAATCATTATTCTACATCGAACAACAAAGTCAGCAATAAACACATTTTTCGGTAATCTAAATCCAGGGCGAGATAAAGCATTTAATTTTAAGCACAGTCTTACAATAGAATACGATAGTTCCATAAAACAGACCAACTTAATTATTAGGATTACTCGTATTTCACATATGGCAAGAAATAATGTTCTTTTCACTTTTCTTACTGCACATTGTAAGTTATATGGATTTAGCAGGTACAGATTTTTCACAAGTAAGAGTAAGGATTTCACAGCTGTAAAAACGAACAGTGTCACAAGTTTGAAGATAAGTACGTTAAGTGTTGCACATAAAACTATTTAAAATCATTTTGGCGCAGAATTCGGTAAAATTGGCGTTTTTTCCTTCGGTAAAATTGGCGTTTTTTCCTTTTTCCTATAGCAAATTCATTTTTTTTTTAATTGTCAAAGTTAAATATTTAAAATAGTAACGAACTACAGTAAACCTCGGTTACGCCGAACTCGGTTAATCCGGATCTTTGATTAATTCTGACAAAACTTAAGGTACAAATGATTTGTAATGTGGTAAGACATGGATTAATCGACATCGGTAAATCCGGATCTTCGCCTAGTCCGAATAAATTTTTGGTCGAATAGGGTCCGAATTAACCGAGGTTTACTGAATATGACATACGAGAATACAACATCGAATACTGCAGGGTTAAACAATAGTTGTAAGTTGACCCGAATCCGACTCAAAAAGTCCGGCCCGACTTGAATTTTTGGCCCGGGCTATTTCGTATTGCGTAGCTTAACATACAATAACGGTGAAAATATGTTTTGCAACCAGTCAGTTGGGTGTTTGAAATAGTGCCACATGAAGATTCAGTTGCTAAATGCAAATACAAAACCACTTGTGGTAGAACAGTGGACAGCTGCATGTGAATGAGTTTGCGGTATTATTATCGGCGTTATGCAAGGTGCATAGAACCTTTGCAGAAACAAGGCGACGTTCGTAGTAGAAAAGTATTTTGCACGGAAATACATACAGCGATCTCGTAACAACAACTTAACACACAAAAAAACGATTTCGGAAACAGAATGACGTCATAGTTTGCTTGCGATGACGCAACAACATTGCACTAACATTATTAGAGAGAAATTCTAAAAGCAAAGCAGTAGAACGGCGACAAGGCCAACACTAAATGTCTAAGAGTTAAATATTGCAAACAGGGGCGGATTCGAAATAACCTGTGAGGGGGTTTAGGGGGCTACGAACCCTCCCGCCCAAAAATCACGTTCAAGATTTTTTTTACTGCCAAGCATAAAATTATTTCACAAGTCGACCCCCTCTTGGTAATTTTTTTGCACCAGCCCTGATCAGTGACAACACTTCTTGTATCGAAATAACACACAATGAAACTTATAACTGCGGGAGAAAAAACACAATACACAATCTCACAATGATCATCAGTAATCGGGATACAGCATGGTCTTGCAATGAGTAGAAAATAAAGCACAAGTCAATAGAAAATCTGATATTTCTGTCTCAGTTTTATGCATCTTTGGTCGTATATTATCATAAATAAATCAGAACTCATTGGCAAAAATCTTTAGCTTAAAGTACTGCTATAGGAACATTTTAAATAATAACAAACCATTAAAAAATATAATTTGTTGAAGAAATATGGAAGCATTTGTTGAAGAAAATTGGTCTCGTACCTAAAATGTTTTGTTTGCCATCATAAAATTCTACAATAAACTCTGAATTAAAACACTTTGCTTTTGGGGGGTTGGGCCAAAACTGCAACGTTTTGATTAGCTGGGCGCCCCACTGGTGGAGGTATTCTGACGTCATAGTCATATGACGCAATCAAATTCGGTCGCCTTTTTTCATAAGTGGAAAACTCAAATTTTAAGGTAAATCTCCATCTATAAGGGAGAAAACGTTTCAAAGTTTTTGCGTGGTAATATGGTCAGCACAAAATATTTTTGCAATCTTTAGCTGATTCCAGTCGAGTACCGAGCACCAAAATAGGAAATGCTCGGTACTCAGTAACGGACCCAACCCTTTTCAAAAACTTCACATATTCGTGAAGGAAACAGACAGAGATCCCAATTTTCCGTGCTTTTTTACGTAGCAGTGCAGTGGTCAAGCTTGGGCCTCCATCCATCCGCAAATCGTCGAATTTTGAGACGATAAAGTTTGCCCAGTTCAAAATCCTCCTCTAGTATTGCGTCACTCAGTTCAGTTAGCATTTGTCCGTCAATTCTCTCGTTGTAAAAGTACTGCACCACGTCTTCACTCAAACCAATAAACCTATGTTGTTGATAGACGGGTTATACCAGACATCTGCATATTGTCTAAGACAGCGGTTCTCAACCGGGGGTTACGAGTTGTATTCTAAGGGGCCAAGAGGTACATTCGCCAAAAGACATTAAGAAGTTTTTTTCCACTGTGGCGTTTAACTTCTTTTCTTTTGCAAGGCATAGAATTAAGAATTGAGGATTACTTAAAGGGGGTATGAACCGGGGGTTACGAGTTGTATTCTAAGGGGCCAAGAGGTACATTCGCCAAAAGACATTAAGAAGTTTTTTTCCACTGTGGCGTTTAACTTCTTTTCTTTTGCAAGGCATAGAATTAAGAATTGAGGATTACTTAAAGGGGGTATGATCTATAAAAAGGTTGAGAACCAAAAGGCATACTGAATAGGCAAATATAGACAACGGCTGAAACAGAACTTTTTAGGGGCTGTTAGGCATAAGTTCAAGTCCAACTAAGCAACTAACTAATTAGCTAGGCAATATATATTGAAAAAAAATTAAGAAGACAGATTGTAAAGTTAGGCCCGAATTAGGTCCGTTTTTAACAAAATGCCTAAACCCGAATCCAACCCCGCTTCGACTTACAACTTTGAGCTACACCTTCATGTCGCAAAGAGGTTTACAAACCTTAATGAATGAACAACGTCTTCAACGCTCATCGTGGCCACTTGTTCAGGAGGTTCCCATCCTTTAGGCGACTGCAACAAGTATTTATCATTCTGGTCACTTCATTACTGGGTAAATTGTCTGAGAAAAAAATATCGCCTACCGGTACGTAATTCTTCTGAGACATCTTTGACCGTAGCGAGGTGAGGTCAATGTCTTCACTTAAACCTGAACGGGATCCGTCGTCAAATGGCGCCAAACCTGAAACAAAAGATTTTTAAGAACCATTGTTTATGATAATGTAACACAGGGACCAAGACTAAGAGAATGAAGGGCCACATTGTGGTTTGGTAAATACTTTGTTTTGAGATCTAAATTATTACCACAGAGCACATCTGCTAGCACTCATTTGAAGATTTTTTTGTTAGCCCGCGAAGTCCAACGTTTTAGTGACAACTATTTTTTTGGTTCTACTGGTCTAAAAAGGAGAAGTTTAAACGACACAAAATGCTGTAACATCTTCCATTGTGAGGCAAGAAAAGGCATTGTTATGTGTATTAAAGAGTTTCTGTATCAACAAACTCGTTGCGGTCGGTTATTTTTGCACGGTGTTACTGAAACTGAAAGTTTGTGAACGGGTTCTACTTACTAAAAATGAATAAAAGACAAAAGGGGAGCCTTCGAATGGCCCCAACCAACACTACTGTGGATACAAAGGCATCAGTAAAGGAAGCGCCTCAGCCACAGATGTCGCCTCTATGCTGGAATGGGGAATACTTTGAAAAAATACGTTCCAAAACTTACGTTGTAAACAAACTAATAAATGTAATGTATGAATTTTGGTATTGGTGTAATAATCTCGAGTCGAGAAACAGTATTTGTTGGGCACTCGTCCGCGGAGTTAGTTGACGATTTGTAATGGCCATCAGCAACAAAAGTTGGACCACACTGCTATAGATGACGATTAAAAATACAGACTGTTTCTGTATTTTAACGCCTGGTATTGGTTAAAATTCAGTCTCTGTAGTAATTGATGTCATGAAATTGAGAAATATGTTTTCAAAAAATTATTTTGGCCACTTAATACAAAAATTGCGCTCTTTCAAAATAACTACTTTAAAAGCTGTGCTTTTTGGCAGAACATCTTCCCATTTAAGTAAAAGACCACTAGCTCACCGTTAAGAGTATCAGGTGAACCCACAGCATCAGTGCTCGACACCGTCAACTCCCCCATACCGATGTGACGCGGGATCCTTAACATGTCACGTGACCCAAAAATATGGTCGCTAGGCAACTGACTGACGTCATCACCGGTTGCCTTGGCCACCTCTGGCGGCTTCTGCTCTTTAACGTCTCCTGCGGAAGCATAAATCGGGTCCAATGTTTGTTGAGGCTCATCAACTGGGATTTGAGAGATGGGAAGTTCAAAAGATGGGGATTCGGGTCGTGCTGGTGGAAGAGGTGGAGGTTGCGGACTTGAATTTGCGTCTTCTGGAGTTTCATGTTCCTCGCCGCTGACCTCATTGGATGAAACTGTAGAAAATAGGTGTTTAGATTAGGTCAGGGGAAACCTACGGCTTGAAGGCCAAATTGATGGAGCTACTAACACCATAACTCATGTCAGCCGCACATTTAGCTAAGTTTATTTGTTTATCAACAAATTTTTAGCTCTTTTAGCAATCTTTATTACAATATGTCGACGTTTCGATGTTTCGACCACTGACTACAAAGTATTGTGCGACAATCATGATAATTGATTGTTCAGTAATACGCGTGGTAACAAACAGCGGTAAACGAGAAAATGTTGTAGACTAGACAGTGGATTACATAAAACCCTTCTTTTGTTATTACGTCAACGCTACAGCACTTCGTGCATTTATTTACAAATAATTAGTTTTAAGTAAGTTATGCAGTTAATTTTTGGACATGTTTTTCTTATGTTTTCAACTGGGAGATCTCGAGCTATTTGGTGATCTTAAGGTAACGGTCATTCAAAAGGTTGTTTAGCTGAGTGAGTAGGGTATGGGCCAAAAATGTTAGAAACCCGCAAACGAAACATTAAAAAGTGTCTACACAAGTGGTTCCCAATCGGAGTGAATTTACTTTAATTTACACATATGGAAACTTTTACCCCCATTCATCTCAGTGGAAGTTCCAGCAATGCCTTCTCCATTTAATTGTGGTTCGACAGACGGTTCATTCCGATGTTCCACAGGCCTCCAAACATCCCATATCTCTTCTTCCTTTGATTGTTCTGAGCTTTGTTGGCTAAAAACAAACGACTGTGACACTTTCGATAGCAATTAATAGTAGTGATGCACCAAAGTTCGGTTCCGAACTTTTTATGAATGAAATTAATGCCTAAATTTCAATATTTCCAATTTTAAACATCATATGTAAAGGCATCGAGCCAATAAATGGCAGTACCAGAGTTGTGAGCGAGCCAGAAATTTGAGCTCGAACCCGGCCCGAACCTGAAAGTACAAGTCCAAAGCCCGGCCCGAACCCGAATCGTCTTGGAGAAGCCCGTTTAGGCTCGAAAGTTTAATTGCCAGGGCTATAATATAAAGAAGAAATACACAATGGACAATGGTAGAAAAAAATATCTAGAGCACGCAGTAATTAGGTAAACATTATTTCAAAATAGTTTAATCCGCGGGTAAAGAAACAATTTTGATGTGTTTAATGCTAAACAAAACACCTAATGACAAAGTCCGCGGTTACAGAACAAAAGTAATAATGCCCCGTGAAGTGAATTTGGGTGGTGAACCATGCATTTGTGCACGACAGCACTACCAAATTCAAGAATGTACACACTTTTTTTAACATCCCAATCTAATGTCTTTGGCTTCGTCAGTTTATAAGTCCGTTTCAATTAACACTTTTGCTATTTTTGTTCCACTGGAAGCCTTATCCATTGTTACGCCATACATTAGTGACGTCATGACATCTATGTGAGGAGAAAACAGCACGCAATATTGACTAATTGAATAAAAAGTATAACTGAACTTACATTGCTGTATCTTTGGCAATAGGTGTCGGTGGTAAACTGCTTGGAGGCGAAGGTGCCTCTTCCGAATGTGGAACTGGTGCAACCCTCAATGGCATGTCGCTTGGAAAGGCTTGAGAGTGCCGGTTTCGGGCCTTGGGTGGCACAGGGGGCACCCCACCTGTCCGCAAGCTCCTTCTGGGTGAAATAGGCGACGTACCGGCTGCGTTCCGTGGGGGCAAGGGTGGGCCGTCCATGCGGGCTGGTAACATGTTAGGCGTGGGTAGAGAACGGCGGGAGAGGCTTGAACCGCGCGCTGACGGTCGTGGGGTCGAGGATTCAGCAGGTTTTGTGAGAAGTTCAATGGCAGAGACGCCGCCGAATGGGTTTTTGCGTGGCAGGTTGGATTTGGGAGTCAGATTTGGAAGATGGGGTTGTCGGATATTGGCAATGGCAGGCAAAGGTGTTGGGTTGGTGGGACGAAGATGCCTTGGTACATGGAATCTTACCGATCTGTTGTACACAAAAGTTACATAACGTTTTTTTGCGGTATGAAAAACACATCTAACAAAAAAGTCCTTAGATTCTTAGAACATCTTGGAGAGCAAATATACTTTAGACAGTGGTACAAATTGGTTTAATAAGGCTTTATAAAAAACATTCAATTTAATAAAAATTTCAACCAGTTGCTGTATTTTACCAATGACCAATAAAGCACATAATAAATCCACCGAGAGTTGGCGCCCGAACCCGAAAGTACAAGCCCGATGCCTGACCCCAAGCCCGTTTAAGCCCTAAACAAAGGGTCTAAAGATTGATTTGACAGGACTACAATGAAGGAGATATACACAATGGATAAAAAAGGTAATGGCCTAACCAAGACGTTTTAAATAAGATTGTTAGGCATTAGTTATAAACAGCAACTAACTTCTTAGCTAAGGAATACATATTCTAAAAAATTACTGAATGTGGGGCCCGAATTAAGCACGTTTATAAAAGAAAACAGATCCCGACCTGACAAACACCGATAGATGGCGTAAAGAGCACAGTTATTTAAATTAAAAGGAGCTAAATTTAACATAAGAAACTAAGTTTTTACTTTGACTTTATTGTTATTATTATCATTATGAAACCTCAGCCCAAGCCTAATAGCCCTAACCGTAAGCATTTTTTACACAAAATGCATTTCAAATATTTGCGAACGCTCTTTGCGCCACCTAACGGTATTTAGCAAACTTGTGTGAAGTTCTTGTGTTAGTAGATTTGCTGCCATAATCTGGCAAAGTTTTTTGGTAATTCAATGCCGCTAAAGTAAAAAAAAACTCGACCTAGCGTAAGTATATCCCGTCTATTTTGCGATTGTGTGGATAGTCTTATGAAAGGCCCTGTTTTTTGTCTGACACTCACTTCCTGGTTGCAATTTAACAAAGCTATCATTCACTGTCATAGTTCCTCGTAAACACAATGCTGTACTTGCGAAACTATCATCCATTTTGCGCCATATTAAGTAAATGTATGTCCCCCTATATTTTCAACACTCATTATTACTGTTATTATTCATTCCTAAATCCAATTTAGATATGTAACTGCCATTTTCGTTCAGGTATAAGGCTCTACAATGTCTGAAAAAGCATGCCTAACTTAACTAGACTTACTTAGTTCGAAATAACATGACTGTTTAAAACACAGTGCACGCTATACTACGAGCTATAGACTTGCCCTAGTACAGAATACACTAAAAAGCCGATTTTGTTCTTAAACAAAGCTTAAACTGAAACTAATCATCTACAAGGCGTACATAAACATATTGCGTAGGTGATTCATTGCCGTGGCCTTCTGCACACTGACAGGCGTTGTTATACACACAGTAGCTACAAGAGTCAGGCCTAAACCAGGAAGCACTGTAATTTACTGAAGATATACAGAGGAAAAGGGTTTGTAAAGATTTTGGAAAATACAAGACAAAAGACTGCTGTCTCATTTGACACAACATGAAGCCCCCCCAAAAAAAAAAATTTTTTTTTTTTTTTTTTTTTTTCGAAGGGATAATGTGTGAAATTTGGATAAACTTCAATGGTGAACATCAGGGCCCAAATAGACGTGAAATGCGACGTGCTTTATTATTCAATCGTTTCGGAAAATGCTCATGCCATCATTGGTGATATGAAGGCCACATCAGTTACACCCCTTTACACGGATCTGTTCATAAATTTAATGATGAAAATAACGTCCCAAATATGGATAAATTTTACCAACAAAAAACCTGAAATACATTTCAGCATTCATTCAACCACTAAACTTACAAATACATAAACTGTGCTTATACAGAAATCGTCCTGGACCAACGGGCCCTCATTGCAAACGATTCCAGTTGTGGAAAATATATACTAAACTGACGCTATAAGTACACTTAATTTAGTCTGTGTTTAAGGAACTGAGGAGCAATTATATCAGCGAAATCGATTTTTATGTGTTACATTGCATAACGAAAAACACAGACTGAATTAAGTGTACTAAAAGCCTAAGTTAAGTATACTAAAACGAAGAGCTATGTAACGTTAGAAATTTTGCTGGTTTTAATATCCTACATTTGTGAAGCGTTATCACTGAAGGCTGCTGCCAGATTTTCTCCAAAGTTGCCCAATATTCGTAGCGTTATTATTTTATTTCCCAAGACTTCATTATGTTGCCCAATAATAATTTTGTGACAACATGATGTGATAATAGGAAATTCTGTTTGTGACGTCACAAAGTATGTGTTAGCTTACTGTTGAGAGCTGTCTGACTGATAATGTTTTGAACCCGCTCTCAAGTTCGGGCTAAATGGTAATGTTTGGTCGATAAAACGATTATTATTTGTTTGATAACTTAATTTTCAAAACTGGCGTTGTAATTTTCAAAAAACTTTCCTGAAAAAAACCTTTTCCTGACAAAAATACAACCAAAATAGTAAGAATGTATGTCCATGAGTCGCGAGAGACCACAAAACAAAATTTTGGGAAGTATTTGGGTCGCGTCAAAAAAGGTTGGGAACCACTGTTCTATTGTGTTGGTTGTCTTGGTATTTTCTGAGGCTTCACGTATAGGCATGTCAATCAAACTTTCGGGCCTAAACGAGCTTCTCAAAAAGGATTCGGGTTCGGCCCGGGTTTTCAGGCTTGTACTTTCGGGTTCAGGCCGGGTTCAGGCCCGTTTACAACACTGGGCTAAAGATATAGGGGTATTGCAGAAAATGGTTTCAGTCGTGACCAGTGCTCTATATGCTCAATATATTGACCAGTACAACTTGCATAGCCACATAGAGGAAATAGATAATGTTGAAATCAAAACACAAAGAACCGATGCAATCTGCATGACCTATGCTTAACCGTGCATGCACAACAGTCATCGAAGGACTCATATATGATTGAATAATATGATTCATATCACACAGTAATCATATCTGAAATGATGCCTGGTCTAATACGGGTTACCTAGCGGGCTTCATGCGGTCAAATATTGGGAGGTCGTTAAATTGATTCCAGGAATTTGCGGCCAATTAATATGCAAATTTGCACACTATGTGGTTTCGCTTGTGGCAAATTGCCCTTAATTTATTGCATAAGGGTCACAATAAATTCAGGAAATCTGTTTAGGCGTGCAGAGTCAGTCACCTTGGGCTTTTGGGGTCAGGTTCGGGCTTTGGTTTGAATAAAACGGGTTTGATTCGGGCCTGACTTTACGAAATTGTATCATAACTTAACCTGGTGAATTTGTTTCAGACTTAACCCGGGCTAAATCGGTGGTTCCCAGACGGGGAGGAATTGTTCCCACGAGAGGAATTTAAAAACTTAAGGGCAGAAATTTACATTAATTTTTGCATGTGGTTTGTAAATAGACACTTTAGCTCTGGGAATATAACCTGTGAAGCTGAAAAAAGACTCAATATGAAATGAACTTTGTATGAAGTAGCGTCTGCTATGTAGTATGTTGGGGAGAAACGAAACTGTTTTGGATTGTTGAGGGAGGAATCCGTCAAAATAGGTTGGGAACCACTGGTTTATAAGTATTAAAAAAGGGTTTTGGGCTTGTGCTTACGGGTTTGAGGCCCCGGTTTTGCCTATGGCATATATGACTCAAGTGCACAATAACATTTGCTGGTGAAAACAATGTCATAAAACGAAACGTACACCACTTCATACTTACAACAAAACCACTTACTTGCAGTAATTGTCGATATTGGTAACACTGGATTGGAGTTGGGTCGCCATGTACGTGCTTTGCAGATATGTCTGATATTGATTCCTATCTTTCTCGTTGCCCTGTTGAAAAACAGTGTAGGTTGATAGAGATTCCGTAAATCGATTGATTTCCACACAGACTGGGTGGAATCAACTGTGATAGCATTTTTTTGCTAAAAAGCGTTGGTCAATTGTTTTATCATTTTCTCCAAATGTTTTATAGGAATACTGTACATTTTCAACTTAAAAAAAGAACCTCCCAGCTCGTTGCTTGGTGGTTGAAGACTATAACAGGGTTCCCGCGCAATTTTTGTTTATAAATTCCATGACTTTTCCAAAACTTTTCAAGAAAAAAACCCCGAATTTCCACAACCTTAATCGAAAAAATCGAGCAATTCCCATAGCAAAACTAGAAAAAAGACTTTGATATATGTAGCCAATTTACCATACTTGCAACGAATATACAAACGTGACGTAATTTGAAATTCCTATCTCTATCTGGCATTTTCAGGCGCCAAATTCCACACTTTTTCAAGGACTTTTGGAAAAGTTGGCTTTTTTCAAAACTTTTCCAGGCCTTAAAAATACCACTTTAAATTCCATAACCTTTCCAGGTTTTCCATACCCGCGGGAACCCTGCTGTAATAAACTAAAGCTCATTGATTTAAGTGTAGGAAAAACATTATATCATTTATCCTAAAGATTTAAAGCATCATCGGTTCAAATTCAAATAGAATACATTCAGATTCTTAATGATGAGTGACTAATGTTTTCATAAACTGAAATTCTTGATAGGTCTACACAACGTGCACAAAAGCATGAAGCAGTTACTATCAATATTTGAGGTCAAATGGCTTTAAATTGACCAATATGTAAACAGTACAACTCATACTTTGCTAATACTCTGTTTGCAATTACAAGTGCCTTTAAATACATGTCTATTGGAATCTTAACAATTAAAAACAGTTATTAAAGGACCAATTGGCAAAACAACATCTACATCTTTCGACAAAACGATTTTATTAACCAATTCATCGAAGCTAAAAGCTGATCTACCACTATACTGCAACTGGCTGATATTCGAGACATGCATTTGCAAGGGAGAACGACGTTATGCGTTTTGCGGGTTTTCTTAACCAGTTTCCGGTAGCCAAACATGCCTATGTGCGAAATATCAGGAAATGGCTCCAGTTTATGGAAATTTGCATAACATATAATCAAATGCATTAAAAAAAGAAATTAAGGCCACTTTAGACATATCTTAACGATTGATTGCAAAAACCATTATCAAAACCACGTTTATTCACGGTCAAAAATAGAAGCAATGCCTTTACAATATCTAAAAGGAAAGGCAACCATTTACCCCGCGAGCTCAGGCGCCGTGTATTTACTGCACCAAAATCAGAAAAGACAAGACTGTCGGAAGTATATGCATGAATTGACCAGTAGGTAATACATGCTGTTATGCTAAAGGCAAGGTCTGTTTTCGAACCGATTGTGTTGTTTCATGTCATGTTTATATTGTAATGTCACGTCTTTGGGTTACATATCTACATTAACAATTTGCAAGAAAAAAACAAACTAAGCGCACCTTTTTATCAGCCTTTTGTGACTTAAGTCGCTATAAACGGGTGTTACTGATGTGGCCCCCTCATATCACCGATGGTGGCATGAGCATTTGCCGAAACATTTCAACAATAAATCATGTTGTTTTTATGTCTGTTTGGGTCGTTTTATGTTCGTCATTTATAACTTCGTGCATGTCACGACATCTATAGATTTACTTTTACTTGTAGCAGGGATTTGAGTTGAAATGTTAAATAAGATAAAATACGGACTCAAGTAAAAAAGGACATTTCTTAAAAGGACAATAAAGTTTTCCCAGACAATGTCCTTCAAAATAGGGCAAATCTTAGAAATAGGAAACGGTTTGGCAACCCTGAGTAAATAATTTACGTCCTTGCGTTAACACATTAGCGGCTACCGCTTCAATGGGAAAACGAAATCCTGCCATCAACATGTCCGTTTGTTATTATGACGTCACAACACGAACACGTGAAACAATAGCAAGGGCAATTTTTAATTGATAAGTGATTAATAAGGCATGTCGCTATTTAAGTCTATTTGGGCCGTGATTTTCCTCAATTAAGTATATTAATGTCCATTAAAACTGCTTATCATGCAATAAAATAATAACATGCAGTTTTATGGAATATTTAGTACAGTGGTTCCCAAACTATGCGCCGCGGCACACTGGTGTGCCGCCAGATGTCATTAGGTGTGCCGCAAAAAATATTGAAATTAAAATCAATCAAGTAGAGTAGTAGTACCAGGTGCTTAGACCACTAGGCCAACATGCTCCACGTCTCTGAGATGTTCAACTAGGCTATTTAACTATGAAAGTGACCTGTATAGCGGCTTTATGACCTCATAGTTAGTGCCTTTGTCAGCTAAAAAAATTATTCAAATGTTCGAAGTGCGCCAAATAAGTTTTGTTTTTCTAAAATGCGCTTTAAAAGAAAAAAGTTTGGGAACCACTGATTTAGTACCACCGTTCAATCATAATTTACCTGTGGATTTACGACTGAGGCAGGCAGGGAAAACGTATCACCATTGGCACTGAACTCGATGATTCTCTGGAAAGGCGTAACCGCAAGTACCACATCATGGTCTTCAACCTGTACCACAACACAATAGTTAGATACCACCATCCGCAATTCACTGGTCTGATAACTTAATCTTGAAAAGGCATTTTTGGAATTGTAGCTGGTCTTCTTAGTATCGCAGCAAGCGTACTGTTGGCCTTTGCACTGAGAACCTTGTGAAACTGCAGAGTGTTTGATCGAATAGTCTTAGCTGCTATGGTACACCCATCGAAAAATCGTCATATTTTTTAGGAAAACAGAACTGTTGTTGTTGTTTTTGGGAGGGATATTATTTATTGTACACAGTCCTCGGTTAATCCGGACCCGTTTGGACCCAAAAAATTACTCCGATTAGGCTAAGATCTGGATTAACTGATGTCAAATAGTTAAAGCCTTACCACATTACAAATCATTTGTACCTAAGTTTTTCCAAATTAGGCGAATATCTGGATTTACCAAATCCTGTTCTTTTGGTCCACCGCATTAGAACGTTTGTCAAACACAAATTATAATATAATTTTTACCATATATTTGACCTTTTTACAACAAAAACCCTTCAACATAATAAAAACAAAACAATTTATTGTAGCATAAAAAGTCAATCAGGAAATGTATTTGAAGCACACAAAGGCCTAGTTCATAAATTTTGACTCTTAAGAGCCCATTGGAGGTGATTAATAATCGGCTTTTGTATCACGATTTAATCACATAATTATGGAAATGACGACTGATTCAAAAGACCAGTCACGTTTGGGCAAAGTGCTTGAATGACGTATTAAACCAATTTCCTTTACCTCTGTGATCAATGCTGGTAATTGGTAATATCTCAGATGTAAGGTTCGGTGTAAAAAAACAAGCAGCAACTGGGTAAGAAAAGCTTTACCCAAAGATCGTTTTTTGACTGTATACTTAGCCACTACCCAGTAACGAAATGCGCTAAATGACGACCAATTACACAATGTAAGAATATTTATACCTAGAATTTACAAAAAAACATTTTAATGGTGAAAATAACGGCCCAAATAGATGTAAAAAGTGACATGCTTTATTGTTAAAACGGTCTGTTTTCGAATCAATTGTGTTGTTCCGTTTAATGCTTTATTGTTAAAACGTTTCGGCAAATGCTCATGCCATCACCAGTGATATGAACAGATCCGTATATAGTGTTCCAAAGACATTTTGGCCATACATCTGGGCAAATATCGAGAAATATCCTTCAATAGACGAGCATTTTTGAAATAAATGAGTTGTTTACGGCTTGCTCTTCAAGAGACATGTGCTTAATGAATGATAAAGGCAATTCATAAACCTGAATTTGTAAATATTACTCGGCAGCATTTACAGTTTCCGTGTTTTTTTTTCATTCCGAACCGCTTAACTACACTCTACTACGGTGGTTTTCAACCTGTGGAAGTGAGGAGCTTTCAGGTGGTACGTAAGTACTCAATTCCAGACATATAAAGAATTGAAACTCAAATGGCCTAATTGACCAGTCCTGGTTTTGGGCGAAAATCATGTCTTTGACGTTCGTTTGAAATTACTAACTTCGTTGGTTTTACAAATATGTTATCCTAGTTAAGAATAACATGCCTATCGTTTGGTCTACCATTTAAAAAGGGTTTAGGACTTTATGTGGTGTGCAGCGATAGAAAAAGTTATCAGGTCTAATACGATGAATGCAAAAACAGAAATTTCCAAACACTTGTACAGCACTAAACAACCGTTGTAACAGAATGTTAGCGTGGTATTTGCATCACTTTCGTTTTGCAGTCTTTATTGTGAGCTTATGAAACCAGCATGTTTTGTACGGTTTATTGTTGTTTTTAAGAGTTGAACGGGCGATTCTGTTTAGATAGGGAATCATGTACGCATTTACAACAATCACGTTTCAGTCCATTTTTTGTGCTTGATAAGAAGTAAGAAATTTTCTAAATGTGATTTGTAATAAATGGCAAACGTTACTCTATAACAGTGGTTCTCAACTCGTTTCGGGCCATGGACCACCGGTAAAAATAATATCGTGGACCACTTCTGTTTGGAGCAAGATTGAAGTATGCATACGAAATAACCACTTGGGCTTAAAACAGAACTCTTTAAAACCGATTTTTAAAAAGTGAGATATAATTATTAACAGCTAACATGTTGATACACTTTCAATATGTAATATGCAATCATCTCCAGTTTATCAACAAATTTAGTGGACGTCCTGTGGACCACCAAAAAACTCATCATGGACCGCTGGCCAGTTGAGAACCACTGCTCTATAAGCTTCCGCCTAATGCTAAACCCTTAAACTTTATCCTTTAAAAACCTTCTATATAATAGTTTCATCAATTACACATACATATTAGTTGTAACAACAAATACATTTCGTTAAAAAGGCATCTTCAGTGTCTATAAAAGTCAACAAAATTGATCAAAAATAGAAAAAGCTAATAGTTAAATAAACATTTCCCCAAGTGGTGATATATACACATAATGCAAGGTGGAAATCGTTGCAAGAATGGTAATAGAACAGGTGATGATTCACAAAATCAATTTACCAGGATTTACATAATAAGTAACTACGTAATAACTTAGTGCCGCCATTTAAATATAGTTCAAAATCTATTGCCCCAAGCCACAAAATAAAAATTCAAACTTACTCCTAAAAACTTGAGGTGCATTCCCGGTCTCAAGACAAATTCGTCTTTTGGTGAGCGTGTACGGTTTGACGTCACCACAACCGTTATGGGGTAGTTGACTTGTGACGTCAGATCTGCTAGTGACATGTCACGTGACCTGTGAGCTTGAGCAACCTCGATGGGAGTACGTGTGGCAAATTTTCCTCGCAAGGACAATGGCAACCTAAATAACACCTTGTTACTTAATCCAGTGGTTATCAACCTGTGGTACGCGGTCCCTTAGGTGTCCGCCACGCGATTTCAGGGAGACCGCAAAGACCTTAAAGTATTTCTACAATCTTATGTAACATGAGATC
Source organism: Phallusia mammillata (assembly GCF_965637545.1). Taxonomy (NCBI): domain Eukaryota; kingdom Metazoa; phylum Chordata; class Ascidiacea; order Phlebobranchia; family Ascidiidae; genus Phallusia; species Phallusia mammillata. Next base: position 15,928,808 of record NC_137257.1, on the reverse strand, counting down.
TTGCGAGCGTACAAGCAAAAATTAGATAGACAAACGAGTTTTCTTTAACAAGAAGTGGTTCTTTACTTCATTTCAAGTAACAAACAGAGGCAATTGTTCGCGCACTATGTTTATATTGCTTTAGTCTTGTTTGTGACGTTATAAATTGCCTTTGAAACATTCCCACGCAAAGTGATCTTACGAAACTAAACTAAATTCATTCTGTTGTGGAAATGCTTCCGAAATAAATAAATAAATTTTTATTTTGGTAACTGGACAGTTTTATTTTCCCCAGGTATTTTAAATTTTATGAGTATATTTAGCTTGGACCGCGAGTGCTCAAAAAAATTGCGAAAGGACTGTTATGACAAAAAATCAAAAAAGTTTGAGAACCGCTGCTCTAGTAGTACGCCAAAGCTTTTGAGGTGGTGCGCAAGTATATCTTTCTACTATACTTAATTCAAGTCAAACCATAAAATGCAACTTAACTAACCCCACTAGATAGTCCAGTGGTTCTTAAACTTATACTGATTGCGTACCACCTTGTAACTTTTTCTATCACTGTGTACCACCTAAATCTTGTTTAAATGGGTAGATCAAGAGTTCTTCTTGACTACTCTAGTTAATTTATGAAACCAGCATGTTAGTAATACCTAAAAAAATCCTGGACAACGCTTCTGCAAAAAAACAGGGCTGATCAGTTGGGTCAGTTGAGCAGCAATTCTTGATGTGGCTTGAATTAAGTACAGCAGAAAGCTACCCGTGTATCACCTAAAAAGCTTTGACAAACCACTAGTGGTACATGTACCACAGACAACCAACTAGATAGCCCCTAATTTTGGACCAAACTCGCGTCTTGAACATCGTTTTTGGAATTGTTAACCTTCCTTATTTCAGAAATATGCTTGCATATTCAAGCAGAATAGGCCTATCTCTTGGTCTACCCACTCAAACAGGGTTTAGGTGGTACCCTTGATAGAAAAACTTGTTAAAAAATGAATCGTTTCTATAAATTGCTTTATTGGTTTAACCTAGTGGTTTGCAACATGGCCGCTAAACAATAAAAGGGCAATTAAGGGTGTTGAGAGAAGATTAAGCAGTTAAAACAAAATAGAAACAACAAAGTAGTTTTTGTCATATCTCTTTTAGCGACCAGTGAAAAAAAACTAGACAAAAGTGTATTTGCATTGGTACAGTAAACCTTGATAAGAAACATAGCTTTCAGAAACATTCACTTAAATGCACTGTTTAAAATGCACTTTAAACTGCACTACTACCTTCAAACATGATTTGTACATGGGTAAATTTCGTTGAACAGAAAGAAAACCGAAACTTACGTTAGACTCTCATTAAGTCGAGTGTTGTGGACTATTAATGCAACATGTTGTGGCGATCTTGAGCGAACTTTTGAAATAAAGCGACTTGCTGGCTGTAACAAAAAATAAATCACTTTTAAACATTGGTCCCAACCCTCCTGCACTAACTTGTAATTATAAAAATCTTATGTGTATTTTACATTCAGGTAACCTTTTGAATCAGGGTGGTCCAACTTTATTTTGTTGCGGGCCATTTAAAATCGTTAACTTACTACGCGGGCCAAGGTTTAAATTTTTGCAGGAAAAACTTGTTTCTGGGTCAAACTCTACGGTAACTCTACACCTTGTTTTATCTATACTAAGTAGAAGGGTAGAACTACTAACACGATATGTTTCAGCAGATCCAAAAGTGCTTAATTTTCGATAGGTGGCGCCAAGAGCACTTTTTTCATTTAAAACGGTATATCTCAAAAAATGCTAACGGTTAGGGCAGGGGTTCTTAACCAGGGGTACATGTACCCCTTGGGGGTACGAAGCACCAAAGTAGGGGGTACGACAGTCAGTGTGAAATTATGCATTATTTAGGCATATTTGTGAAGAATGCGTAACAAGTTACTTTGTTATGTGTAGCTGATTTCAATTGACTGATTGTTGGTGTTCTGTAAATTTTGTTGAACTTTCAAGACTATTTTAATGCATGCATTCAACACGTAAGTTATAAATACACTGAGTTTAATTCCCATTATTGTTTACTTCCGTTGGCCATTGTAGACAGGGGGTACGAGAAAATGTCATGAAATCTCAAGGGGTACAAGCGCTAAAAAGGTTAAGAAACACTGGGTTAGGGCTATTCGGGTCGGGCTAAGGTATTAGCATTTGAAATTCAATAAAACTAGTTACTAATGCAATATTTTCAAAAACTTGCATCCCAAACCAACCCCTCTTTATCCGCTAAATAAATAGTTCAGCTCTTTACGCTACCTATCGAAAAGTAAGCACTTTTGGATCTGCTGAAACATATCGTGTTAATAGCTCTACCAAGTAGAAGCTGTCAAAAACATCCAGTTTCCACTCTAGCGCAAAAATGCCCCTGCACGGTTTAAAGAAGAACCCTTTATTACATAACAATGCCTTGTCATACGTCACAATAGGAGATTTTGCAGTATTTAGTGTGTGTAAATCCTCACACTAATAAAACATTGAATTATTGAAAACAACACTTATAGTTGTCTTTAAAATGTTGGGACTTTCGCGGGCCAACAAAATTATCTAGCGGGCCACAATTGGCCCGCGGGCCTGCAGTTGGACCACGCTGTTTTGAATCATCTACAGGTTCCCAGGAGTTTGTAAACCCAAGGACAGGAACCACTATTTGAAAACTTTTGTGTAGACCAGGGGTCACCAAACTACTACCAGCAGGCCAAATGGTCCCGCAAAGGGGGATTGTGGATCACTTTTTGGAATTGCATAGTGTTGAGGCTTAAAACCTAGGTGGCCCTCTCAAGATATTTTTAATGTTATCCAGCCTGCCATGAAAAAAGTTTGGTGACCCCTGCTATAGTCCGTTTCCAAACTTTATCGATGAATTTCTCACTTAACAATGCAAAGTATTCACATTATTTCCCATAAGACTACATAACAGATGGTAAACCATACAAAAATCTGAGGATCAATCGCTTAAACATATATAACCCTCTAACAGGAAGCATACTTATCAGAGATCACTGTTTTTTTCATATTTAGACCATACTAAGGTCATTTAAAAGTGTGCCGTAACAAACTTCTCAGGTTATATTCCCAAAGCTGAAGTGTCTATTTACCAACCCCCAAAAAATTCAAGTAAATTCTTCCCCTAAACTTTTACAATTCTAACCCGGTTGGGAACTACTGTATAATCCAATAATGCAAAATACAGCAATCATCATAAACAAGAAATAAGTTTAAGCAGATCATACATGATATGAACATGTATACAAGGGACACCATAGAAAACAATAAAAGTATTTCACATAACTATGACCAATAGGTGTAATAAATACAAACTGATACACCCACCACATATTCATGCACAATGTTGTTGCTTAAACAAGCAAGCGAAACAAAAACACATGTTACTGTTCAAACAGATAACAGCTATGCTAACAGTAGTACAAGTTTCTAGTTCCTGAATGTCATATTAAATACACCTTATCACTTTCTGTTGCTAGGAATTTACAACTTAACAACACCATATATGGCATGTTGAAAAATGCATATTAGTTGAGTGCGTATGTGTGTAACAAATTATTTATGTATGTACTACAGTTGTGCTTCTTTTACAAAATAATCACAGGCAAATTTTGAATTATTCATGTTTTGCAAACAAGTATATAATTAAAATATATCGAACATGCAAAAATTTAAAATTGATAGCGTAGAGCTCTTATGGTCTGGTGAACCAAACGGTGTAATTTATACACTTTTAGTAAGTGGTAATAAAGAAGCAAATGCTTCTGACTCAAAATTAGTAAACATGACTTGTTAACTATTTGCTTCTTTATTACCACTTCATGATAGACTTGGACTTAGTGATCAATGGATAACATTAACATGCTTACTATTTTTTTGTCCGAAGGGCGCTATTTTTAGGTTCAGATAAAAAAATTCAAAGTGTGCCAATTTTAAACTGTACATCTAATTAAAATGTGCAACACGTTAAAATAAACACAAAAAATACGAAAAAATGTACCTTATTGGGATTTCCAACCACTGGTTGAGCATCAGATCTGCTCACTAAGGTAAGTTCATCTCCATGATCAAGAAATACGTTTTCATCATTAATAGATACTGTCATCGCTACTTGGACATAAATCTTCGAGGGAAAGTAATCTGCCACTTCTTGTATGGATTTAAACATCTACAACAAAACAATAATACAAGACAATTGTAATATTTTATGTAATGTTCAAACCATTGTTTGCAAAACCTTTATAAGTTGCAGTAAGTTCATAGACAAAAAATATACAAAGACGCTAATTAAAACTGGTTTTAATTAGTGATGCACCGAAGTTTCGGTTGGCCGAAACAATTCAGCCGAATACGCTGTTTTTCGATGTTTCCTTTTTGATTGCATGGAATTAATCCCTAACTGTCATTTTCACCTAAACAGAACGTCATAAATTAACCAATTGTTGAATCCATAAAATACGAGCCATGTTGTCTGCAAAATATTACAAGTTTAGTAAAGCTTCCACATTGTGAAAGTGGTTTTGATTTGTAATAATTCACTTCACTCGCATTAACGACACAAGTTTCAGTTGAAAACATCCACAAGAACGGGGATTTTAGGTTCGGCCTGATTCGGCCAAATTTATTCGGCCTTGTGGCCGAATATTCGGTTTCAGCCCGAACCTGTTTAGGTGGGTTTGGTGCATCACTAGTTTTAATCTTTTTTATAAAACAAAAATGATTTTCTTATTTGTATATCTGCATGTTGTCGTCAATCCATAAAGCATTCCATCGATACCGAGCATCGGGTACCCGCCTCATTACTACTCTGTGTGTTTAAATTTTTTTAGTGTATGAATAATAATGTAAGAATAAAAGCTTTCCACATTAAAAGCAAGCATTCAGAGAAACACAAACCATTTGCATTAGAATGAGGACAGATAAAAAGGAAGGGGAATTAGACATTTTTATATTGATTGATTACCTTAAGAGGAGCTTCATCTCTTTCATAATCACTGCTAATGCGAAAGGATCCTATAAACTCATTGGAAATTTCAATTTGTTTTCCCATCACATAATGTCCTTCTTCAATTGTTTGTGCCACAGTCCTGACAAAAAAAACATGAAGTTTAAAGTGCTGAAAAATAGCCGCTCAGCATTGAAAAAAATGGCTGCTCAAATGTAAAAGCATAAAAGCACCAATACACCATAAGCTGCAGACAGTGCACACTGTTTCGACCTATTCTTCTGTCGTTAATGCCAAGTTGTGGCATCCAACAGGTTGGTGAGGCATGGCTAAACCTGAGGTCTCTATTTTCATTAAACTCGATTGTATGACAAGTTACAAACAAAATTAGTTTAAGGGTCAGGCCTAATGTACAAAATACTGGTGCCATAATCAGTCTATCTCTATTTCTAATGAAGGTGAACCATACCTAAATTTGCATAACAATCACATTGTTTTTATATGGTATATATATATTATTTCTTTTAAACTTGTTTTTTCATACGGTATTATTTCTCCATTTAGGCCATAACAAAATTGAAAAACGTTTTTTATCTGGTAACTATCTGTGAACAGGCAAAGGGTATTAAAGTTTGTATGAATGTATACTTGGTTGCCCACCTCAAGAGTTGACGTTTTCCATACAACATAACTGGTTCATTTTCAGGTAGTCCATATTTTTCTGAAGTTTCAGCAGTAACCTTCACAATCTGAAAATAAAACAGGTTAACAGAAAGGAAAACTTTACATTCAAAAAGACCCAAATATTCAAGCACAGTTTATGACTACAGGAAGCATTTTAAATCTATGAGTATTCATTTGTTTACTTTGTGAAAGAACACATAGCTACACAAATGCACTGAAATCTAAGCTAAAAACAGCTGTGCAACTAAAACATTATGAAGCTGAAATAGTATCAGACCCCATTTGTGGATTATAATAATTATCACTAAATGTGCTGCAGCTGTACCATATTATGATGGTGCCGGGAACTCACCAAAGAGTGGGTTTGGCGCATTGTGAGTTTAATACAACTGGAGGCAGCATTGGTGGGGTCAGTTAATCGGGGCACTAGAATCCAGCCACCAATTTAATTTTGGTCATCATTGGTTGAAAAATCTCTACTAACCTGCGGAAACCCATACATTTGTCCAATATCATTAATATCCACTGCTTGTTTTGTCCATTGGACACCTGAACCTGCCGCCAATATGTTATCGATGCTGTCCATGTTGACACTAAAAATAAAATGTATTATATTGTATTAACTTTGATACCAGACATACAAATGGTACATAACAAAAACACAAGTGCCACAGAATCGGGAAACAGCTGCAACAACTTCGCGATTGAAAATTCGTCATTGTAATATGTGCATTTATTGGACATGTTAAAACATGCAGCAGCTGCACCGTTAAGAATAAATTTATGCTTAACATGTGGCAGAGCCCATCTACAGAACATGGCAGTTCCTGATGAGATCTCGCGCGTGCAGGACCTACATGTCCCGCGTGCAGGACCTACATGTCCCGCGTGCACGTCCAGTAAGTTCACATGCAAGACCAATTTCAGCAGGCGCAAAGCAAGTAAAAGAGGTCAAGACAGGCCAATTAAATACCTTTGGTGCAAAATTTTTGCGTGCGAACCCCAAAACTTGGCGTGCAAACATTTTTTCAAAAAAATTGCACGTGCAGCTGCCATACTGCAGACTGGTGGCAGAGGATGAAAGCGTCATTTTATTTATGTGAGATAAAGACAAAAGATAGCAAGTCAATTTACCGAGAAAATGTTTGCAATTTTGAAATGTGGCAACTATGCAAAATAAACAGTAAAAACAGTTAATTTTAGAAAAATGGCAATGAAAAATATAACACACCCACCTGCATGCACACTAACTTGCTGGTTGCAGATTTGAAAATGAAATTACATTATAAGACTTCCGTTTTTCAACAACCCTACAGTCGTGTTTAGATTAAATGCTATTGAACAATAAAAAGTAAAAGTTAATCGTTACTAGTTAGCTAACAATCTGTTTACAAAACACTTTAGTCTTGATAATATAATTATATAGGTATGGTAATGTAACTCATTAACGCAGTAAGGCTTCCATCCACCCACTAAAACAAAGCGGAAGAAGGCAAGAGACCTAATCCTGGTAATCCATTTTTTTTTTTTTTTTTTTTTTTTTTTTTTTTTTTTTTTTTTTTTTTTTTTAATCCTGGTAATCCAAGAGTTCCGAAAACCGAAAGTCACAAACGCATCTTCCGATTCTTCCCGGCTTTAACTTGCATTTGCACTTCCCGAAACTAATACGTATACTTGCAAACCCAACAAACTTAATAAAACTTGTTGAAAAACTCCAAAAATCAAAATTTAAACAAAGAAAGATTGACATTTAAGTAATCGCTCTGTTTAAACAACGTTTTTACGAATATTTATGCATCATAAACGCTGAGACAATTTGATGCAAATTTGCATGCTTTTTGGTAGCCGTAAATTTCCGCATTGAAATCAGTCATGTGGAACCATAACAATAAACATTTGTTTTGATTCCGAAAGCACGGGTTTTGTGAAAACGCTCTTTCTATAATTTAGTTTGTAAGCATATTAAAGAACACCTATAATTATCTGATTGACAAATTGTAGTATTGTATAAAAAAACATAAAATTGTACTGTGTATTTTTATTTTTCAGGCAAGCGTTTTTTTATAAATGACTAGAAGTTAGGGTTGCCATATTTTATGATACACAATCCCTGACAAAATTTATCTCGGTTGCGTTAACCCAGTTTTTCTCAAACATGCTCGTTATTTCTTCCAAAGGGTCGCTTTGCCATTATTTCGAGGGCTCGCGGTCCGCAAGCCTGAATGTCATATTTCAGAAAAACTAAAGTTGATTACAGAAATTTAGCTAGTTATGCAAAATTACGCATAACAATTATCCAAAGCTGACATCACAGACAAGACAAAAAGTATTTACCTTTTTGCGCGAACAATTGCATTTTTGTTAGTTGGCATGCAATAAAGCCTATTGTTTAGCAATGGAGACGGTCGATCCTCACTTTCATTTTGTTTTAAACTTATTTAGTTACACAAACTGACGCCAAATATAAATATAGAATCACTTCCACCTTTTCGCGGTCCCCGCAAACTACTCTAAACTAAAGGACCGCGGATCCCAGTTTGAGAACACTTCTATTCCGGAATAAATTTGGAAAAATAGTCACACGGACGGCGACACGAGAAAACGTTAGATACGGTGCTCTGATCCTTGTCAATTAACTTTCTGTGTAGGCATCCGTTTAGGTTTATTAGACTAAGCTCACTACTCAGTCTAATAAACCTAAACGGATGCCTATTCGTGAAAAAATAAAGCACATATATCAGGGGTCGCCAACCTTTACCACTATAAAAACCATTCAGACCAATTTTACACAGAAAAAAAAGCTAACAACGGGAGCCACAAAGACCTTTTTAAATTTGAAATAAAATATCACTGAAAAAACGTTTTTATGTCTCACGACATTCGACTTTTCGTTGTTAGTTAGTTCCTTGCATATTAGGTACACAGTTAAAGCAAATGAAATTTCCCATGTAGCATCGAATGCTGTATTTTCTTGAAACGCGAATTTTTATTTGTGTTTTTACAACTTTGTAACCTCTTTACGTTTTATGGCAAAGACGCGGTTGTAGCAAACTTCTCCGTTGGTACATTAATTTCATAGTGTATATTTTTTCTTCTTAAATTCCTGACTTTTAAGTGCATTTTAACATTTCTCCCTGACGTATATTTGACGTATGGCAATCCTACTAAAAGTAAACAAATTGATACGCCTGTATTTTTGAATTTATTTTGCGCTGGTAAACGGTTGGCAGTGAATATAAATGTGTGCAAACCGACATAAAGGCTTGTTTAGTCACAAAAATGTCTGTTTAACTAAAAAATAAAACAAAGCGCGGAACCATACGAAAAAACGTTATAGTTTCCAAGAAGATTTGTTATAAGTAACATTGGCTAATTGCTGAATAAATATAATAAGTTCAAATTCTTTCAAACAAAAAACAAAAAACGATTTTTAAAAACAAAAATAAACAGCGTGCAGAAAGATATTTGTTATTTTTAAACAATTTCTCCACAAACAAAACATCCTAATTGTTAAGGTTATTACATTTTCGTGACATACTTAACCGCAGTTGGATAAGCAAAGTAACATCCAGCAGCAACTAACAACGACAATCCTGTCATTGCAATGATCATTTCATTTTTTATTTTTACGAAAACTGGGTGTTTTTCGATTGCTTTTTCCAACCCTTTCCCACGAATATTCTTGTGTGGAAACGGTGTCATCGGGTTCTCGGCACCCAAAAAGTCACAGAGCGGTCCCCAACCGTCTTTCACATCGTAAATCAAAAGTTTTTCTTTGGGGGCATTCTAGTAATGAAAAAAAAACGTTTCCGATTCATCAACCAGTCAAAACGGAGCTTAGGCGAACACCGGTTTGACCGTAAATAAGAACAAAAAGTCATTAAGCCATTGTGTAAATATAAAATGTTTAAGAACCACAATACTAAGCAAAATATGCTTAAGCATACCAAAAGGCACAACAAAGGGTGTAGCCTACGGTAATCGTTTGTAGCTTTATGTTACTGCTGCTTTGGAATACTACCAAGATAAAACAAACACAAATAATAAGTTTGACGTGTACCTGTAAGACATAGTTGTTGTGTCTCCGATAGACCTGCAGTGCTTTGCCCTTATCCAACCTTTGTTTTTGCCAGGGCAGTAATGGAGGTGTTCCGAAAACTGATATTGCTGAAAAAAATTACTGTTTTAAAATGGTTTTAAATCGCACTAAAAATTTCTAAAATATACTACGACTTTTTTCCACAAGTAACGTTTTGTTAGAAAACAACAAAGTTAAAAACATTAATTGAAGAATGATCTTTTACTGCCAGGCATACTTACGCAACACTATGTCTAACTATATTACCAAAAAACATCTAAACGTCAATTTTTAACACCCTTATGTACTTCTCAAAGCAACAAAATCTGTATTTTTTATAAATAACTGACAATTCTAAAGTAGCCTCAGAACAATAACCTAGAAACAAACACGATTTTGATTCTATTGTAAGTGACGGTTTTCAACAGAAATATTTGTACACAAGGTGTCGCTAATTCGTTATTGCTGCATTTGTGGAGGCGCCCACCATTCTCATTGATATTTTCTTACCTACGTAGTTAAAAAACTGATGTAAAGCATATCCGGTGGGACATAGGCACAACAAACGATGTACAATGCTGCTGTTAGCGGTGTTTACTTGTGACTGAAGACTTCTGTACCACGATTCCTCGTCTCTTACCATCAATACTACCTTTGATATAACGTATTTAGTGTTGAAACAAGGAATTACTAACAAAATCTCTTAGAAAGCAAGAGCAATTTAAAACACATTACTGGTGTTTTGTAATATTCAAAATTGCATGATTATATAAAAATTGCCATCATTTGTTATGTTTTATATTAGAGTGGTTTAAGCCCTGACACACGGTCGACATGCCAGGAACTTTTGTGCAACACTTTCTGCAAACAGTCATCTAATCACAGTCATCTAATCAAATGCAGTAGACACAGCCCTTTATAATGCACTCATCGTCGAATAGCAAGTTGATTAAATACGTATTTATTGTGGGGCAACAATTTAGGGCGTTTGCGCTCTATGTGATGAAGCAAACGCGTTAATTTTTTTTCCTGGTTGCAAACATGGAACTTTATAACAGTTGTAACTGCTCGTAATTCGTTTGATCTTGGACCACCCTGTTTTGAATAAAAGTATACTCCTTTGTACAATTTTTACATGACCCTGGGTATAAAATGCTTAAGTGCTGTAAATAACTGTTAATCAGTTAATGGCTTATTAAGCATTTGCCGACTGAGGATATAGCAGATGGCTTTTAACGTTTGTTTTAGCCAGTATGCTCCTCACATATTTTGTTTATCTACCTTGGCTTCTGGGAAAATTTCGAGCAGTTCTTGCCAGTAGTGAAAGACTGGAACATCACAAACTGCGTCAACATTTTTGTATTTCTCCTTTAAGCCAGAAACGTCGCCCGATTCCATACAAGCTATCCATTCTTTTCCCGCGTAGAAGAAATGCTCGAAACAATCATACACATTATATCCAAGCTGGGTCAGAGCAGCGTTCATTGTTGTTGTGCCAGTTTTTGAAAATCCTGCTACAATAACCTTCATTTTTTTCTGGCCTATCTATAGGCTGCTAAACTTATTGTTTCAAATTCTGTGTGCATTAAAAGAAAATACATTGTCATTAGTAATGTAATATGTAATATCTTATCATGACGATGCCTCACATGTTTTGAGTTTGTCTTGGCGTAGTCAAAGTTGCAACTGATTTTTGATTTCATTCTTTAAAGTCGTTCATACACAATTTGAAGCTCTAAAACAGTGGTTCCCAACCTTTTTGCAGTCACGGACCCCTTTTATAAATTTTATCGGTCTGCGGACCCCCAACGTACTTTAGCCTTTTTTCGTTTCCTTCATTATACCTATACGTTATTATACTATTTGGGGGGCAGAATTATCAACCTTCACAGTCCTTTAATCTCAATAAAGTTCTGTACTGTAGCACAGTGCTCTTCAACCCTCTTTGGTCTGGTGAACCCTTAAAGTTGTTGTGACGAACTCATGCACCCTGTTTACTTAAAATCAAAACATTTGACGTAAACATTTTTGATCAAAAACTTTTGACGTAAATTAACGTCAATCTGCACTGTGCGCAAAGCGTCTTTTGAAGTAGATATACGTCGACTGCACTGAAAGTGTTAGACATAAACAGTCAAAAAAATAAAAGGTTCGTTTATACATCAATTGAAACCTACACCCTTTTTCTAATATCCTGCAGGTCAAACATTAATGGTTCATTAAAGTTTGTGATGCACCCTTGTATACCATTTCGTACTGGTGCACCCCATGCATATTTTGGTGCACCCTAGGGTGCACCGTGCACACCGGTTGAAGAGCACTGCTGTAGCAGTCAATGCAACAAAGAGATAAATTTTGTAGTGTACAATGCTTAAAACAAAGCACAAAGAATTCTATTGTTATTGTATGTTGTGATGTCACAATGGAGGAACAATCACAAGTTTTTCTTGATCCAAGGATTTGATAAACAGTTTGCACTCAGATGCAGGATTGTAAAAACGGTTTGGGAACTTAAAAAATATTGTACTGTTGTTAATACTGCTACAAATGTTTGTCTCCACACGGACCCCCTGAAACCATCTCACGGACCCCTTGGGGGTCCGCGAACCCCAGGTTGGGAACCACTGCTCTAAAAGAACGGTTCCCAACCTTTATCGATAAATTCCTTACTTTAAAAAATATAGACTACATAGTAGATGCTAAACCATACAAAAAATGGGTCTTATATCAACTTCACATGTCATATTCCCAGAGCTAAGGTGTCAATTTACAAACCGCATGTACAAAATTAACTAATTTCTTCCCACAAGTTTTAAATTATCTCCCTTGGGAGGCAATCCCGATTTGGGACCACTGCTTAAATATATTCTTATCTATTTCTTTCAAATTGATAACCTTACAAGCTTTTTTTTAACGGACTTTTTAACTAGCTTAGTTAGTTGGTCATAAGCTGTACCCAGTATTTAACTATAGAACATATTGTATTCAAAGCGGTGTAGTATAAACATTGCCTAAATTTTCACATTTGTGTCACAATACTGATCTCTTACATGAATAGCAGTTAATTATACAACTAAACCCACACACACAAACAATCATAATGACGTAAAACTCTGTTATTGTCTTGTCACTGTCCAGCACACAGTCGTTTCGTAGAGACGTATTCCGACAGAACGTAAGTCATACCAGCTTCCGCTACTCAATTTAAATAAAAACATAAGTGTTCATGTTCAGAACACACATGTTATTGGTCATTTTCTAACGGCACACTGTCCAAATATATTGCCATGACCAGGATTTTTGTGAAAGCAAAGGTACCTTCTGGGCGAAGATACTTTGCAAGAACTGACCACAATTAAAATTAATATAGAATGATTTGCCCCAGGGCAAGATCAGTAGGTAGGACAAGGCTTGAAAAGTGTATTAAAACATAAGTTTAAAATTGCAAAGGAATCATCAGTGCAAAGCTGCTGAAATAGATTTGTAGGTCGTTTTTAGATCGATTTCACTAAGTTTATTTTGCCACCAACAACGAAACAATTAAAAATGCTAATTAACAAGCGAAACTTTAACCACAGTTTAAAGGCGACGGCTTGCGCATATATGTTTTATATTCATATTGTAACAGTTGCACCAACTTTATTTTGATAAGTTATTTTCATTTTCCTTGTAGCCTACACCTTTGACTTCAAATTAAAAAAAAAACAATTTTCTACAATAAAAAACGTCTTATAACTAAGACCAAAACAAGTTAGTAATAAACTTAGCTGCAGATGGATAAGCGAAATAACACCCTGTAGCAATTAACACCGACAGCCCTGCAAAAGTGACAGCCATTTCTCTTTTAATTCGCAGGAACACTGGATGATTTTGTATCGCTTCTTCAAGCACCGCTCCCCGAATATTCTTGTGTGGAAAAGTTGTATTTGGGTTTTCGACCTCCAAAAACTCACATAGCGGCCCCCAACCGTCTTTGACGTCGTAAATCAAAAGTTTATCCTTTGGTGCATTCTGCCAACCAACAAAATTGAATGACGATAACCACTGTGCAGCTATTCAATTACTATTAATAAGTTTATAGAGCTCTTCTGGCAAATGTAATTTTATTCCGACGTTTCGACGTCCTATACAGGTCCTGTTCCTCAGGGTAAATAACACTGCGACTAGTACAGTGCACAATAAACAAAGGAAAAAAGAATTAAACGCAAGCATGTCACAACGCAACCATTCTTTTTTCCATTGTTTATCGTACACTGTACTATAGTCGCATTCAGTGTTATTTACCCTGATGAAGACGACCTGTATAGGACTTCGAAACGTCGGGATAAAATTACATTTGCCAGAAGAGCTCTATAAACTTGATATTATACATGGTAGCAATAGCTTATATACTATTTATATGATTCAGCAAAAGGTGAGGATTTAATGTTAATTGTAAATCATGTAAGCTGTACGTTTTGCAATTCAAGTCTCCGAAGAGATAAATTACAAAATGATTATTATAACCCGATGGTTTTATTGTTATCTACATTTAAACAATGAACATAGGATAATTTTGCTATCCCTGTAAGTGTAATACAAAAGCGAATTTAAAACATTATGTAACAAGAATCATGTCCTATTACGCTGTAGTGCCACAAATACTCTTACATTTTAATGATCCTGATGATTAAAAACGAGCTGATACTTCTCATTAGGCTAAGACAGGGGCGCTCAACCATACGGTCACATGCGGCAGTAGAGACAAGTTTGTGCGGTCATGAACGTGTATATTAAAATATATTCATGCTGATAAGCTGTTTTGTACGAATTTAGGCAGCATCATGCACCAAACCAAGCCTAGACAACAGGTAAAAACGTAAACTTTTTAGTCCTTCAGGAAAAGTAATGTGAAAAGATTTTACGCCGAAATTCCGGACATGTCGAGAAAAAAAATTCAGTCGTCTGGTAATCCTAGCTATACCTGAAGGAGTTAGCATTTAACACGTAGACTGATTGTGATAACACGTTGTTGATTGTGACCAGCGATTTGAGAAGCACTGATGCAAAAGTAAATTTGTCAAAACCTTTGCATCCTAATACCTGCAAGACATGTTGGTTGTGCCTCCGATAAGCCATTAATGCCTTGCCTTCGGCTGTAAACTGTGTTTGCCAAGGCCATAAAGGCCGAGTTCCAAATAGCGATATGCCTGAATACACAAACAACGTCATTAAAGTTTGGTAATCAAGGAGTTTATTTTATGCACAAGGTGTTGCTACAGAGCAATTGTTTCATTATTTGTCAAACCTTTAATATCTGATCAAAGTTATCTCACCAATGTAGTTAAAGAACCAATGCAAAGCATATCCCGTTGGGCAGAGGCGAAGCAGTCGAAATATAACATTACTGTTGGCGGTGTTCATTTGTGTTTGAAGACTTTTATACCACGCTTTTTCATCCCTCAACATTAGTATAACCTAAAATAGACACAAATTTGAATGTTTAGAAATCTGCACACACAAAACAGCAGTTGAAGAAATTTAACTTAGCAATGAGCGGGTAGAATGAACGGTAATGATTAAGCGGTACTGCAAACCAAAAACTGGCCACAATACAGCAGCCAATGTTGATACGGCAGAAATAAATTTAGCGCTTCTTGAAAATGTACCCTTGACTGAGACCTAATGCACCGGAAAGTTGATTTTACTTGGAACTCAAAGAATCATTTGAACCGTCGCTAAGGCCATTTACGTGACTTTATTCGTTATCTTTCGTTTAGGCAGTGGTTCCCAACCTGGGGTTCGCGGACACCCAAGGGGTCCGTGAGATGGTTTCAGGGGGTCCGTGTGGAGACAAACATTTGTAGCAGTATTAACAACAGTACAATATTTTTAAGTTCCCAAACCGTTTTTACAATCCTGCATCTGAGTGCAAACTGTTTATCAAATCCTTGGATCAAGAAAAACTTGTGATTGTTCCTCCATTGTGACATCACAACATACAATAACAATAGAATTCTTTGTGCTTTGTTTTAAGCATTGTACACTACAAAATTTATCTCTTTGTTGCATTGACTGCTACAGCAGTGCTCTTCAACCGGTGTGCAAAATATGCATGGGGTGCACCAGTACGAAATGGTATACAAGGGTGCATCACAAACTTTAATGAACCATTAATGTTTGACCTTCAGGATATTAGAAAAAGGGTGTAGGTTTCAATTGATGTATAAACGAACCTTTTATTTTTTTGACTGTTTATGTCTAACAGTTTCAGTGCAGTCGACGTATATCTACTTCAAAAGACGCTTTGCGCACAGTGCAGATTGACGTAAATTTACGTCAAAAGTTTTGATTTTAAGTAAACAGGGTGCATGAGTTCGTCACAACAACTTTAAGGGTTCACCAGACCAAAGAGGGTTGAAGAGCACTGTGCTACAGTACAGAACTTTATTGAGATTAAAGGACTGTGAAGGTTGATAATTCTGCCCCCCAAATAGTATAATAACGTATAGGTATAATGAAGGAAACGAAAAACGGCTAAAGTACGTTGGGGGTCCGCAGACCGATAAAATTTATAAAAGGGGTTCGTGACTGCAAAAAGGTTGGGAACCACTGGTTTAGGCTATATGCAGGGTTGCCATGCCGTCATTATGTCTAAGATTTGTCCTTATTTTGAAAGACAATGTCATAAAATAGTTATTGTCCTCATTTCTATGAAATGTTTTTTTACTAATTCCTTACTTTGTCTTACAGGGAACAGGTGAGTAGAATTACAGTTAAATTCCTGCTACAAGTAAAAGCAATCCTAGACCTGAGCTGCGCCGTCCGATGCACAAAGTAATTTGTATGAAAAAGGAGTTACTGGAACAGATTGTTTCAAAGATTTGTTCAAAAGCGTTTGCTTTGTTTCGTGTAAAAATTAATTTTCGACTGTCCTTATTTTGGAGTCCACGGCTATGGTAACCCTGGCTGTATGTCTCTTGAGGTGCAACACGATAGTATAGGGTAGTGTTTTTCAATCTTTTTTGAGCCACTTAAAAAATGATTTTGCGGAACACCAAACAAAATTTTAAATGAAGCAATAAAATAAACAAGTTTACACACACAACCACTGCAATGTACTTGAGCAGCAACAGGCCCACGCCATTGCATACTTATTATTACACAACAAGTCTTATTATTACTCAACAATAAATGAAGCAAATATATATGGAACATTTTACTGGTATACCACTATTATAATAGTGGACAATAACTTTCACAAAAGAAAAGCTATTTACGTCCAAAAGTTCGATTTACTAAAGTGGCCGAGTGTAAAGACAAGAGCTGTTTTGAAGGACCTTGGCCAGGGATTCATTAGCTTTTACTGCTGACAAAACTAGTTTGCCAAGTGTGCCTAATATACAAGAAACTAGCTAACAACAAAAAGTCGAATGTCGTTTCTCGTGAGACAAATAACGTTTTGCAGTGGAATTTCCATTTCAAAACGGCTTTGTTACTCCCAGTGTTTTTTTACCAGCCTATATGAAAAAGTTTGCCCGACTTAGAACTCTGAAAGAGCTTAGCATACTTTATGCTGAAATCTATATGTACCTTGGCATCTGGGAAAAGTTCAAGCAGTTCTTGCCAGTAGTAATATGCAGGAACATCACAAACTGCGTCAACATTCTCATATTTCTCCTTTAAGCCTGAGTAGTCGCCCGATTCCATACAAGCTATCCATTCTTCCCCGGCGTACCAGAAATGCTCAAGAAAATCATACACATTATATCCAAGCTCGACAAGTGCAGCGTTTAACGTTTTTGTGCCGGTTTTGGAAAACCCTGCTACGATGACCTTCATATTGCTGGACAACAGCAATCAGATATGTAACTTATGATTTGAGATTCTGTACTATATATGTCACCAGTCAAATTGTATTAGTCGTTTTAACCTCCTATTTTAATCAGGAGCCCTAATGGTAGCTGAGTTAATAAACTTGACTTTTATATTTAAAGCATTTAGCACTTTAATCTTTTTACTTAAAGTCCCAAATCAAGCCTACACTTTTCTGCCGTACTTCACACAGTTTTGAACTTTTACATGCTTTGCCTTGACTTATAACTCCAAGCTCTCTGTCAGCAAGGTAACTTTATGATACTGAAGTTGACTTTAGCTCCGTCAATAAATAACGAACGTAAGTATGTCTGTTGGGGCAAAACAAGACTGTTGGGACTTGAATTGAATCAAACCACAAGTAAGCCGCTTGGCAAAATGTATTGAAGCGCATTTTTAGACAGTAGCGAAGTTTTCCTTTGTAAAAAAACTGCCTGGCAACTCTAAATGAGATCTAACGAGCTTAGTTGCCAAGTTGGTATTTCTTTGAGCCTGCAATTATAAGAAAAGTGGTTTGCTATTACAAAATAATCATGGGTTCATGAGAGCTGCTGAAACAGATTTGTCGGTCGTTTTCAAATCAAATTCACTAAGTTTATTTTGCGATCAATAGCAAAGGCGGTAAAACGATTAACAGTGAAGTAAAAGTAACACAAAGGTACAAACGTAGATCATAAAAATAAAAGTAAATCATGAAATGCAGAAAATTTTCCAAGTGGTTCAGCGCGAGTTGTTAGAAGATGCATTCACTTTTAGAACCAACAAAGAAACAATTGAAAACAGATTTAACAGATTGTTTCAAAGATTTGTTCAAAAGCGTTTGCTTTGTTTCGTGTAAAAATTAATTTTCGACTGTCCTTATTTTGGAGTCCACGGCTATGGTAACCCTGGCTGTATGTCTCTTGAGGTGCAACACGATAGTATAGGGTAGTGTTTTTCAATCTTTTTTGAGCCACTTAAAAAATGATTTTGCGGAACACCAAACAAAATTTTAAATGAAGCAATAAAATAAACAAGTTTACACACACAACCACTGCAATGTACTTGAGCAGCAACAGGCCCACGCCATTGCATACTTATTATTACACAACAAGTCTTATTATTACTCAACAATAAATGAAGCAAATATATATGGAACATTTTACTGGTATACCACTATTATAATAGTGGACAATAACTTTCACAAAAGAAAAGCTATTTACGTCCAAAAGTTCGATTTACTAAAGTGGCCGAGTGTAAAGACAAGAGCTGTTTTGAAGGACCTGGGCCAGGGATTCATTAGCTTTTACTGCTGACAAAACTAGTTTGCCAAGTGTGCCTAATATACAAGAAACTAGCTAACAACAAAAAGTCGAATGTCGTTTCTCGTGAGACAAATAACGTTTTGCAGTGGAATTTCCATTTCAAAACGGCTTTGTTACTCCCAGTGTTTTTTTACCAGCCTATATGAAAAAGTTTGCCCGACTTAGAACTCTGAAAGAGCTTAGCATACTTTATGCTGAAATCTATATGTACCTTGGCATCTGGGAAAAGTTCAAGCAGTTCTTGCCAGTAGTAATATGCAGGAACATCACAAACTGCGTCAACATTCTCATATTTCTCCTTTAAGCCTGAGTAGTCGCCCGATTCCATACAAGCTATCCATTCTTCCCCGGCGTACCAGAAATGCTCAAGAAAATCATACACATTATATCCAAGCTCGACAAGTGCAGCGTTTAACGTTTTTGTGCCGGTTTTGGAAAACCCTGCTACGATGACCTTCATATTGCTGGACAACAGCAATCAGATATGTAACTTATGATTTGAGATTCTGTACTATATATGTCACCAGTCAAATTGTATTAGTCGTTTTAACCTCCTATTTTAATCAGGAGCCCTAATGGTAGCTGAGTTAATAAACTTGACTTTTATATTTAAAGCATTTAGCACTTTAATCTTTTTACTTAAAGTCCCAAATCAAGCCTACACTTTTCTGCCGTACTTCACACAGTTTTGAACTTTTACATGCTTTGCCTTGACTTATAACTCCAAGCTCTCTGTCAGCAAGGTAACTTTATGATACTGAAGTTGACTTTAGCTCCGTCAATAAATAACGAACGTAAGTATGTCTGTTGGGGCAAAACAAGACTGTTGGGACTTGAATTGAATCAAACCACAAGTAAGCCGCTTGGCAAAATGTATTGAAGCGCATTTTTAGACAGTAGCGAAGTTTTCCTTTGTAAAAAAACTGCCTGGCAACTCTAAATGAGATCTAACGAGCTTAGTTGCCAAGTTGGTATTTCTTTGAGCCTGCAATTATAAGAAAAGTGGTTTGCTATTACAAAATAATCATGGGTTCATGAGAGCTGCTGAAACAGATTTGTCGGTCGTTTTCAAATCAAATTCACTAAGTTTATTTTGCGATCAATAGCAAAGGCGGTAAAACGATTAACAGTGAAGTAAAAGTAACACAAAGGTACAAACGTAGATCATAAAAATAAAAGTAAATCATGAAATGCAGAAAATTTTCCAAGTGGTTCAGCGCGAGTTGTTAGAAGATGCATTCACTTTTAGAACCAACAAAGAAACAATTGAAATGCTAATTATCAAGCGAAATTTTAAACACAACTTAAGGATGCGGCTTGCGCATATATTTTTCCATTTATATTGCAACTGTTGCACCAACATTATTTTGATAAGTTATAATCAATTTTCTTATACACCTTTGACTTTAAATTAAAAAAAACATTTTCTACAATAAAAAACGTCTTATAACTAGGACCAAAACATGTCAGTAATAGACTTAACGGCGGATGGATAAGCGAAATAACACCCTGTTGCAATTAATACCGACAAGCCTGCAAAAGTGACAGCCATTTCTTTTTTAATTCGCAGGAACACTGGATGATTTTGTATCGCTTCTTCGAGCGCCGCTCCCCGAATATTCTTGTGTGGAAAAGTTGTATTTGGGTTTTCGACCCCCAAGAACTCACATAGCGGCCCCCAACCGTCTTTGACGTCGTAAATTAAAAGTTTATCCTTTGGTGCGTTCTGATAATAAACAAACTTGCAGTCATACATTAGTGTGACGTAATAAAATGCGATTGTTGCAATTGTATGTTTTTATATCGCTTTTGATTGCAGGGAAATCTACTGTGTTTGCTACTTTTAAGTTAAGATTCTACAAAGTCTGACCGATGCTCAAGCTTAGAACGGTGGAGAACCACTGTACAGCCATATTTACAGCTTATAAGATTCAGTAAATGGTGAGGAGTTAATGTTACAATTCAAGTCTCCGACAGAATAAATTGCAAAACGATTATCCGGCGGTTTTATTAGAATTAAACTTAAAGCAATGAACTTATCATATTATTGTTAATTATCCCTGTGATACTAAAGCGAATTAAAAACATTCTGTAACAACAATCATAGTTTGATACGTCATAGTACCACAAATAGTTTTCGATCCAGATAGTTAAAAATAAGCTTTAGACAGAGCATTTATTAGGCTAGAAAGCTCTGAAAATGTTTGCAATCAAAACGTAGAATACTGGTAGTTAATTCTGACCGGCGGTTTAAGAAGCACTGTTTTAAAGTATGCGTTCTGAGAAACAACAAAACAAAATGTACTACATTACAAGCAATATATACCTGTAAGACATGTTGGTTGTGCCTCCGATAAGCCATTAATGCCTTGCCTTCGTATGTAAACTGTTTTTGCCAAGGCCATAAAGGGCGAGTTCCAAATAGCGATATGCCTGAATACAATCGCAACGTGACAAAAATACACTTCTTGCAGAATTTATTTCATACACAAGGTGTTGCTATACTAAGCAATTTGGCCGAATGTTCCGGCGCGCCTGACCCATGTACAGACATAAAAAAACCTGATCGGGATTCGTCCCCGGGAGAGTCCTGGGTTCGAACCCCGTGAAAAAAATAAATAAATAAAAACCGCTATTATTCGGATCAAAGTTATCTTACCTATGTAGTTAAAGAACCAATGCAAAGCATATCCTGTGGGACAAAGACAGACCAGTCGATGTATAACATTACTGTTGGCGGCGTCCATTTGTGTCTGAAGACTTTTGAACCACGCTTTTTCATCTCTTAACATCAGTATGACCTAAAATAGACATAAATTTGAATGTTTAGAATTCTAAGTTTGTATGTTTGCAACTTACAATGCGTGCACAAACAGCAGTTAAGGAAAATTAATTTTGCTGCAATGATTGACAACAGACCAAAAACAACAGACCAAAAACTGGCCACAATACAGCAGCCAATGTTGATACGGCAGAAATAATTTTAGCGCTTCTTGGAAATGTACCCTTGACTGAGACCTAATGCACCGAAAACTCGATTTTACTTGGAATTTAAAGAAATTGTTGAACCGCCGCTAAGGCCGTTGTGACTTATATCGTTGCGCTGCGCTTGGGTTACGTCTCTTGAGATGCCACACGATAGCATAGGGTCAGTTGATATTATAAAGAGGCAATAAAATGAACAAGTCTACACACAACTACTGTATTGCACGACATTCTATAGTTATTACACAACAATAAATGAAGCAAATATCGATGGAACATTCAAACTGGGTAATTGAAAACTAACTTTTTTTGAAAAAAGCTTGCCCGACTTATAACTCAACATGAAATAGCTTAGCATAAGAGTAGAGCATTACGATTTGACTGAAACTGTCAAATTTGAAACCTCTGTTTAAGATTTGTATAAATTGCTGCATGTTGCAATATTTATGTACCTTGGCATCTGGGAAAAGTTCAAGCAGTTCTTGCCAGTAGTAATATGCAGGAGCATCACAAACTGCGTCAACATTCTTATATTTCTCCTTTAAGCCTGAATAGTCGCCTGATTCCATGCAAGCTATCCATTCTTTCCCGGCGTACCAGAAATGCTCAAGAAAATCATACACATTATATCCAAGCTCGACAAGTGCAGCGTTTAACGTTTTTGTGCCAGTTTTTGAAAAACCTGCTACGATCACCTTCATATTGCTGGACAACAGCAATCAGGTTTGTAACTTATGATTTGAGATTCCCTGCTATAAAGGAGATATTGTCACGGTTCAAATAGTCATAGTCGTTTTAGCTTGCCATTTCAGTCGGGCACCTTAAGGGTAATTGAATTAGCACACTTTACTGCTGTACCTACAGCATTTACCACTGTAATCCTTTTATTTAAAGTCCCAAATAAAGTACTTTTCTGTCGTACATCACACATTTTTGAACCTCTACACGCTTTGCCTGGACTTATAACACCAAGCTGTCTCTCAGCGAAGTAACTGTATCATATTAATGTTAGCTTCAGTTCTGTCAATGAGTAACTAACGTATGTATGTCAACAAAACAAGACTTTTAAGCCTTATTGTATCGAATCAAACCACACGTGAACCGCTGCCGCCGTGCTACTTGGCAGATCACAGTTCAATGAATCTCAGTACATATTTTTATTCAAGCAGAAAGTGCTCCTTGGCGGAACGGGTAGCGAAAACAATTTTATCACAAAGCAAGATAATTAACACTAAAGAAGTGGCTTAAAGGAGTAAAATCTTCTGCCCTCGAGCAAGATCGTTAGGGAGGGCAAGGTCGGCAAAATGTATTGAAACGCATCTTTAGGCAGTAGCGAAGTTTTCCTTTATACAAAGCTGCCCAGAAACTCTAAATGAGACCTAGTGAGCTTATTTGCCATGTTGGTATTTCTTTGAGCCTGCAATGATAAGAAAAAGTGGTTAGCTATTGTTTTAAACGATAGATTTTAAACAAGGGTATCGCTTCATTGACAAATATAATTCGAGTTATTTTTATTGCCGAGTTATAAAATAGGCACAGGAAGATTACACTTGTCATTTGTTATTTTTTAGGTCGTAATTTTCGGAATTGAATCGTTTAACATGTGTATTATGGATAAAAATCTCATGTATTATGGTTGTACAAAATGTCATGGTTTTGTGTGCTTACACTTTGTAAGTTATTTCATTAACTTTTTGGCATACTTACAGTATTGGGCATAATCGGAACAACAGCTCTTGGTGTTTTTACATGCAGGGTGGCATTGGCAACTCCATGCTTTGTTGTAGAGTCCACATCGATTGTGGCAAGTCTGTTTGGGAGCTAAAAATAAAATACATGCATTAGTGACAGAACAATAAAAAATGTCCTCAGGAAACCAATGTTTTATGCTGTGTTTTTTTTACATGCCCACCCGAAAAAACGTTCAGTATTCGGTAAGAGTCTGTAATATGACGTGATAACAATCTTAGTGACGAAAAATGTATACTCATGTGTGTTTTGAAACGTCATTTTTCTGAGTCATGTTATGCTTTGACTAAACCTAGATTTAAAACCGTTTGTAAACAAGTGTCAACACGCCTAGAGCTGAAAGACTAATCCTCTTTATGTGCAGAAAAGTCCAACCACCGCTTAACAACACTGACATGTTAGCTAAACATGTCAATGCTTCTATAAATTTCGTAATTCCACGTTATTTTGTTTGTTGTTATTTTTAGTCTGTGCTTTTTAGGCTTAACTAATATGGAAAAGTCTGTTTCCAACTGTATGAAGTCATTTCCCTAAAAAACATCAATAAAAAATCCCCCTAATATTATTTGCCCATTTGCGTTGAGTGTGTAGTGTCATTGGCGGCAACACAGTGATACCAATCACGACGCCTAACTCTTGTAATTAAAAATCAAAAGATGGACACTCTCGGAATAATTAGGCCAGACATAAGAACTGCACCACGATAAAACGGTCAGTCCTTTCAAGGCTAACAATTAAAAATGCGCCAATCATTACTCTTATAGCATGTCGCGACTCCAACACGAAAACAGAAGGCTCCTGTCTCAAACGAATGGTAGCTTTGTAATTGGACTACAAAAATCCCATTGCCGGGCCGCGCGGCCTGGCACGGTCTAAGAACTAACCCGCGGACACGCCTCATTGCTTAAGCAGAAGCTTTACCACTTAAAGTAGTGACAACAAAGAAAAATACACGACTCGGAAAGAATGCGTTTTATGATTTAGCGTTTTGATCTCATGGCGCGGACCGGTCGGAATTTGAACGTAAACATTCTTTTTCAAGGATCACTGAACTTGTGACGTCAAGGTGTCCTTACCTGCGCAATGGTAGCCGTTGCCGTAGTAACCGGGCTTGCAGCGACACGTGTAACCCCAGAAGAAGTTGGCGGTACAGGTTGCGTATTCGTGACAGTTGTTGTTGTAACATCGGTCAGCTGTAAGGGAGCAAAAAAATGTAATTGGTTTCTACCACAAAGACACTAAATAAATTTTCTCTGTGCGTCTTTTTTCGTAAAATTGATTGGGTGAAAAAAAATCAAAATTGAAGAGCCATTTTTTGATATTAAACAATTTTTTGAATACTTTTAAGAGGCATTTTCTAATTTTTAATAATTTTAGGAGGCATTTTCTGATAATAAACGTTTTTTGACAAATTTAGGAGGCATTTTCTGATATGAACGATAATGTTTCATTTAAATCCACAAAAAAAACTTTTCTCTGACAAATATTCAGTTTTACAAAACTAATAATTATAAACTGACAAAAACATGGTCGTTTTTTATACATACTTACCAACGCAATATCCTCCTTTGCCTTTAACGTAGCCAGGTTTGCATTTACAAACTGCTTTTCCGTCTTTAGGAATACAAATCGAGTTATATCCGCATGCTCCGTAATAGCAAGGGTCGGGCTCTGTAAAAAAATATACGTGTTTGTTGATCATGGGCTACTTTGAACACAGACAAACAACCAGGGTGCATGATGAGAGTTGATTGGTTAAACAGGTAACAATTATTGGGTGGGGCGGGGATGCGTCCCGCTTTAAAAATGTGTAAAAGCCTCATGAACATTTTTTTGCGATAGCAGTTAAATATTGTGTTTTCAGTGCGTGATTATTACGTTACAACATAAAATCGTTATGAATATTGTGGCCTATTGTAATACATCTTTGCAATTCCCCTGAAAAGAATCTTTATGGAGTTGTCCATACCAAGAAGTTACACGGTAAACGATGTTATCCCTCCGATTAAATTTCCGATCTTGCATTTATTTTTGCATAACTAAGTTTACCACCGTTTTTTTTTCAAAAAAACTAGGCTCAAGGCATAACAAACACTGCTTAAAAATCAGAACCGTAAATACATCAAGCTTTACTGATAAGCTATTGCTGCTAGGCATTAGTCTTGCAAGATAGGCCATTATCCTGATGAAGACGTCTTGTATGGGACGTCGAAACGTCGATATAATAAAAACTGCTGAAAGAGCAATACTCGTTAACCGGTCTAAACTTACTTTTGCAGTATTGTCCGTCTCCTTTGTATCCATCATTACAAACACACTTGGCTTGTTTGTATGAGCTCACCACACATCGTGCATATTCGTGGCAGTTTATGTTGTAGCATGGGTCAACAGCTGAAATAGAGAAGCACAAAAATGGTCAATGTTATCAATAGCAGGGCAACATTTTTATCTTGCTATCGTAAAATCGGCCATTATCAAGAATTTAAGGGTGTAGCTGCAGCGCGTCTACCATTTATCCATCAATTTTGCCCTCAACTTTTTTGCACTTCTTAACGTTTGTACGTTGTGCAGCTATTTCCGGCTTGGTAAATATTGTAGCGCAATTGTGCTGCTACGATTTTGCCGGGCGAAATAAACTCAACTCAAAAACACATAACACTGTTTAATAGAGTATCCAGTCATTTTTTGGAGAGGGTTTAGCACATATCGTTACATGTGCGTTAAATAATGTTGATTGTTTGATTAGAGATGGGGGGATTGCATTTATTGAACTTTATCATGCTATGTTTACGTTTGCAAATTTTTCCGTTGCCTGTGTAACCGTGCTTGCATACGCATTTGTAAGTTTTCTGATAGCTTGTGCAAGTTGCATGTTCACTACAGTCGTGGTTGGCGCATGGGTCTGGGCCTAAAATAAGCAAAACAATTTTTTAGACTTTTTTTGTCAAAAAGCAGTGCTGTTCAAAAACGTCACTATTCTTACGTTTGCATCCATATTTGGTCTTGATGTAACCGTCATCACAAACACATCGTCTAACCTTTCCACTGTAAGTACAATGCGAGTATGCTGGACATTGGTAGCCATCGCATGGGTTGATTGCTGTAGTAAATAGAAGATTGGTAAAGTAAAAAAGACACAAAATCATTTAGACCACGATACCAGGGCCAAGGTTTGATTCAAGCGATATTTTATGCAATTTATTTCAAGTCGTTACCTTTGGTTATTACGTTTTGTAAATATAATGCTACCAAAAATCTACTTACGTTTGCAATACTTTCCGTTGCCTTGGTAACCGTGCTTGCAGACGCACTTGTAGGTTTTTTGGTAACCGGTGCAAGTTGCATGTTCACTACAGTCGTGGTTGGCGCATGGGTCTGGGCCTAAAAACAAGTTAATTTTTATTACTTTGGCGTGCCAAAACAACAGTAGTTTTGAAAGGGGGATTTTTCCTTACGTTTGCATCCATATTGGGTCTTGATGTAGCCGTCATCACAAACACATCGTCTAACTTTGCCACTGTAAGTGCAGTGTGAGTATGCTGGACATTGGTAACCGTCGCATGGGTTGATTGCTGCGAAAAAAATACATATTCATTCCTTTGTCTTAAAGATTTCAAAACTAAATTCTAAAATATGTGTTAACAGTGAATTGTAGTGTAAATATGAAAGCTACAAAGAATAACCTGGTTTAGTTATAACACACTCCGTGATGGAGAACTTAATGATATCTCATCGCCCATTTTTTATTCGTTACCTTTGTTTAATTTGTTTTAAACTTATTGGTATGTACTTACGTTTGCAAATCTTTCCGTTGCCTTGGTAACCGTGCTTGCAGACGCATTTGTAGGTCTTTTGATAACCGGTGCAAGTTGCATATTCACTGCAGTCGTGGTTGGCGCATGGGTCTGGGCCTAGCAAAAGATTTAATTTTAAAATCTTGTCTGATTGACAATATGGCAAAAAACAGTGGCATTGAAAGGGGAAGTTTTCCTTACGTTTGCATCCATATTGGGTATTGATGTAACCGTCATCACATACGCACTTGCGAACCTTTCCACTGTAAGTACAGTGTGAGTATGCTGGGCATTGGTAACCGTCGCATGGGTTGATTGCTGCGTAAAAATAAGTAGAAATTCATTTAAATCACAAAAAAACTTTCTTCGGATTTAAAAATGTACTTTAACGACAATTTGAAAACAGCATTGTGTCGTAATAGTATTATTGGGTGTTTTTAGCACCATTGTATTAATTTTATACTTACGTTTACAAATCTTTCCGTTGCCTTGGTAACCGTGTTTGCAGACGCATTTGTAGCTCTTCTGGTAACCGGTGCAAGTTGCATATTCACTACAGTCGTGGTTGGCGCATGGGTCTGGGCCTAAAAATCAAATCACGGTTATTATTACGAAGTCATTTAACACCAGAAATAGTGTTGTAAAATATACTTACGTTTGCATCCATATTGGGTCTTGACGTATCCGTCATCGCAAACACATTTGCGAACTTTTCCACTGTAGGAGCAATGGGAATAGGATGGGCATTTGTAGTTGCTGCACGGATTGTATGCTGTAAAATATACAAGATTTTTAATATTTGTTTAGTGTGTCAAGCATACAACAGCCTGTACAGTAAACCTCGGTTGATCCGGTCCCATTTGGACCAAGAAATTGTTGGGATTGCCCGATGTCGATTAGTGAAAGTCTTACCAGATTATTTGTACCTCAAGTTTTGTCCGAATTAATCGAATCCGGTTTGGCTGAGGTTTACCATATTTTTATTTTAACTAAACAATCATATGTACACGCTTATAATTGTCACAATACGTGTAAGTGCCTGAAATGTCACAAAACCCTCATACGGATATCTAATTAACCCAGCATTCATGGCAAATAACACAAACTTACGGCGGCACTTTCCGTATGAGCTTACATAACCAGTCTTGCACACGCATCGATAACCGTATCCCTTTCCTGATTGGCATACGCTGTGTTCTGGGCAGTTGGCTCTTGCGCAAGGATCTTTGGCTGAAAAACACATACACAGAATCGTTAAATTCGAATCACTCTGTAGAATTTGCCGATTCAGCAAATTTTTTTGTGTATTTGCACCCATTTGTATGTTACGTTTTTTGCTAATTCATGAAAATTGCATAGAGACCTAAGAATCAAAGTTAAACTTACGTCTGCAAACGTATCCAACCCTGACGTAGTCATCTTTGCATACACATCGGTAGGATTTTCCATAACCTTTGCATACTGATCCAGTGGGACACGCTTTACCGTAGCATGGGTCAACAGCTGGAAAAAGGGTCCAATGTTTAGGTAGGGATGGTCAGCTAATCGATGCATGTATTTGAAATTGTGTACTTACGAGTGCATCCATAACCGCTGCGCTTGTATCCATCTTTGCAAACACATCTGTAAGTTTTTCCGTATGGCTTGCAAACGCTGTTGTCATAGCACTTTTTGTTGTGGCAGGGGTCGCTTGCTGTAGAAACAATATGCGCGTTAAATGTTGGTATCGGACTAGAAACCTTTCGTAAAATTCTTAAATTCGATTTTCAAAGAAAACTGTGCCATATAAACTGTAGCATTTCTTCTACTATTATACGGAAAGATTGTTTCAAACCTTTGCCACTTTGATTTATTCTCGTACAGCAAACTAAATTTATTTAGTTAATACAACGGCTTTCGAAAGTCCTTCGCCAAACAACATAAAAAATGAAACGCATGACTTACGTTGGCAACCGTATCCACTTTGTACGTATCCATCCTTGCAAACACATCGGTATCCTTTAGCCGAGGATTGGCAAACACTGTGAGATGGACAAGTCACTTTGGCACAACGGTCCGTAGCTAAACATTGATACAGATTTGTTAAACCCTAGTCATCCACCGTTTGTAAAGATTAATTTGTATGTATCACTTGTCTTAAGTAATAGGGTACATATCTTATTATGTATTTATTGATAAACAATAACAATATCTTATTCGAATAGAATCATGACTGTGTAGTTTAAAGTTTATTCGTGTTGGCTTTAAGCTTTCTTGTATGTAGTCATGATTAAACTAAATTGCCAACTTTTACGTAATATTTGCCGTTTCTTGGTTTGTTGGTGCATTTTTATAAAATACTAGTCAAGTTAAACAATTAGAAGAAAATATTCTAATTTAATGAGCAATTTGAAAAGGACAGCGAAAAAATCAAAGTACAACTTATGAACACAGGTGACAATAAACAAACAGATAATTTGTCATGCTTACATTTGCAGCCTTCAGGCGTTTTGTAATATCCATCTGAGCACACACAACTGTACGATTTGCCATTTGGTTTGCATGTTGAATATTGTGGGCATGTTGCACTGGCGCATGGGTCTTTTGCTGCAAATTAATAGCAATAAGCTTGTGACGAATGGTTTATTATTAGAATTCAATTTCAATGTAATCATGTTACCAAGTAATTTGAAATAATTAGGTAACGATTTAATTAATCTGTTAGCTATTTTAATATGTTAGCGACATTTTAAATTTCTAGAAACCTTATATGGTTGTGAAATATTAAGTTAAAATTAGATAACAATATCATAAATGCCAACGCATTTCATGATCCTAATGTGTAATGTTATTCACGAATTAACAAAATATTAGATTATGAAATTTTATGAAATGACTTTGCAAACAAAACATTGTTTCGCTTTAAATATAGACATGTAAAACGTTTCCAAGAGTTTTCTGCACAGTAAAAGTTTTTATTAAACACAGCTACAACCGGCAGTGCGAAGCTCGTTCGTGAAACAGTAATGTTTAAGTAAACACTTACGTTTGCATGCTCCATCGTGGCCTGCGACGTAACCTTCTTTGCAGACACATACATGTGATTTTCCATTGGGCTGACATACTTTGTGTTCTCCACATAATACAAGAGCACATGGGTTGGAGGCTGCAGAACACAAAGTTTCGTCACAATTGTCATTGTCACGACAGCAACAATAGTAAAAATTGCAGTTTAAATCATGGAGAATATGTTTAAAAGCATTTTAAGGTGAGCAAAACAGAAGGAACACCAAAAGTTTTTTTTTGCTATAATTTATTTTTGGAAAAATGTTATTTAGGCATTATTGTCAAAAAGGTTATTAAAAATCCTCGTCAATTAAATTAACAAAAAAATCCGCAAAATACAGCATAGCAATCCACCAAATTTGTCTTCAAAAATCACAAATCCAAACTTGGATTTAGACACTATATAGAATTTCCAGGTATAAAACTACCTTAAAAAGTCCATTTAAAGTGCTTATCATATATAAAACTTTTCCTTTTAATGCTACTTTAAGCTACAATAACTCGGCTAATTCTAAAAAGTTCCCTAGTTAGATTTTTACAGCTCAACTCACGTTTGCAACTGCCTTGCGATTCAACATATCCATCCACGCATTTGCACTTGTAGGACTTTCCCGAGGGAACACATTTTGTGTTGTCAGGGCAGCTTACGCCGTCACATGGATCGCTTGCTGGAAAAGGGAGAAAATTGGCAAAGTTAGCCTTACGTCGTGACCGATTACAGCGTTACTGCGAATTAATTGGTGTTGTATCTTACGTCGGCACTCATTTCCATTGCCATAGAACCCAGGCTTGCAGACACATCGTCTGACGGTTCCAGAGCTGTAGCACATAGCGTTGGCGTGGCACGAAAAGCAAGGATCTGTAATTAAACATGAAGTACATCAAGAATTTTGTTTCCACTGTGACAAATTTTTGCAGTAAAAAGCGCGTGTATTAGGTTTTTTAAATCTTTTTGGCCATTTTTTAAGAACTTTGTCACAAAAAAGTGAAAGTTTAATAAAATAAATAAACATTTTTTTGCGAGTTTAAGTACATTTTAAATGCGCTTTTTTAAGCTACTTTGTAGTAAGCGCAATTTTTGGGGATTCTTTTGATTTTTAAAAATATTTTTTCCACTTATGTAACAAAAAAAAAGATTTTTTTTTATTTCTCCACGTACCTGTCTCGCAGTTGCTCCCGTCGCCAACGTAACCATCATTGCAAGTACAGATGTAACTGCTGTGATCGACTGAAGAACAAGAAGCGTGTTCGTGACACGGTGAAGGGTCGCAAGGGTTGGAAGGAGGAATTGCTGCAAAAAGATAAACATTTGCGACATTTTGAACGCATTTCTTCAACAACATTACAAACACTGAAAACACAATTTGTTCAGAATGTTTTCCAAAAAACAAAGATTTACAGCAAAAAATAACCAAATAAATCATTTTTTAAATATATTTTTTTTTGCTTTTTCGACTATTTTTCAGGCTAATACAATCGTAAGGTATTTTGAGTTTTTTTGTTGTTGAAACTTTTAGTGTTTACCTGAGCATTCGACTCCAGATCCTTGATAGCCGGAGTTACATGTGCATACAGCTATGCCGGCATGTACAGCGCAAGTTCCGTATTCAGAGCAAGGGCTCGGTGAGCAGGGATCAGAGACAGGCTCGGCTGTAATACAAAAACAATCGGTTTAATAGAATTTTTATGAAATGCAAAATTTAGAAACTCAAAGTAAATCTGTGCAAAAAAATGTGTTAGGAAATTAAAGCATTGCGCAATTGTAAGTTTCAGGGAAACCCTGAAAGAGTCATCCTTTTTTGGGAAAACAACTTCCAACTTAAAAATACCGTTGCTCGACCAAATTAAAAAAAAAAACAAAGAAAAACAAAAAAATGCAATGTGTCAGTTAGACGACACCGTTACGAATTTAAGCACGGAATAATATTTAAAACAATTTAAAAAATGCTTACGACTGCAAGTGAGACCGTCTCCAGTGTAGCCGTCAGAACAGGTGCAGGTGTAACTTTGGCCGTTACTTGCACAAATGGCATTGATATCACATGGAAAGGGTGGCGTTGTGCAACGATTTGGATGACCCGGGCCCTTAGGTGAGGAGCTCCCTGCGTACTGCGCATGCGCAAAGTGCGCCAAACAGACGATCGCGGCAGACAAGGTGAAGACCTTTGCTACCTGCATCTTTTTTCTCTGTCAGTTTCTGATATTTCTTTGTACTTAGCAGTAGTCGTTGTTACTGTTGAGTGCGTTATGACTCAATTTAGTCCCGGTCAGTCGCTTATATACCCGCATTCGAACCGCTACGCCCACAACCACGTGACAGATTAATTGCTGTGGGCTAAGTGGCCACAAGAGACGCTAATTTTGGGAGAAAACCTACGGCGCGGGCGCTCACTTCGTAGCAAACAAATCAACCCTCGCTTTCATCTGAACTAAACACAATTACGTCAAATTTCGACGGAGCTAATTGATATTTCATGAAGCGAGGCCAAATGACTAGCGTAATTGCAGTACTAATTGCTCAGCGCACGAAAAATTCGACAACAAGATGCCACTGGATAGAAATAGCTAGGCCGTGGCTTGTGCATGTTAACACAGACTCCCCCTCCTAAGCGGCATGTCCCAAAATGGAGCAGTGGTATTTGTGTACAAGACTTCTCTCTCTATCATAGATATATTTTAATTGGGGCACCAACAGCCGATTTGTTGCTAAATTGGTGGCGCAATTACAAGTGGCGTTGGATGTGCGCCAGTTATTTCCACGGCTTCTTTTATATTTACGGCCTTTCTGAGTCCCGACGAGCTTTGAATGTAAGTTGTTTTGATTGGGGTATATTTCTAATTATCGTGATGGAATTTGTGGACATTAGAATCGCCGAAAAGCGTCCGTTACAGTTGACGAGTTCAACAAAATGTTACGCTGTCTGTATAAGTTTAATTTTTGGCATTGAATTTGCTGTGTCTAATTAAATCATACGCACTTATTTGAAAAAAGTTAATCGGTTTAATTTACTGTTCTCTTTTCAATATACAAATAAAGAGTTTATTAACGTTTGTTTAAATTACACTTCAAAATATTTGCAATGATATGATTATGACTGTTCACATAAATAAGAGTTGGAAAAAATGTTTTAGAAAAAGCAAGTAGTAAATTTAGTCCATACCTCAGTAAGGAATAAATCGTAAAATAAAGATTGGCGAACTATTTCTCTATCTTGGAATAAATTTAATTTTCTATTCTTGTTGTTAGAATGTGTATTTTTGAAATTAAATTTGCATTTAAATTATTTTTTTGCATGTGTTTTCGGAAATTAAATTCATATTACAGTTGGCACAATTGCATAATCGCATGCAAGTTTGTGTTCCCGCAAAAGTCGGTCAGATCCACCACAAATTTTCATGTAATTGCCGCTAAGGTTAGCGACTAAATAGGCACCGCTTAAAATTTCCCTTTAATTAGTCGTGGACTAAATTCTCCAAGCGGTGGTGCCTTTTGGTGCCCGGGGCATTACACATACACCGAATGCCATCCACTTGAACGAGCTGGAATTAAAAACTGCGGTCTACCGAACATCAACATTACACCATCCCACATGTAATCCTATTTTTACAGATGCGGTGGTTTTGTAGTGTAGGCCGCTTTTAACGACTTTCTGCGGAGGCGCTAAACTTCCCATTCTAGTTTGAACATGTACAGCAGTTGTTTTCAAACTTTAAATACGGTGTAGCTGCAGCGCGTTTAGTAATATTACACCAATTGTGCCATTCAATGTTTTTGGGTTCCACAACGTTTTAACGTTGCGCAGCTATTTCTGGCCCGGTGGTTGTTTTAGTGCAATTGTGTTGCTATGTTTTTGTCACCAAGGGAAATAAACTTAACGTAATTCAATTTTGACAGGCGAAGGTCTTCCAAGTGATAAACAAGCTCACAGAAATTAGAAGAATTTAGACAAATTTTATTTTTATTATTTCTTTCAACCTTTTTTGTCCTATTTAATTATTTTTTTCTCTTCAAAAACCTAAAAGATGCTTCAAATACCAAAAAGACGAATAAAAAAATGTCTGTTTGGAATTGCATCGCTTTTTTGCGAAGAGAAGGATTAATAAGAAAGCAAACGCAATAGCTATTTTTTCTCATAAAAATCACGATTTCCAAAAACAAACAATAGAACCCTAAAACAACAAAACGTTTAATACAAAAAACGACCTTTATTATTGATATAAATAATCTTTAACTATTAGGTGATTTCTGGCCGTCAGATTTGGGCCTTAATTGATGTTACCAAAACAGGTCATACACAAGAACGACCTATTACCTGTAAATTAGGCCAAACCTTGTAGGCAGTAATTAAAAGTCGATTTTAGTCGTAACTTGCACCGCCCTAGCCAGTAGTCGCTACTGCTACTTGAAGTGACGTCACGATTCAGAGAGTTGGTGCCATTGGTGATGGGCTCTTTAATCGCAAGGCGCGCCTAGATTAGAACAATTCGACTTTTGCAAGCCAAACTTTAAACTTTAAAATCGATTAACTTACGGGGAATTTGCCATTGCTAATCGCATTTCATTTGCAGCGAAATGCCAGATAGCAAGTACCAACTCTCCAGGCCTTCTAGAATAGCCGAAATCATGCGATCGTCCAAACTATATTTAAAACTAGAAAAAGTCCACGCATTTAGAGTGATATGAGTTTCGTTGTCCATAAATGTCGCGGGTAATTTATGGCCTTAAATAATGCAAGTCATAATGGAGGAATTATTGCCATATCGTTTTGGCACTGAACAGCTTTTGTTTACATGTACGGCTTTGCGTTTGTACACTTTAAAACTTTTTTTACCCATTTTAACTTCACCCAAATTTTTGCAAGCTGGTGATAGCCAAACTAATATTGTTGGCAATTGTATTTGAATTTTGTAAGTATGGGTGATTGCAAATTTTTTTACCTATTTTACCTATAACATTTTTAGCGCTTTTAACGTTTTATTTTCTAACTTTGCATTTAAAACTGTCTGCAGGCAAATTTACTTACGCGTTGCTAACATACGAAAATCTTCATTGGCCACGAAGGCCTCAAATAGCCTTTAGCGTGGAGAAGGGAATTATTTCAGATTGACAAAAATTAATGCTTGCAATTCCGGCCAAACAAGCTTAAAGCTGTACAACATGAAGTTTTAAGTAAAGTATAGATGTTTGTTAGGATTAAAAGCGCCAACGCAATTGTATTAATCCGTAGTGAACACAGTACAACCTTCGCAATGTATGAATTACACACACACCAAAACAACTAATTAGTGAAGGTCTGAATGCTATGAATGGCGTTAAAAACCGTTTGATATAAAAATGTTACGTTTTCTTGAGTTGCCAGTCTAATTACAGACCCAAAAAAATACATTTGTTTACTCGCAAAATATGAAACAATTACAAAATAAAACTAAAAAGGCAATTGCACCACTTTAAATGCCGTTAAGTTTTGATAGCACCATTAGGCCGAAATTACGCAATTACGCAATATCACTGCGAACACTTAATTGAAAAATCGTTGTTTTTGCGCCGCATCTCATGTAGCAAACGCTTGACATATTTTGTACTTAACCGTAAGAAAAGGTGTTTGTAAATTAAAGAGTTTTGCAAATTCAGTTTTTGCATTTCCTTGGTATAATTGTCACAGTACAAGGAATAACATGCCTTGAGTCAATTTGTATTCAAATCGCATTTAGTTCGGGTGTTTTCCTTTAACCATATTGGCTCAATATCATTTGCATAACCACAAGCACTCGACGAGCGTCAGCCAATAAAACCGACAGACGGCCGAAAGTTCCCGGAACGTCGGCCACTGACGTACCAAACAAGAATCCGAAATAAGCAAATCGTAAATATAGTCTCACAAATTCTGTTTCCTGGCAAAACATGCAATTACTGTGAATTGCAATTGTTGGATAGGGTCCAGGGTTATCGAATAGCAAATTAATGTTTCTGCATTTTTGTGCTGGTCGTTTCGTAACATGGTGATTATGGTCGAAAACAGTGTTTCGATTTAGGGAACGCGTGCATTGACGCATTTGTAGGGGATTTTCTTTTACAAACACAAATCTACAGCTATTGAACAAAAACGTTTTTTGGAACACTATACACGGATCTGTTCTTAAGTTTAATGCGAAAAAAGCCCCCAAAATCGTGTTTTGCAAATCGTGCTTCCAAGGGCGACAACATTATATTTTTTTTCAAATCAACGTAACTTAGTTTGTAAATGCATCATTTGGTTTTACACAAAGAACCATTGCAAACATTCAAGAAATTGCATCCTTATGCTTACAAATGTCAAAAACCGAATGTTTAATGCAGGGGTGTCCAACTCGAAAGCACCGCCGAGCCAATCTAGGTTTTATATATATACTCGCGTGACAACGTTTGGTAGGCCTATGTCTTAAACGTCTAAACGGTAGAAAACAATATGTTGTCAAACGCGAGTAAACTTGTTTATGATGCTCCAGAAACCTTTTATAACATACCATGTCGCTTAAAGCGCAGAATCCATAACATGGAATATAATACGACAGCATAAAGGCCCGGAATTATCCAGAATTCGACAGTTTCAAGCGCCTATAAGTAGACGGATCGAGTCTAAAAACGACCCTAGAATAAAGGCCAAAAAGAATCAATAGAAAAATATTAATTGCGTGACAAATCCCAATGTTTACGATCTGAATGTCCAAAAATTGCGTGCCATTTTCAAATGCTCTGCGTGCCACTTTTGGCACGCGTGCCACGTGTTGGACACCCCTGGTTTAATGTCTCAGAAATCGCAACTGATACGATAATATTTTTCTGCAGAAAGAAACTACCAAAAATACCTCGAAACTGACGGGTTAAGAAGCAAAGTGCAATCTAGTTACGTCGCATTTAGTAAAGGACGAAGTACCCTTTAACCCACGACCCGCACACGTTTCGAGTCAAGGGATTCCCCATGTTAAGCAAGCAACGCAGGCGTCCGAATTGTAAACTGGAGGAAGAAATTGGTTGAAAAACTTAAAGCATGAAAAAATCTATTTTAAGCTTGTTGCAATGAATCTCCCTTGACTGACAAGTTTATGGGACAATCAATTAACGTTTTTGTGGCCTAAAGGGAATTTCTTTGGACGCAATCGGGATTTACGTCACCCCTTATTTGATTGTGTCTTGTCACGACATTATATGATGCTGTTTAGCAAAACCATGCAGCCGCGCAATTGCAGTGATATGAGTCGCATTAACATTTCGATCTAGATTGATTAAATTAAAATTTAATATCGTACTCTGCTTTTGAAATTTTGATCCTTACGCCATAAGAGTCAATTTTAGAAAACATTACACCGCCGTGCCACAAAAGCAAGACTTAAAAATCTTTAGGCTAAAACGGTTAAAAAGGCAAAAAGAATTTAGCTAATTACAAAATTTTCCTAGAAGCAGATGAAACAAAAAAGCGTATGGTGCAGTTATGAATTCACTATGAATAGCCACAAGACCGTATCGTGAGTTGGTTAAACAAAGCGAAGTGGTAGAAAAACAACGTTGCGCAAATACAAGTGATGTAGGTACGGAGGCTTGAAAACATTACTGACACCACGTTGACCTTTAGTGTATTTTATGTGAGTTATTTTATTTCCACAAAAACATTTCCATAAAGAAGCACACCATCAAAATATTACATACGACATTTAGAATTTTCAGCACTTCATTGTGTAAAATACGATAGTTTTTAAGCAAAATTGAGCGAATGTTTTATAAATAGCGTTCCACACAGTACCTGGGAACAACTTAATTATGCGCATTTTAGCACTAACAATATTTTCATCGAATTTGTTTGTTTTCCCACGGACCAACAACTAATTTCCACCTACATATATAACCACATTGTTCAAGTTAGTGCGAAAAACAACATCAATGGCATTGGCGAGTTATTTGTGGTGACCCGTCAATTGGTTAAATATGGGCCCAGAAAGTCACAATATGGGCGCAGTATCTTAGCGCTAACAACCAGTACAGACTACTTGACGCCTTGGTCAAGCATCGTTTGGCCTTGTCACATGACAACAAGGTCACCGACGTCATTACTACGATGCCGTGACCCCTTGGCGGCCCATAATAGAAGATGATAGCCAAGAGGTTCCACTTTAGCTGGTAAATTACCACTAACAAGTTTAAGTTGTTGTACTACGAGGTACCAAGATATGTGGAAGCGTTAAACTGATTTTATCTGGTGGAATAGCTACTACTGGCGGGTTCGTGAAGATTCCTTCTTGTTGCGGAATTCTGCGGTGCTAAAACGCGGAGAAATTTTCTAATTTGATCTTGTTTTAGTGGTTATTGCCTAAGGATTAGAAAATTTCCACGGCGTGCTAAAATACGGTACGTTAAAGGAACTGTCTTGAAATCACATTTTAAGCGTGGAATTTTATGAAAAAATATAAGCGAGATAATTCGATTATGTTTTGCATAAAGAAATCCAACCGCGTTTCTCGTTGTAAATTTTATTTTTGTGTTTGTGGAAGAAAACACTTAAACGTGACTGCAACAACAATTATTTCGGAAATAATTTATGCAAAGCTTAAGGTTTAAAGCAAAATGTGGAAAACCGTTTTCTCTTGTCTGTTGAACTTGGGACGTACAGACAGCAAATGCGGTTTAAATAAATTTCCCTTCAACTTGAATTAAGTTTGAATAAATAAGGATAATAGCCTGGGAACCATCAGCTTACACTACAGAGACATTGCATTTTAATCACAAAGTGGGTGTTATTGTTTAAATATTTCCTTTCAATCTGGTGTATCGTTTAGTCAAGAAGTGAACTTAAATAAAATACCCCGATTTTTCCGCCGATTTTTCTCAAAAATCATCATTTTTAGATCTTGTATAGTTTTTAAGTAATGTATATTGTCATGTGAATCATAAGCAGCATAGGAAACCAAAACTTAATATTTTTACATTTTAAGTATTTTAAAATAATTAAAGGTAATCTCTTTTGCTTTTCATACCAAGTAATAAACAATTAACAACATACCCAACTTACGGAATTTGAATTCAATGAAGTCGCACTTAAACCAATTTCGACCCACACCTTTAATTTGCGTGATTTCAAAACTTGCTTTTAAGTAGTTCAAGCCATGAGGTAGGGCTACTTGTTATAATCGAAACCAATTCGTAACAACTTTGCATAATTGTCAAGGGCCAGCTCCTAATAAGGGTGCTGCGGACTTTAATTGTTATGTTTACACGCGACCGCATACTACAATACTTACGTACCAAGAAGGGCTAAGTCAGCACAAGAATGCCTGGTCTGACGATGTCACGAATCGTCAAACAGGGGATCCACCCCTGTTAACAGCTTACTTCAAGGCAGAAATGCGGTAGGGCCAGGTTTTTTTTAAGGTTTGGTTTGGGTGACCGCTAAGTAGTATTAAGAGACCGCAAGTGTTTCATTTAAATACCAAAAAATAGCCATATTTGCTTTTTGGGAAACCGCTGGAGAAATTTGGGGGACCGAAACGGTCCTTAAAAAAACACTGGGTAGGGCTACTAACACCATAACGCAAATGACAACCAAAGTCGATAAGGGGGCGTAAAGAGCTGATTTTTTTATTTAGCGGCTTTCAATGGGTTGGTTTGGGAAATAAGTTTTTAAAATTGTTACATTAGTAACTAATTTTTTGGGTTAGTTTTATTGAATTTTAAGTGCTAATACCTTACCCCGACCCTATAATAGCCCTAACCGTGAGCATTTTTGGAGATATAACCAAATCGACTTTGCTTGTCATTTGCGTTATGGTGTTAGTAGCTCTACCCAGAAATGCATTTAGCTGACTTTAGATAGGTGGCGCAAAGAGCTAAATTATTTATTTATTTAAGAGCCAAAGAGGAAAAGGGTGATGAGAACTAAGTTTTTTTGTGCGCCACGAAAATTATCATTTGTGTTTCTCGGAACAAAAAAGTTGAGCGAAATTGCTCCAACCGATTGGAACTAAATTCAAGTCGTCGTGAAAATCAAATAAATAAAATCATTTGGTGGACCTGCAATAAAACATAGCAAAGAATAAAAAATTGAGTCTGCAGTGGGATTCGAACCCACCACAGGAGTCTGCCCTGATCGCTGGTCTCCATGGACGCTTCAGGGCTTATCCCATTATGAGTGTATTCATTTTAGAAAACAAATTGGGAGAACCATAAAAGTAGACAAAGGTAAAGTGTAATCGGATACTCAAGTGTAATTAAAAGAGGCTTAACGGCAAAACAACTTTGCACGCAAATTTTAGAACAAAAACTATTTTTTTTGCTTCCAATCAGTCTGGGCAAATTCTCAAAGAGCTCGTGTATGTATATTATTAGAGCAACAAGACTATATTGGTGATCGAAAACAACCGTTTTATTGTATTTTCCATACACATTTTTCCTACATTCTACATGTGCCTTGGAATCCAATTTTGAAAGAAATTTTAAGTGTTTATGATTAATGTGCATTTAGGCGTAGTATTAGCTTATAAATTACATAATCACGATGTGAAACAAATACCAAAACGTTTTTCGTTTCAGTTACACGAACGCAACGGTTTAATCTTTGACCTTAATACTCATAAATGCAAAAATATGTGTGAAAAAGTAATTAAAGTTGCGTGCCTGATTGCGTTAAATAATCTCTTAAAAAAAACTTGTTTCTAAACTCTTGAAAAACAAAATTAAACAATGCCATTCAACTTTGTATGTAAGATTTAAATAGTAGTTCGTTGACTGGAATTTGAACGCAAATAAATGCGAGATATCCAATAACATGGCCAAGACATAAAAATCAAAAACAATGCCAGCTTTAACATGCCTAAAAAAATAACGACAATTTAATGCGCAAAAATATAGGCTACTCTCAACAAGCTAGGTTTTCGAAATAAGTGCAAAAGGAAGAATCGTTAAAAGATTTCCTTTGTCTTTTTTAAGGGGACACTACTAGTTGAAAATTTATAATGCAAATTTTATGCTTATTTCACATGTGTAATTATTATTTTTATATCTTACTCTTTATAACTTAAATATGCTGATTGAGAAAC
Source organism: Phallusia mammillata (assembly GCF_965637545.1). Taxonomy (NCBI): domain Eukaryota; kingdom Metazoa; phylum Chordata; class Ascidiacea; order Phlebobranchia; family Ascidiidae; genus Phallusia; species Phallusia mammillata. The sequence goes on along the minus strand of NC_137257.1, from coordinate 15,887,283 downwards.
ATCTTTAAAAATTTTTATAAGTTCGAATAGAATTATCTTTATAACGACGTCTTAATCTGCGACATCAAGGACATATTTTATAATCGTTCTGTCCCAGTTACCAAGATGCTATGTTTGGCGATTTGGGGTTTAATATCGTGAATAATGTGGTTTTATGGTGCCCCGGCTAAAAACGACCTAAGAACCGATAATTCCCTCCCTAAAAGTTTACTAAATTTCTAACAGCATGTAATAGATGCAAAAATTGCTTTGACCTTAGTAATTAATCTAAATGCATTTTAAACTTAATTAAAAACGCAATGCAATGGCGGATATTGGAAAACCGCGAGTCGAAATCAATTAGATCAGGCCGACATCAAGTATGAACTTTTTTGATGAGTGGAAAGGGGTCTTTTCGATGGAACCAATTTCCTGAATCCTTAATTGCATTTTGAAAAGTTCAAATTTCGTGTGCAAGTTAAATGGTGCTACATTTGAATTTGTGTTTTCAAAGGTTAAGTGAGTTTTAAAAATGTGAAAACATTTCAAAATCACGCAAAACGTTATTCAACACAAAATACGATAAACAATGGCCATTGCAGAGTTGTAGGCGAGCCCGAACCCGAATCGTTTTTGAGAAGCCCATTAGGGCCCAAAAGTTTGATTTTCAGGCTTATATATACAAGACATATACAATAGACAATAGTAGACAATGTCCTAAACCCGTAGTATTAGGGCTGTTGGACATTAGGTTATATCCAGCTGGGTAACTTAATGTAAAAGCATGTATGCCCAGTTGTGGCATCGCACAGGCTAGGTGAGGCATGGGTATTTTACCTTACTCCCAGCAAACTGGAGTGCCGTTGAATGGCTACACTAGCCGATATCTCCTCACCATCTGCACTGATGAGACTTTATAGGTCGAATGGAGAAAAAAACAAAAACAAAAAAAAACAGTGTGCACTGTCTGCAGCTTAGGTAACTTAAATTTGAAAAAAATACAGACACAGAGTGTGAAGTCAGGCCCAACCCCGACCCGTATGTTAAAAAATACCTAAGCCCGAACTGGGCCCGAACCCGAACCGACTTACAACTCTGAGCAACTTGATTGTTCAAAATCGAATTTTGGTTTTTAGTCAATGGTAGGCCCTATACGTTTGTTTTTAGGTGGAACAACAGAGAGTGTTTAAACAAAGGGGTTGGAACTAGGTAACTAACCGCAACCAAATATATCCGTATGAGCCTCAAAAATTCACAAAAAAATGTTGTCACGCAAGTTCGAATGTCGACAACTAGGGGCTAATCGCGCGGCATAACGGTTTGAGTATCACTGCAATATATGCGAAAATAAAATTGTTTTTGCAACCCATAACTTTATTGTAAAACGAACGAAACAAGCGTTTTCACAATGCTGTAGAGTGGAGTACAGGGCATTGAATTCATTTGGAGTTCAAAAAACCATCTAAATTTATCAGATTTTAAAGAAAGTGTTTTAAGCCATTGAACTTTACAGATTGTGGTTGGAAACAGTGGGAACTAACGGGTTTAGCTTTGAAAATACTAGTTTAAATATAGAGATGCACCGATTCGGCTTAATTTGTTCGGCTTTAGATTGCAAGCCTGCCAAAAATTATTGATTTTTTTGTCAGGAGTGGGAACAACAATACTGTTTTAAAATTATAATCATTAATAAGATTTTAGTTAAGGCGTAGTTTAAAATATTTTGTGGTAGTTTATTAAGCAGAAATGACAAGTTTTACTCTTTAAGTTTTTGGTAACTTACTTAAAAGACTCGGTTTCGGTCGAATCGCAATAAATTATTCTTTCGGAACCGAATCTTTGTAAAAAATGGCCGATTCGGTCAAATACATTCGTCGACCCGGATATTTTTTATTTTAAAGTTTAAAACGATGCATTTCAGCAAACCAAGAAAACAAGTGAATATACAGATATGTAGCTAACTCTGATGAAAAGAGTCAATAAATCACACACAATTTTGATGCCGAAAGTCCAAAAGCAGTGTACGAAATTAAAATCAAATCAGACAAAAGAGTTACGATACGATTTCCAAATTCACCTAAAGTTACTTGACAGCTTATCTTCGAAAGTACCATAAAAAGAGCGACACTTTAAGGAAAGGTTATATATGATACACTTATTTGCAAAACGTCAGGTAATAATGTACATTGTATTAGAGATGTTGTGGCTGTAAAAATGGAAATACAGAAGCAAACAAAATTATGTGTAACAATTAGAATGAGAGGTAAAAAGTGAGCCACGTTTTTGAAAAACAGCAAAATTGGCCATATTTTGTAAGCAAATGTAATCTTTTGAATTCACTTTATTAAGCTTATATTTTTTTATTAAAATCGTGTCTATATAACAACAAAAAGCACCATTGCAAATTTTGTGAACAACCTGGCATTGAATAGGTATTCTTTTGGTAAACATGTTATTTTTGTTTTCAATTTTGATGACATTAAAAAATTCACGTCGAAAAGTTATGCAAAAAATGTTTTCAGTTTTACATTTGTAGGTAAAGTTAAACTCTACATGATTTTTTTTTTGCTACTGAATAATGGCAATGAAGATATCGAAACTGCAGTTCAGCATGTGCGCAATCCATTTGGCTTATCAAATGACAAGAAATAAAGGAAAAATGAGCAGTTTTATGACAGTGGATCGAAGTTAGACAGCAAGAATAATTTGTGTTGCTAAGGGTTTGAGTTTTCATGCAGAAATATATACAAGGTGAAAAAGCAATAGACAATTTGCATGAACGTCGTTAAAATATTGTTTTTTGTTTTTTCGTTTTAATATACACTAAACCTCGGTTAAACTGGATTCGGTTAATCCGGATCTTCGCCAAATTTCAGCAAAATTTGAGGTACAAATGATTTGTAATATGGTTAGGCTTTGACTAATCGACATCAGTTAATCCGGATCTTCGATTAATCCGGACAATTTTTTTTTGTCTAAACCGGTCCGGATTAAGCGAGGTTTACTGCATATAAAAAATAGTCTAGATAGATTTACGGAAAGAGCTTTAGGATATTAAATTTGCTGGAAACCAAAAATTAACCACACTTTCAAAAAACACGAAGGCAAAGTTAGAATGACATAATTTCCAAAAAACAGAAAACAGTTCAATACTGTGAATTTCAATACTATACTGATGTGCAACGTTGTTTGAAAATGTATATGAATATGAATGGAGGAAAAAATTACAGCTTTCATTTTTTGAGTAGTTTTAAAAGCTAAAAAATCACAACAAAACTGAAATTTCGCGAAAATGAAACGTAAAACGAAGAACTAAAAATCCACAAGAATAACAATAACTATTTTTTTTCAAGTGTATGCAATGCTAAACCTATTACAGTTTGCAAGATAGCGTTTTTGCTACAGAAGACGTTAAAGTACCAAAATTCGATTATTTATTTTATGATTTTACTTACTAATACACCACACTAAATTACTTTGCAGTTTATGCAATATTTATAGTAGGTTGCAATACTGCAATATTTGCCAGTTAGACTCCATGCATACAATGATGTGAGAGACCTAAGCAAAACACTATAGAGATTTTTCGTTGAGTCTGAAATAGATTTTTTTTTACTTTTAGACACAATACGGTAATCGTGATCCATGAAAAATTCCGCCAACTATAAATCAAACTTTTAGGTAAGTTTATTTGCCAGTTAGACCCCATGTATACAATGATATTATAGAGTTGACCAAAACACTTAGAGATTTCCTTACGAAACTGCCTTCTTTGAGTCTTGAAATACATTCTTTTAGTTTTAAACACAATGCGGTAATTGGCTACCATGAAAAATTCCACCAACTATGAATTAAACTTTCAATCAAACTGTCCCTTAAAGAAAATCCTGCAGTGCTTTAAGCTTGGGTTTTCAAACGTTTGTTGATTTTCTTGTTCTTTTTCTAGATTTCGGCAAAAGGTAAAACTTCTTTGTGAGCATTGAAAGATAACATGGCATCTGCTTCTTGCCGTACATGTCACGTGAGTTGGTACGGGTCACGTGACGACACGCAACTTTGAGATTGACGGCCGTCATGACGTCAATGAAGTCCACGTCATCACGTTGCTCGTCTAAAAACCGACATTTTTTTTTAAAAAAGCGCTTCTTTGCAGACATAATAAACAATAAAACAGAACATATTTCGATTTCAAAAGTAGATCGTATAAAATATCCTTTTGTGGGAATTTTACCAATCTTGTCTACTGGTAGTTTGTGCATTTTTCTTGTTTCTTATTGTATAAGAGGGATGGGCCATAAACGCAGATGTTTTGTTTTGTCAAACACCGAACATCTCACGTTAATGCATGGTGCATTGTGACATCTCAAACATTGCCAAATCCAGTCTAGTTTTTTAGCTTTTCAAGATCCCTTACGTCACCAGCAGTGTATTAAGCTGTACAGGCCCGAGAAGTAGGCATTATTTACCATCAAACGCATTTGAAAAAGGAGTCATTTTTGTTGTTGGATACCCTTTCGAACACAAGTTGATTATGTAAGCAGGGCATGAATATGCAAATTTAATGCTCGGGTCCGTTTGTGCAACTGCTCGGCCGAGCACCGAGCATCAGAAACAGAGATGCTCCGTACCGAGTAGTCGGGTTCTGGTGAGAGTCGGCCCATCTCTAGTGTAAGGATCAGCATAACTTAGCTGAAATTTAAAATTCGCAAAACGTTTGGTGAAGACAAATTTTTGCAAAGCTAATAAGCTATTTTGGCTGCTCGGTTAAATTACGTATAAACTACTAATCAAAACTGCAGGAAAAAAGTTGACTAAACACATAAAGTTTAATTTTCCCTGGTATTATCACAATGTAGAATTTGTCCATTAAAAAGAAACAAAAACTTACGATGGAAATTTATGAAGTTTAATAAAGGCTACAGAATGTGTGAAGAACAAGTATTACATTACAATGAAAGCACAACAGCAATATACAAACGACGTTTGAAGATACGTTTACATCAGATGCTAAATGAAACAGACTTTAAAATTCATCAACATACACCAATACAGTGAAGCTCGCTAGCGCACCCTAGCGGTCAAGCATTATTGGTCATGAATTTAATGGCAGATAATCCCGCAAAACGCTTGGAAACAGCAAAAATTGTCAATTGTCATTAAGGTATTACCATTGCACCATTTAAGTAATTGCAACGAGCCTTTAATACTGCGTACTTAGATACAACAAACTAGAAAATTAGCAATATTGTTATGAAGACTGTAAAAGTTCAAGATGTGTTATATTAAAAAGCGACAAATGGCAAGGAATAATTTTGAAAATGGCAATAGCATTTGATGTGCATTATTATAACAAGTGCTGAATATGGAAAAATGACAAATTTACTTTGTATGGTATTTTATGCTTTAAACTAAAAGCCAGATTAATATTTGGCAACCAAAAACGCAATTTTGAGTCGTAAATTTATATTTGACAGGCGAATAGGTGTGTAAAAATTGAGATTGGAATGGCTAACATAAGACAGTGAAAAATTGTTGAGGCGACTGTATAAGTATGATTTGGATGTAGATATTTGGAATGACTTAATTGACACTAGTGACTACACATCAAAGAAAATCCTACAAAAGCAGTTTTAAGTTTAACGAAGAAAACATATATTTGTGGCGCTTATGCTCTCACTGGTTTTTTAGAACACCTTGATACGCTATATACAAGTTTAAGGTACAGTTAGCCTCGGTTAAACCGGATTTGGTCAATTTCGGATCTTCGTCTAATTGGGACAAAACTTAAAGTACCAATGTTTGTAATGTGGTAAGGCTTTTACTAATCGACATCGGTTAATTTAGATCTACGTCTAATCCGGACATTTTTTGGTCGCAACGGGTCCGGATTACCCGAGGTTTACTGTTTGTGTAAATTTGCTACAAAAGTATAAAGAAATTTAAGACCTTTTTTCGTTCATACGAATCGGTCAAGGTTTAATTTGTTTTTGCCAAAATAGGAAAAAGTAAAATTCTGTGCAAGACCAAGAAAAAAAATGAAGATTTTGTGCAACTAAAACGTGACAAAAACGAGTAGATGTGATATAAAGCGATTCTTTACACAAAAAAGTCAAGTAAACCATGTTTCTTCTTATGTGGCCTATCGCCATTTTTCGGTACAAGAACAAGCTTTTTAGTTAACATGGAGAGGTAACAGGGCATTTGTTTTTTGCCGCGCGCGTTGACAGAACTCGACCTTGACACGTGACGTGACGCAACTTTCCGGTTGACCGCCGTCATGACGTCACAGAAGTCGACCACCTCTCGCTTGGCGTCTACGAAGCAAGAGGGGTGTTACTTGTTTGACAAACATTCGCGAACAAAACACTCATGACGTCACAAGCAAAAGATTATGACGTCACAAACGTTTTGCGAAATGTGACGTCACTTTTATTACCTCTAACAAAATAGGACAAGTAAACTATGTGGGCGGCGCGAATCCTTTTTAAACTATTCCGGCCCGCAGTGAACAAAAATGTTTGGTGACCCCTGCTGTAGATATAATCGGTCTATCCCAACATGAAATCCAATGACACCTACTGCTACTTTGTCTGTTGCATTTCATGATTGAGAAGAGTTCAGACAAGCTATCACGTCACGCTTACGCAAAAGATGTGAGACATAAAACGCAAGGTTTTGGCCAGTCGGCGGTGCCAAGCGGTAGAGCTACTAACACAAGATCTTACAACCAACCCAGTCTCCCTCCTATATTTAAATTAGGAGGGAGACTGGGTTGGGGTTAGGAACTACGTTTATAGGTTGATTTTATTTTATTTTTTTATGAAACTTTACCCCAACCCCAATAGCCCTAACCGTCAGCTTTTTTGCACAAATTGCATTTAAAATATTCGCGAAAGCTCATTGCGCCACCTAACGGTATTTAGCACACATGTCTGGTGTGAGTTCTTGTGTTAGTCGATTTTTTGCGCGCAGCGATGTAGTAGGCAGTTTTCTATGTTTATATTTGAGCTGTCAGCCAACCTATCAAAGTTATATCAGAATTTTCCCACAATGTAGTTGAAAGAATTTGGAAAAAGAATCCGTCTGTTTGTTCTACCGTTTAGGACGCACCACATATAGTGACTTTAATCAGTACAAACATTTTCCTACTATTTAACATTTAAATTCATTTTAAATTCTTGTCACAGTTTACTCATTGGTTGGTTCATTCTCGGAATTTTGTGAATTACTTTTTTGAGCAACAACGATTAAGAGTTCTTTTTTATTTTTAAATTATTTTTTTTTAAGGGTTATAGCATTTACCACGCATCATCAGAAGAACGTTTGTCGGACGTAATCTACCATATATAGTCATTAGTAATCGTAACAATGGTTGAAACCAGTAGTTACGTCAACAACCGGTTTTGAATTTACGCCTGGCTGAACAGAACTCACCACCCCCTCATTTCATCTGCTAGGTTTACAAAAATCCAATGTTACGAAACGACGTGCGTAGTTTTGTACTGTAAAGCTAATCCGGATATTCGCCTAATTCGGACAAAACTTGAGGTACAAATGATTTGCAATGTGGTAAGACTTTAACTAATTGACATCGGTTAATCCGAATCTTCACCTAATCCGGACAAACCTTTTGGTCGAAACGGGGCCGGATTAACCGTGGTTTACTGTACACTTAATATTGTAGTACAGCATTAGTCGTTTCATTGCTATTTGTCAATAGCAGTTTATACAGACAGAAATACAACAACTGCTGTACACATAGAACACATTAAAGATCATTGGCATCTATTTTCGCACGAAAGCAGGAACGCATTCTTACGACACATGTTCGAATGGATTCAATTCGGCCGCTGTGCTTGTTTAGGCAGAAAAACGTAATCAAACTTGTTTTGCTGTTAGGTTTCGCCATAATGACACATCTGTTTTGGCGTAAATGTGTTCCGCGTTCGCAGAAATCCGCGGTTAAGCAAACGGTTCCTGGTTTTACGATATGAGAGTGCAAACACATTGGACACATCAAAACATGGTACGCACATAAACACAAGGCCTTCATCCAACGATTACGCCATCATAAAGATTTTATGTCAGCAATAAACCGAAATGTAACCAAGCAACAACAGCATTACTGCCTTAGGCGTTTTTAAGAGGATCCCTCTTGGAATTGCACCATTATACCACAACTTGCAACTTTTAGTAATAAACAACCAAACGTAAATGTTTAAAAATAGCTGAAAATGTGTGAATGCCGTTTTTGCATATAGTACAAACACTAGCTTTTTGGTAGAGCATGGCTTTTCAGTTTGCTACTCCCAACAAACTGGAGGGCCTTATGTGGCTACACTTGCCTATATGCCTATGTGGTCAACATCTTGTTAACAGCAGCAATTATGAGACCCCATAAGGTTGAAACAATGTGCAACTGCACTGTTGACTTTTCTTGGACATAGTTGCACCGTTTTGAGTGAAAGTCAAAGGTAATGGCCAGGAGGATTTAAACTAGTCTTTAAGAAATATTTTTTTAGCTTGCCTTACCTGGGACATCTAAAACGAGTGATTCCATAACATCTGTGAATTCTTGAATGTACCAAGATCCAAAAAGTGTGTCACGAAAAGAGTAGAAGCCTGCAAAACAAAAAAAAAACTATTTTATTATTTACAATGACCATGCAACATTCTGCCTAACTATAAAAAAGATGAAAGTTATATCATTTTGTGAAACATTGTATTTTTTACATGTGGAGTTAGATTACGAAAAGACAGCATTGTTTAAATGTTTGCTCCATGCATAAATGTACTGTTAAAGTTCAGTGGATTCATACTGAAATATTAATTTGCTTTGTTACCTTCAGCAACAGAATAACAGAACAGAAAGTCTGATCCACATGGCAAAGTGGGTACAGGGCCACTGTCAACACAAAGAACATTTTCATCAGAATCTCCCTCCTGGCCAGCATCTACAACATCAACTGCTGGGCTCACTGGTATTTCATATTCCATACCCCTGCATGCCTGAAATTAATGTTGGAATATTGAGTTTTTTTTCAAAGCAAGGTATTGATACTAGAATCTGCAGTGTGACAGAAAAATTAAAGCATTAAAAACTGTTGTGTTATGTACAACAAGAATGCTGCTATGATCAAATTTTCACAGCTGTATTTGATGTTTAATGTCTTGCAAGACTAACTAAATTACATTGGTGGTACTAAATACCACATAATACAGCATGGTGTAAAGTATGCATAGTGGTTTTAATGGACATAAATATATTTCATGGACAAAATAAAAACGATAATTTTGAGGACCTAAAGCGATTAGGGTTGGAGCTATTCGTGTTGGTGTGAGATTACATAATTGAAACTAGAAGGGTGGCTTAGCACATTTTACTATAGCATATACACTACAACCTATTCTGCAAACTGTAATATATTCTCTATATTTATTTATATTGGGTCGTATATTAGCCAACATTTTTTATAATCTTGATTTGTTTCTGCAGGCAGAAACTCATGGGTCCCCAAAACCGCAAAGTTGTAAACAGACAAGCATAAGAAACGGTGCTATAAAGTCAAACACAGTGATTGGTAGTGTTCCTAAAAAAAAAAGTTATGTAAAGTACAAACTGTCTAAATCTCATGCAATTGAGACATTGTTATAAGTTTGTGTGCCTAAATAGCATAAAACACTGACATCTCAAAATGGCATATTATACAAACTGTCAAAATGTATTGTTGATTAATTCACACATTTTGGGGGGTTGGTAGGGTAAATAATAGGGCTGCAGGGTGAAACACAATATTCGACAGCTACAAATGCCAAATTCATAAAACTATCAAAAATTCATCCAAATCGGACGTTTTTTAAAAAATAGGTGGCTTAAGCAGTAAATATTGGGCTACATGGTGAAACACAATAATCGACGCCCTAAAATGGCATAATGAAGAAACTGTCCAAATTTCATCCGAATCGGACATTGTTTAAAAAAATCACCCATTTTAGGGGTCTACTGGGGTAAATATTGGGGCTACAGTGTAAAACACAACAAACGATGCCTTAAAAAAGCACAATGAACAAACTGTCCAAATTTCATCCGAATCGGACATTGTTTAAAAAAATCACCCATTTTAGGGGTCTACTGGGGTAAATATTGGGGCTACAGTGTAAAACACAACAAATGATGCCCTAAAAAAGCACAATGAACAAACTGTCCAAATTTCATCCAAATCGGACATTGTTTAAAAAATCACCCATTTTAGGGGTCTACTGGGGTAAATATTGGGGCTACAGTGTAAAACACAACAAACGATGCCATAAAAAAGCACAATGAACAAACTGTCCAAATTTCATCCAAATCGGACATTGTTTAAAAAAATCACCCATTTTAGGGGTCTACTGGGGTAAATATTGGGGCTACAGTGTAAAACACAACAAACGATGCCCTAAAAAAGCACAATGAACAAACTGTCCAAATGTCATCCGAATCGGACATTGTTTAAAAAAATCACCCATTTTAGGGGTCTACTGGGGTAAATATTGGGGCTACAGTGTAAAACACAACAAACGATGCCCTAAAAAAGCACAATGAACAAACTGTCCAAATTTCATCCAAATCGGACATTCTTTAAAAAATCACCCATTTTAGGGGTCTAGTGGGGTAAATATTGGGGCTACAGGGTAAAACACAACAAACGATGCCCTAAAATGGCACAATGAACAAACTTTTCAAATTTCATCCAATTCGGACATTGTTCAAAATTTACCCATTTTAGGGGGCTAGTGGGGTAAACACTGGGGCTATCGAGTCAAACAAAACAAATGGCACATCTACATAACTATATCTACCATCTGTGAAAATTTTATCCAAATCCATCAAACATTTCAAGGCAAAACGAGGTGGACAAACTTTGGGCAGAAAAAAAAAATCGAGTAAAATCAATATGTGTCCCCTTCAGGGAAGGGGACCCATAATAACACTAAAATTTGGTCTCATTTACACTTGTTGGGGCACATATTTTTACATTCCACAAACCATCCAGCATACTATGCTTTTAACCTCGTATTTATTGTGTGGTATGGTAGTACTACCCACAAAAGGGGCTTTTCTAAAGTGCCCAATCTACTATCCAAACCATGCAATTCATGGAATTTATTTCATTGACAAAGGTGATGCAATAAAAAAGTTTCCAATATGCACACATTTCATACAGCATAAACAGTTTGTTAGAATTTTACCTGAAACATGAATATTTTCGGCTTTCCTGCTAACGAAGGACAAATGTCACCACGAAATTTGTCAACAAGTTGTTTGATCCTGATAGTACCATCTGTTCCGTAGATGCATCCATTATCACCGTGGCTCAAAATGGCAAACATAAAGCAATCAGAATTGGAATGATCTTCTTTTGCATATTTATCAATTAACTGCACAAAAAATTAGTACCTTATTTCAGTAATTTACAAAATGTGTGTCATTGGATAAATTCCAAGTGTGTTTGGAACTAATTATTTTGAGTGCAACTTTTATTTTTTAGGACTAACTTGAGGTTGTGGATGTTCAAGACAACACTAGAATCCTATTTTCGTTTTGCTACTAAAAAAGTTCTATTAAATTAAGCAAACATATTGTTTCAAACAACTATCATGTCTTTAGTATGTGAAATGCATCAGAGAAAATTTAAATTGAAAAAAATATATATATAAAAAATATAAATTTATACCCAGAATTACCATTTATTCTCCTGAATTGCTATTTTCAAAATTACCCAGAATTGTAATTTTTAGGAATATTTAAGCGAAGAATATTGAATAATGTTCTGAATAGAGATTCATAACCAACAGTATGTTACCTCATGCAAGGCAATACATTTGATATCCTTTTGCATGTCCACTTCAAAACCAAGTCTTGTAAATATCATCTGTAAATTCCTTGCATCAATATCAGTTCCAACTCGCTTGTTCATTCCTTAAACAAAATAAAGATTTATTTCACATCACAACAGTTTTGAAAGCCAATACAGCCTATGTCCTGTAACCAGCTGCACTGATGAGACCCTTTAGGTGGAAAAAGTGTTCACAGTCTGCAGCTTACTACATAGAAAAATTTTTTTTTTAGCAATATTTGAAAAATAACAAATTATACCTGTTGACCAGTGAAAGTTTTCATTATTGACTATGACAGCATATCCTCGATTCTGAAAATCCATTTTGTAATGTGATACACAAGAGGGGGTGGTTTTTCTCTTGGTGAAAAATCCACTATCTCCGCTCGATCCACGAGCGTCAACATCAACTTTATTTTCCAGCTCTTTGTTGTTGTTATTTTTGTTTCCATCCCCCGAAATTCCTTTCATTAAAACCTGACCAGCACCAGGCCCATCTACCATGTCTACACTGCTTTCCGCCATAGCGTTAGCTCAGACAACAAAAATTAAATCTGAAATCAACAAACAACACCATTGAAAATTGTTATACCACTTTTAATTGCTTTAAAGGCAATCAGTGCACACAATAAACCTAAATGCTGCTTTTGATAAAAACAACCAAACCTTTAAACAAAACAGGTAATAATACACAAACTATTATTTGTTAAGACATCACTGGTCAACTTTTTCAGTATTTTCCGCAGGTTTGATTAATTTTTTTTTTTTAATAATTCCTTTTTCTTGTTTTTGGTCCACAACTTTTTCTGCATGTGGTTTGCATAGTTCTCGCAAATTAAACTTTTTATGATAAGCGTAGTTCTGCACCACAGACATCATGCACACAGTTTGAATGACATCAATCAAAAGCACGACATCATCTGTGCGGCAATTATAACTCCACTCAGGAACAACCAAATTTGCACTGTCACATACAGCCTCCACAACTATGTGCATGCCAAGATGATCATTGTTCCTTCCACGGTACAAGATTGCAAATTCTTTCTTGCAAGTATCCTCATTTTTCTTTAAAATTTCAGCAAGGACAATAGGTAGATAAGTTTCAACTTCAGCTTTTATGTCAATTAAGTGGGCTTTGCAACTTTTTGCGACTGGGTGCATTCTGAGAACATGTCTTGGCAATGGAAGGTCATCTAATTCATCTTCTTTGTAAACTGTTTCCATAATTCTTTGCACAAGTTCACTTGGCTTCAAATCTTTTGTTTTTATAAATATAATATTGTTGCAACCACTTTTCAATGAACAGAACCTCTGCATACTAGTTTTTTGTTTGGAGTTTACATCTTTAATATTTTTTATTTCTTCATTTAAAGCGGAATCAATGTCATTTTCATCATCACTTTCAGTACTTTGATCTTCTGAATTTTGTTTCAATTCTGAACCATACCAAAGATCAGCAAAATGATTTAGCACCTTAAAAACGTCATTTCGACATAGTTTTTCTCTTCCTCTATCATGGGTTACAATAATACCAGTAACACCTGGCGATATTTTACCACATTCGCCGTCTTTAAAGCGTTTATATTGATCCTGCTTGGATCCATTGTAAAATTTTCTCTTTTTACCCATGAAACCGCTGGTGCTGCGAAAATTTAAAACTGCAATAGAACCAAAACGATATAATACAAAAAAGCTAACAAAAAACTTAAAAATATTTTAAAGTTAATGTCAGAGTCAGACCTCTTTAGCTCTTTTTGTAAAAGACAAGAGACAACACAACACAAACACAATACAAAACAAACTCGTGCACTCAACAATCAACAGCAAGCTTTTGCTTTTAACGCTTGACCAGTCATGTTTGCCAGAGCGTGCATTTTATTCGCAAAAAAATTGAACTAACAAAGATTAATTTTTACATTTCATGTGCAATTACTTTGATTTTTTCAAACCGTGTGTGAAAAAGCATATAAAACTAACAGTTTTGATTTTTAATTACGTTTAAATCAGAGCAAAAAACATGTTTGATACACAGACTTTCATTTTTTTTTAATTTTTAGGTAAAATCACAAATTACATTATAATACTTTTTAATTTAAAATAAAATTTGATTATGTTTTTTATATTTGTTGAAAAATTTTATCATCTGGTTGGTATATATGCGTTATTTTAAGGCAGAAATTTGATTTATGGCTGGAATTTTGACATACTTTTAAAAAAATGTAGTTTAGATGAAGAAAAATGCTAGTTTTGTGTGGTACCCAAGTTTGTCAAACCAAGCGTGAAATTGAGCAGAACATTTTCTGAAGGTTGTTTATGTTGACATTTGTCATTATTTGTGACTTGCTACAGTTTTGTTATCAATAGTAGGGGAAAAGGCAGCGAAGTTTGTGTGTTCTGTTGCACTTACAGCCTTGCTTAAATAACATGGAGACTGCCGAAAATACAGACACCAAGGAGGTTTTGTCGGTTCTACCATGGGATCAGTTTTCAGAATGGATGCATTGTGTTTGTGTGGTTACTTTTGATCTGGAATTAGGACAAGCCTTGGAGGTAATAAGTTAATAACCATGTTTAATGTTTTGATACAAATTTAATGTTTGTAAAGTAAACTGCCATGGGATGTATACTTCAACGTTTAATGTGATAAATCATTGCAAAAAATGCATTTTACCTTAATTTAAAATATTTTGCCAAGATCTGAATCTTGCGGAAACAAATTTTATATGAATATCATTGCTTTGTTGTAACAATTCTATGTGCTATCTGACCCTTTGGTGTTTTTTCAGTTTATCTATCCCAATCACATTGAATTAAGTGAATCTGAAAGAAGCAACATTTGCTACTTAGCTTTTCCTGACTCAAATTCAGGATGTATGGGTGATACTCAGTATTGCTTTCGTATAAGAAAGGGAAGGTCTACAAGACGAAAACTTACAGAATCTGATTACCTTTGCTCAAAGGATTGTCCTGTAACATTACTGGTAATTTTGTGCAATGTTCAGAGCCTTAATTTAGTATAGTCCAGTAAGAGCGATATGTTTTTAAGCCAAAGTATACTGATAACTGAATAGTAAAGTGGATATTTATTTGCAGTAAAAGGCCAACATTTTTACCTTTTCAATGTCAAAAAACTTAAGTTTTTTTGGTAAATTTGAATGTTAGGAGATTGTATCACAGGGTAACAAAAATTGTAGTTCTGAAGCAGTGCTTTGCTATATGTGCTGTCTAAATACGAACAAACGTAACCAAGTAAAAATTAAACTCAAAAAGCCATGTCAGAGCACCAAGCTATCAGTGAATGACCAAGGCATAGGCACATTTGCTCCAAGCAAAATGACAAATGGTCTATTCTCGGTCTAGATCCCTTAAAAGCAAATCAGTAGGAATAGAACATTTGTAATAAATCTAATGTGTTTTGGCTATTGTTTTATCCAAAAACGTTTTCACATTTTTATTCACAGAAAGATGATACCCATTATTATGGCTATGTGTATTTCCGCCAAGTGAGGGATAAGACCTTGAAAAGAGGATATTTCCAGAAGTCAGTGGTGCTTTTAAGCTCATTGCCCTATTTCAATTTCTTCAAAGACATCGCTGATATCATTGCTCCAGAATATTTTGACAATGGAGAACCATGCTTGGAAGCAGGTAGTTAAGGCTACATATACTCTAAATTTGCGGTACTGTGACAAGCATAAGAACCAAATATGCAGTGATGCTAACACATTATGTCTTAGTTGTGATGGTTGTTGTTATTTTGGTTTTCGATCCTTTCGCACTACTTGCAAACTGAATCATAGTATGTCAGGCTTATTGACGGTGTTGCACAGAGTCAAGTGATGTTAACTGTTCTAAATATAGCCCCCCTTTTTTATATAAATATTTGCCCCCCTTTTTTATATGTGTTGTTGTTAATTGTAGCTTGTCATGATATTGATCAATGGCCAAGTCCAGTTCCTGGTAAACCCCTGACTCTTCCACTAATGGGAATGATACTACATGTGAGAATCCCAACAAAACAAGACAAACCAGGAAGAAAGTTGATTGAAGCATCAGATAACGTAAGTCACATTTTATTGCCTTCCATAGCTGTTTGTATGGTGGAAGTAAAGATGTCTTCATAAATGTGGAATCAAACAGCTTTTTGGCAATGTAGTCAAAGGGCCATTGTTATGTCAAAATAATTTTGGCTTTGCATTTCACAATTTTTTGTGTGTGCAATAGTGTATGTGCTGTTTTGAACAGTAGTTAGAGAACAGACATATTTGTAGGTATAGGTTTAATTATTTTGTCTATCACCTCATAACAAATGCAAACAGTTCAAATAATGTTTAAAAGTACTTAAATGCGATCTTTTGAATCATTTGGTGTGTCATGAATAATCTGCCAATCTTGTCATATGAGCCAGGGGCTGTCGACCCCTGCTGTAGTTTTACAAGCTACAGTGCATTGAAATCTTTTCTAAATTTTTAATTCTGTACAGAATGTGTGCAAACAGTAAAAAATCCATATTTATTGTTTGTTATATATATACCATACACTAAACCTCGGTTACCCCGCACCTATTTAAACCCAACATTACAAATCATTTGTACCTCAAGTTTTGTCTGAATTAGGTGAAGATCCGGTTAACCAAATGCATTTTAACTGACTTTTACTGTGTTTCCATTTTTCAGGTTGCATCTTTAGCACCTTTCACTTTATCTTCAATCAATCGCATCGACCTGTTTGAGAGTTTACAAGGAGTGCTGCCCCACATACATCTGCTTTGGGAGCTGGTATTACTTGGTGAACCATTGGTAGTTATGGCTCCATCCCCCACTGTTTGTGCTTCAACAGTTTTAGCACTAGTGTCTAGCATAAGCCCTTTAAGGTGAGTTATTGTGGCCAATTAACCAATGTACAGTAAGTAAACCGGATTCGGTTAATCTGGATCTTCGCCTATTTCGGCAAAACTTTAGGTACAAATGATTTGTTATGTGGTAAGGCCTTAACTAGTCAACATCACTAATCAGATCTTCGCCTTAATCCAGACACATTTTTTGGTCCAAACAGGCCCAGATTAACTGTGGTTTACTGTATGTTTGACACAATAAATGTTTTTAGCAGTTAGAGTTAAATAAATTTATTTGTGTGTGAATTGTGTAAATGGGACAGTGTATTGGTTGTTTTGTTGTTTATGACGCAATTAATTATCATGTGAAATATTTTTTATTTTTAGATGCTACTGTGATTATCGCCCATTTTTTACCATTCACGACAGTGAGTTCAAAGAATACACAACAAAAACTCAAGCACCGTAAGTTTTATGTTTCATATGCAATTGTGTCAAGACCAGATATACCATGCCCTTAGTGTAAAAACTAAAAATTGAGCTACAATGCCAATTAGCCTGTACAGCATAAGGATGTTGGGTTTTTATCCTAAAAAATATTGTTAGCATTAGTTTGTGCTCAAGTCAGTTTTTACGTTGACATGCAAATCATGACACAATGGAACTTTGTTTACAGACCCCGTGTCATTCTGGGAGTTACAAATCCATTTTTTGCCAAAACTTTTCAGCACTGGCCCCACATTGTAAGAATTGGGGACATGGGCTTAGGCAACTTTGGAGGATCAAATCCATCGCTGCTTTCGAATGATTCAAAACTAAAGAAGACATCGAAATTAAAAGCACTTGATTCCAAGACTGGTGTCTACACCAAGTATAAACCATTCCTGAAAAAAGACAAATTGTTTTTAAAGACATTTGCCAAAGTAAGGTTTATGTGCTTTATGTTTGCATTTTAAATTAATGAACACAAGTTTGGGAAATGTTTATTTCCAGTTTAAATCAGTTGCCAATGTTTTAAAGAAAAACATAATTTCACTAAAAAGCATCTTCAGTGTCAATAGAGAGCAATAAAAGGGATTAAAATTAGAAACAGGTAATAGTTCCATCATTCCTCAACTGAAAGCATACAAATTTGATTGTAAACACGGAATAAAAGATAAGAAACGCACGAAAGATAAAAACCGTGAAAGCGCATAACGCGAAGAAAAGAACACACGTCACTTACACCTCAGTAAAACTATTTTTTAACGAAGTTTTCTTTTTGTAGCTGCGAAGAGGCTCTCTCTGATACTTAGGTGATGAATTATTAAATGTGCCACATACGCTTACAAACTGTCTTGTTTCAAAAGCAACTGAAAAAAATACTTTTGCCACAAAGCCACATAGCATACATCGTACCACAAAGTACAACTACCCAAAAAAGGAAAAAATAATTGCATTTTAATATGAGTAAAATTAAAACCTTTTTTTGAGCAAACCAATTTCCTTCAAGTTACATAGTCATGACCTTGCAGATTCAAATTGCTTTTAACTATTGAACTACATTTTTTGTTAGGGTCTTGCTGGTAAGAGACCAGGAACTGCACAATCCACACTTTTGGAAAGACATTTTCTTGAACTAACGCAGAGTTTTATTATACCGTTGGAACGCTACCTTGCTAGTCTCATGCCTTTGCAGAAATGTATTTCTCCATTAAGGGTGAGTCACCTGTATTTTTTGTGCAAAGTAAAGCATTATTTTTTCATAAAACACTAATAACAATCCAAACAGCACATGTATGACAAAAGAACATTAATGTATGGCATCGTTTTTCAACCTATGTGGTGCTTCGGTCATTTTATCCATGTCAAAAAATTTTATCAATGACTTTTCAATAACCCTGTAAAAAATTGCAGCTTATTTTGACTGAAAAAGGTTTAATATAGTATGACAATTGTTTTAAACATAACTACAGGTTTAACAGATTTCTAGACACCAAAAAGACTGTTTGTCACATTGATATTTGACCATAAATCACTGCATAAATGCATTCATGGTTATTTGTAGTGCTTGTAAAGAGCTTGAACAGGGTCATATTATGTTTAAAAATCCTAAAGAGGGTCACTAAGTAAAAAAAGGGTTGAGAACCACTACCTTTGTGTCAGTTGCATATGCTAGAAAAGTTAAGTCCTACATTAAACAAGTTCCCTCATATATGTGCATGTTTAAATTTGAATAAGGGTTAGTGCCTTGTGGCTGCTTTATCTAATTGTACATTATCTCTGAAAATTGGCCAAAATGACTGCTTAAATTAAACATAAGCAACACTTAGCATTAGAGCTTGACATACAATTACAAACAACGAAAAACTTTTAACATTTAGCACACTTGTATAAACATTGTAGTACATCAGGGCCAGCAACTGTTGGCAGAGGTGATTATTGATATTAAACCTTAAATGTGTTATGGTATTTTAGTACTGTGCTAAATTTGAGCCCTACCCATCTACATCTACTAATAAACATTACACACCAAATTGGTTGGTCTGCGAAGCTATGGCCATTGAGTGATAACAAGTAAACTGGCATGGCCTCATTCAAAAGGTTGCGGACTCCTTTAGTACACTATAAAGGAATGCACTTCTAGGCCCAAATAGGTATCTACTAATCCAGTATGTCTTTTGGTTAAATCTACTTTGACTTGTAAGAGTTGTAAACGAACCTTTGGCCATTGTAAACCAGTTTCCTTTGTGGTTAATACACACTTGTGGCATTGAACAGAATTGGTCGAGGTATAGCTTTTCTGCCTGTTACGCCTAACAAACTTGAGTGCCGTAAATCAGTGGTCGGCAACCGCCGGTCCGCGGTCCGGTACCGGTCAGCGAGGAGTTCGTTACCGGGCCGTACAATTTTTCAGGTTAAATGCTATGAAACATTTTGCCCATGTATCCCGGGCATGATAAACTAATTTCAGCGTTTTTATAGCTATATATTTGTAGTTTTTTTGAAAATCGGTCCGCGATAAAATTTTAGTTTCAAAACCGGTCCGCAGTGCAAAAAAGGTTGCCGACCCCTGCCGTAAATGGCTATGTGGCCTATGTCTTGTCACCAGCTGCACTGAAGAGACCCTACATGTCAAAATCGGCGTGCACTCTCTGCAGTTTATTTACCATTTATTGGATTGGTGCTTTTATATCAAACCTTGGTGATTTTGCATTTTTAGGCCCCGCCTTCTCTAAAGCCATTCAGACCAGAAGAGTTTTTCCAAATGGTGGAAAACAATGGACCTCAACTGACATCTGGTACCAAGGGTGATTGGGTTGGATTGTATAAGCGTTTTATTCAAAGTCCCAACTTCGAGCAATGGTTTCTGAGAAGGAGATCTGAAATCGAAGCCAAAATCATGTCACTCCACCTTGTGGCCTTAAGTGAAACAGTAAGTTGTAAATGAGTTTGCAGTACCCCAAGTGGAAAATCTTTATTTTAATAAGCGTCCAGTATTTGAACCAGTAGTTCCCAACCTTTTTGACAAAATCCTCCCTTTACAGTTCAGACAACATAGCAGATGCTAAACCGTACAAAGATGATTTAAAATTGTTTTTTTTATCAACTTTACGGTTCATCGTTTCAAAGCTGAAGTGTCTATTTACAAACCACCTGTACAAATTTAAATTCCTTCCTGGTTGGAAAACCACTGTTTTAACTAATCGACGTCAGTTAAAACCAGTGTTTCATACCGGAACGGAACGAAATACCGTTATTTTTTATTCCGGTATTTCGTTCTGAACATTTGATATGAAACAATTGCTGAAAATTTCGCGCCGTTAAGCTCTTACAATTTACATTTGTTTGACCATCATTGACAAATGTGATGTGACGTAACAACACAACCACCGACAATAATTTTTGTGTGTTGCAACTTTCTTTTTTCGCTTAAAGACCAGAAAGAAATGTTCTTTTGTTAAGACCGAAATACCGAAAAAAAAGAACGAATTATACGTTATTTCGTTTCGTTCCGTTCCGGTATGAAACACTGGTTAAAACGAATCTTCGCCTAATCCAGACAAATTTTTCGGGTCCAAACGGGTCGGGATTAACCGAGGTTTACTTTTCTTTGTAATATACATTTACACTTGTAATTCAACTCATTTTAAGTTTATTGTAAAATCTGTAATCCTGCACACTCTTTAGTTCGTTCATCGTTGTATTTATTTTAGGATCTTGAATCATGGTGTCATGAAAAAAGTGAAGTCGAAATCGTTGACATGGTGTTGCGATTACGTCAGAAAATCTCCATGGTGACATCACACAGGCTCGAGGTGCCCGCAGCAACGCTAGAACGACTCAACAACCAAATCACCTCCATAACAGATTCCCTCCCCCCAGATTTACGTGGAATCCTGATTAAGGCGTAGTCACCGTTTTAAGCATCTTCAATGACCGAGTAATGAGGAAGTTCAAAATGGATTTTGTTTTGTGCCCAAGTGCAATATTTGTTCTGCGGAACGCGTGTTTGCATTGAAAAGCAATTTTAGAACCTTTTTCTTTGTTGCTGTGTTTGAATTAATTGAACTATGGGTGCTTCATTGTAACTTTTTGTCATTTTTGTTTGCACACCAGGTGGTTCTTAGCAAGATTGGTCCGGTCAACCCAATTCGTTTTTTTAACTGGCGATTTTTTAGTGGATATAACGCAGTGGTTCCCAACCTTTTCCGACGAATTCCTTCCTTAAAAATTCAAAACATGTATATTCCTCCGTAATATACTACATAGTAGATGCTAAACCATACCAAGATCATTTAAAATTGGGCATTTTTTAACTTCTCAGGTCCTATTTCCGAAAGCTTAAGTGTCTATTTTCAAACTACATGCAAAAACTAAAGTAAATGTTTGGGGTGAATTCCTTTCGGGTTGGGGACCAATGTTATAACGGATTATGGTCATTGGTGTATTCTTAAATATTGTCGAAACCCATCTGTTGAACAGGCCTTTATTGTAAGCACCAATATGCTAATAATTTATAATAAACATCAAATTTTGCCTCATTTTTCGGAAATAGATATTCTATAGTTCACTAAAAGATGTTTTTTAACTTCTATTTTTGTTTTTAATTGTGCAACTTATTTCTGCATTTTTGTTAGAAAAATATAGTATTTTTACCTGCTTAAAGGCCTTACTGTTGTAGTACAAGCTAGCGGCCTGTGTTTTGGGACATTTTTCGCTGTCGGACGCCATTGCTGACAAATATTTCAACTGCCTGTGCACTTTTCATGTCTGTTTAAAGGTGTATGGCAAACCTTTATAATGCATATTTGAAAATTTATGAACTATTGTAAGATCGAACTTACCTGCTGTTATGTGACAGTGTTTTTTTTGTATTGTTGGGATTTGGGGCTATTAAACATCTACTGCAGTGGTTCCCAACCTTTATCGACAAATTCCTCACTTAGCAATTCAATCCATTCCCCCCCCCCCAATATACTACATAGTAGATGCTAAACCAAACAAAGATCATTTAAAATTGGGTCTTTTATCAACTTTACATGTTACATTCCCAGAGCTAAAGTGTCTATTTTCAAACCACATTTAAAAATTAAAGTAAATTCCTCACCGGTTGGGAACCACTGATGTAATATATTGTTGTTTGAACCTCATCTTAGGTAATCAATTGTGTATGGTTTCACTGAATAGTTGCGACATTGTTAAATTGTTATGTCGCAACTAATCATTGGCCTATTTGACACTGAGGATCTGTAGGAAAACCAATTTTTACTTTATGTTTGTTGCGTAAATACATCGTGTCATTTTTATTGTTTTGTGTTATTCAACTACCGTATTTTTATCAGGTAAATGACGAAATTAGAATAGAGGCTTAGGCCCTCAAAGCTGTGGCTCTCAACCTGTGGTACACCGGAGCCCTTCAGGTGGTACGTGAGTAGATTTCTGCCATGTTCATTTAAGTCAGATCAAGAATTGGCCCAAACTGACCAGCCCTGGTTTGGGGCGAAACTCGTGTCTTGGACATAATTGGTTACCTTGCTGGTTTTAGAATGCTAGGCCTGGCCAGGACAAATACACCTATCTTATGGTCCACCCATTCAAACAGGGTAAGATGGTACGCAGCGACAGAACTAGTCGCCAGGTTCAGACCATCGTATTAACCTAAAAACTAGCGTTCAATACTAAATAGCATACCTTGTGTTACAACAAGAAGAGTCATGAAAAAAAAACGTTTCACGATACGGTGTTATAACAAGGCAAAAGTTTGCAAATTGTACGGAATAAGAATAACAGATCGGAAAGCGCAACATCGAACATAAGCAAAAAAATCAAGACCTACAACTTAGCAATTGCTTTTTTCTTTTGTGGGAATTGGAATCTAACGTTTATGAAAAAGTTGTTTTTTTAACTTCTCTAACAATCGATTACCAACTTGTGCCACAAAAATTCACAGTCTTTAGAAATAAGATAAAAATTCCACAAGTCAGACATTAAAAGGTGCAGAATAATCTTTGAAATTCCAGTTTTTAGGTGTGCAACATCTCCATGCAGGCATAATAAGTAACGAGTTTAAAAAATTCGCTGTGCGCAAAACACATTTAGAAAAAAATCGATATTTTCTGCACAGTTTCTATTTATATCAACAGAAAGCACACAAGTGGAAATCATTTTTGGCCGTTTGTTATCACTTGACTAAAGCAAACAACAACAAAATTGTGCCTGTCACATTATTTCGTTCGGATAATAATTGCAAACGGCGCTTCACACAGCTAAGCGTACAACAAGACACGGTGCATAACGATTCACAAACTCGGCATTTCATTCCTTACAGACTGCATAAAAACACACATTTTTAATTTTCGCCAGGCTTACGATGGGTAGGTGAAAATGTGCTGAGTCAGCATTTTTTGTAATTTGACAAATTTTTATACAGAACAGTTTGCTAAATACCGATAGGTGGCGTAAAGAGCGTAGTTTTTTAATTAAGGGTGACATGGGGAATTAAATTTAAATTTAGAAACTAAGTTTTTATGTTGATTTATTGTTATTATTATTATAAAACCTCAGCCCAGCCCTAATGACCCAAACAAATTGCATTTGAAATGTTCAAAGAAGTTCTTTGTGCCACCTGACGGTATTTATTAAAACTGTCTGGTGTAAGTTATAGTGTTAGAAAATGTTCGTTACGACCGGGCTATGGGCAGTTACCATGAAAAAAGAACAAAAAATTGGTAAAAGTGCGTGTTAACATGGTCATGAACAAAATGTTTTTGATTTTAACATGGGAATCCAGTATCTATCGATTACCAAAAACAAGAACAAAAACGAAACACATTGAGTCTAACACTGTCGTACACAAAAAAAAACAGAATACCGATGATTTTTACAGCTCAGCGCATTAAAAAGCCAAACAAGAAGGGATTAGTCTGAAACGAAACGGGCCAGCAACGTTTGTCTTCGTTTTTCTGCAACGTCCATTTGATTTTCAATTTCTCCTCTTTGATAGTCGCCAGCGTGTTCAAGCTTCCAGGCTAAACCTTCGATTTCAACTTCGAGCTGGGCTTGTTGATATTCGAATAATGTTTTTTCAGGCCCTGCTTCAGCATAATACACCAATGGGTATGTGTATTGAAGGGTGTACCGGCACTGTAGGATCAAAAACAGCATTTTTTATGTATTTGTGGCAATCGCAACGACCATTGCCTGTTTTGTATGGGTTGTAGGTAAGTTCTTGAGGCCCAAATTTTAGACAGAGCTACTAGAAAAAAGAACACAACAGAAAAAGTTTGCTTAATGCCCATAGGTTAAATTGTGTATAAATGTTGACCGTTCGGGCTTTTAGGGTAAGGGTAAGGTTTTCTTTGTCTGTTGTAAGATCTAACGTTAGTAGCAGTAGGTCTACCTACAGTTCGCACCTGAACCTGAAGGTTAGGCAAAAAATCCGACCTAAACTGTTTCAAAAAACATATTGAAACTGCACGAAAAACAAAGCAACATTTGTGTGAGGCAATTATAACCAGGGAGTCGAACCGGTTTAAGCGGTTTATTTCATTAAATCTGAACTGAACCCGAACCGGAAAATACGATTGCCTTAAAACCCGAACGGAAGTTGAACCTTATATTTGTTTGGTGTGGAATAAAAAACAAATTTCATTGATTCGAAACAACGTACTAAAAAATATATGAGACAAGGGCTATAGGGCGTGTCAAAGTTGAAATATACAGTGTTGCGCAGTGCACAGTCTTTGGTAAAGCGTAGAGTTAAAATTAAACAGAACAGGATTAAACCAGTTTAAAATCGCGATTTCGTATGCTTTGATCGTAAGTGTGTTTTTGAAAAAATAATGACCACACCAGGCAGACCTGTATGTAAATTTAATTGTCTTGTAGTTTGGTCTAGGTTGTAATTGGGAACCAATTTTGAGGATAATTGCAAACAGTTTAGCGCAGTGGTTCCCAACCAGGGCCCATGGCCCCCCAGGGGGGCCACCTGCTGTGTTCAGGGTAGATTTGGTGTAGACCACAGGTGTAGATTTACCAGAAACACCCACTAAAAATTCCCTAATTTAATAAACTATTTTGCATACTATTTGTGTATATTGAGGCTTTTTACGAATGCGGACCCTTATTTACTCTATTCGACCTGCGTTTGAAGCCGATATTAGCATCCAATTTCCACACGAGTTTGCCATTTACATTTTAAGGGGGCCACAGGACTTACAAGGTTACATGAAGGGGGCCACGAGACAAAAATGACACTTTTAGGGGGCCACTGTCCATGGAAGGTTGGGAACCACTGGTTTAGCCAAACACAATAGTTCATCTTTGTTTGTCTCTCTGCTTGAAATGAGTGTCATAGTTTCAACAAATACATAAAATTTTCAAAGCAATATATTGTATGAACATTTTTTTTATGATCCAAGTGTGTCTGGTCTGGCCACCACCACACATATAGTTGTTGTCATTTTACTTGTAATTAACCATATTAATGTGGGTATTTTTTGCAAAAGTTTGTAAACTAGTGCTTTAAAACCTGTTTATTTGGTAAAGCCTTTTATGAGTTATGTTTCATATAACTAACCACTAGGCATTAATTTATTTAATTGGCAAAACTTTTTTTAATGGGATATGCATTAACTGCCAAATGTTAATCTTATGCTATTAAAACTTATTCATTCAGTTTTCCATTTCAGCTGGCAAATAAAAAAGTCCTAATATACAATGAATGCTATTAGTACTTACCGTTTAGTTCAATCATTATGCATTCAATGTAGCAAAAAACAGTATAGGATATGTTTCAAAAAGAACAATCACAAATTAGGTTTTAGTGTTGACTTCTAATAAAGTATTTATTTACTTGGTAGTCTAGTAGGTCACAGGAATTGTAAATGACCTACATTTTTGTCAAAGGTCTTTACAACAACAGAACCTAATACAAGAGAAAGCTTAAAACCCAAGGGCTAACTCTGCCACTTTAAACAAGGGATGTAAATTGATGTGTTAACAAGCCTTATTTGAGTGGGTTACATAACAGCTCCATGCAATAAACCACAATGAAATCTTTAAAGAGCTTAAAAAATACACTTCGTAACACAAAAATGTCATTTTTTTTACATATTCTTTAAATTTTTGTGGTCTGTTTTTGCAAAACTATAGAATACATTCAATTTTCCTGTTTCAACATGTATTTTGTAACTAAATATACAGTAAACTGTGGTTAATCTAGATATTCGCCTTACTCAGACAAAACTTGAGGTACAAATGATTTTTAAGATAGGCTTTTAACTAATCGAAAGCGGTTAATTCGAATCTTCGTCTAGCCCGAATAAATTTTTTGGTCCAAATTAACAGAGGTTTACTGTATAATATTTCAAGTCAAAAAATACAGAAGCCTTGCCCTACCTAAAAAGAAAAACCTAAAATATATACCTATCCATCATGCATAGAAATTCAAAGGAAACTTAATTGAATACTTACAACATAAAAGGTCAGACTTAACATTGCCAGACAGTAAAATATGTAAAAATAATACTCCTATAGTGAATAAAACCCAGTAAATATGCACCTTAGCAAGAAGCTCTCCAGCCCGCATCAGATATTGCCAGTCAATCCATGTCCCTTGACATTTATTCACTTTTTCTTCAATTTGTTTTTGTATTCGTGTCCGAGCCTGAGCTTCTAACATCAAGCTCTGGTTGTGGTTTTCCCACTGGAATGTATCAAAGCAACGTAAACTGATGAATATTGCATGGCAGGCAAATGGAAATTTCAGTTGTAACTTGTTTTCCAGTAGAAAATCTTTTCTTATTAATGAATCTTCTTGCAAGTAAAGCAAAATACTGTTTTATCCAGATACTACTTGTTTTCAGACACTCATGATGCTTATAAAAGCGTATTGCATGTGTTATCAAAATACAGCGGATGATTTGATGTTTTTACTTTGAAATTTTGTTGCCAGCATTGTTTACGTTAAAAGCACTAAAAGTTCACTTCAATAAATAATTTGTTTATTACTGAAGTGTATATTAGGAATTTCAGACCATTTTTATCGTGAGGCATAAAGTTATTTCAATTTTTTTTTGTTACTGTCGTAAACAATGGTTTTGCAAAAAACATATTAGTTTAATTTTTAGCAACTACTGATGCTATCAATTGATTATAAAATTGGTTACAACCTAACCATTTTTGTTACATTTTTAATTGTTTTCCTTTTGTAAGTTTGAATACAGGCTGTAATTTTATAATCAGTAATAGTTCAAGATTAAACTAGTTTAATTATAAACTTAAGATACAGACAACCTATTTTTGTTACATTTTTAATTGTTTTCCTTTTGTAAATTTAACTATAAGCTAACATAGTTATGCAACTGTAAATATTGCCAGTTCCAAAGAATGAAAACAATTTTATACTAATCCCAATCATTTAGTTTTAGTCATTACAAAGTAAATGTTGGTACTCGATTTTTTATGCCAGTTTTTAAATTAAAAACAGCTTGGAAATGACTTACATTAGAACAAACCATAACTTGTATGAGCATGTTGTAAAAAATGTCATATAAGCAATAACAAGTCAACTTACTCTTTGGAAATAAAACAAATATTTTTTCAGTGCTTCACGAGCCTGCGTTTGTTGGCTCTTCTTGGCAATCTTAGGATTTTCTTTGTATCTGCTACATTCATAATATGAGTTGCCATGGTTTTTCCAATCACCCAAACACATCCAACAAAAATCTGCAATTATTTAATTAAGTTAATTAAACACTATTAACAAATTACATATTTGTTTAAAAAAATCGCAATTATAGAAAAACCTCAGTTAAACCGGATTCGATTAATCCCCATCTTCACCTAATTCTAAAAAAACTTGAGGTACAAATGAATGTTGTAAACTAAACGACATCCGTCAATTCAGACAATGTTTTTTTGGTCCAAACTGGTCCGGTTAAACAAGGTTTAATGTCTCATAAATACACTTAAAAATCAAAACAAGCAAAACAATTAGAAAATTTAAAGCAATTAGAAAATTGATTTAAATATCATTTATTCAAACAGAGACACTTTACTTTTTGTTTAATAAACTTAGAAAATGTCGACTCGTAACTTTATTTTGGAAAACTTAAAATTCAAGTTGATGACTGAAAAAAAACTATCAGTTTTTGGATCCATTACAATTTTCTGTATAATTAAATGCGTAGGCATGTCTACTTAAAAACAATTTACTTACTGTGCTTGCATTTGGAACATTGCTGCAAAAAACAAAAAATAAATGTCAAGTGAGTACACAAACTATTTATATAACCTCACAGTTAAGTGTCAAATAACTATAAATAGCTATGCTCATCAAATCAACAAAACCGCATAAGTTTTCTTTAGTGTTTACTTAAATTGTCAACATGAAGTTATTTAAACTTACAATGTGATTGCATCCTCCATTCTTCTCAATGCATATGTGACAGGCAGGACACTATAAAAAAATGATAAAGTGATGTTAGGCGTAAAGTTCACTGTTCAGAAAACTCAGGTATAAACATACAAACCAATGTATAACAGTACAGCATTATGGCAATACATTGAACAAATGAAAAACAATACCTAAGCATCAGACTCAACAAATAGTAAAAACTACCATTTTTGCCAAATTTAGCAGTATGTGAAATTTTCTCACTTTTATTCCTCTTGCAATTCAGGTAAGCTAAACTTTATAGTTTAATGATTTTTATTTAAACTTCTCTCTTTTGTATGAATTATATCCGCAAAAGTTTTTGTGGTTAAAGCACAAACCTATGTAACAAACTTAATAATGCATATAGTGTTGCTAAAATTCATTATGAAGTGTCAAAAAAGGACCAAAATATTACTTCTTGCTAAAAGGCAGCTTACTGAACATAAGGCTTACCACACCACGGTGTTCAATTATATGTGACACACATAGAATGGCTTGAAAGCAAGTAAACAGCAGACGTCATAAACCTTTTCAATATTGCATGCCAAATTACTTGTTAATTCAAAATGACACTAACTTGGCTTGCAAACATTTTTGTATGAAATAGTGGTTTGTGTCAGCTAATTTAGAATCAACTAAAATGGAAGCAGAATCATGTGTGTAGCGTGGTTATTAAGGCTATTATAACAATGAAATTATTTCAAAAAGTATGTGAATATGAGATAGCAAATCATTTGGCGTGCTTTAAAAAAATAATCCCACATTCCAACATTGACTCTTACACCAGGGGTTGCCCAAAACACATTTCATTATAAATAGGAATGAGAAAATACAAGTTCTTACATCTTTTGTGTTTGCACTGATGTAGTTTGCAGTTTCGGAATCATCAGCACACTTTGTCAGCCATTTTTGAATCGTCGAACAATCGGCTGGTGTGTGATAGGGATGGCCACATTCAAAACTGTTTGGAAAATACGAATTAGTTAAAGGAAATAATATTATTTTGTCACAACAAAATTGGGTATTTTTGTTATTTATGTCCTGAATATTTTGGTTTCACTCAGATCAAGGACATAACAATGCCAGTTCTTACTTTTTACATTCTGTAACAAACCTCAAGACACACGCTTTTATTATGATTACAACTGGAAGTATTATGGTCAACCGGTTTAAACTGGCTTATTGAATTGTCATTGTCATGTGGGTGGTCTTTCTGACAACATAAATGAGTGACAAACTTACAATATGTATGTTTGTAACACCTGTGTTTTATTTCTTTTTTGGAGGAATACATGTCACCCTGTCACCGTAAATCTATGCATATGAGGTGATTGTATTATATAATAGAATGTATTTGATATCTTAATTATCTATCAAAAAAAATGGTTGGCAAAATCTAGAATAAGCAGTATCCAACAGCACACATCTGTAAATATATACCTTATAGTAGTAGGGTAGTTTTAGATTTATAAAAAAGGTTTCAAAATTTCAAAATTAAAGTTTTTATCAATGGCTTTTAATCTTGCCCCCAAAACAGAATGCTAACACAGAAAAACAACAGAAGACAGCTGTAAACCATTACACTGTACCACAAACCTAAAAAGTGTGTTTACTTAACAGCTTACCAACAACCGCATTCGCAATTTAAACACTAAGCTGTGCTAGGATTGGGAGGTACTAAATACTGCATGGTGTGTTGAATGTGAGAATACCAGCCCGAACAAGGGAATTGAGACCAAACTGTACTGTTATTTCAATCACAAACCCCAAATCCAAACCTTAATACTTCACTGTCAGCGCTTTCAAAAGTACACAAAATTATAATTATCGCAAGGTATATTTGTGTCCAGTGAAACGGCTTACAATGTAGTAACATGCGGCATTGAGTACCACAGATAGGTTTTGGGCTTTTGACTAACACTGAAAAACCAGAATCAAAGCAGTACAGCTATTTTACCAACTTACCAACAAATGTATTTGCATTTTGAGCATTGCACTTTTCTAGGTTTTGGTTTTTCTGCGTACAGCGTCATATCACAGTCAGCACCAGGACAAAATCGCAGTTGGTAATGTTCCATCACTGATATTCTCAGCAGGTGACGTAAGTAGTTGCTTTCGAGACTTCCTGACTTGACAGATAGGAATTGATGAACAAAGTCCTCATGACACAACAATGTGCAGTTGTTTTCCATGCAGGGTATACCTGTTTTGTGAAGAAGGACAATAATGTTAACGCATATGACCCAGACAGGCATACCCTTTTTACAATAATGACTGACAATTATGCTTCAAAAAATTGATTAAAATGTCATGTGTCTTTGTTGTAATAATGTTACAGCAAGAACAGATAATGCTATGCATTTTGTATTGCTGTTTAATTGCTTTTATCCAATATCAAATAAACTACATCCAATAAACTACATATTTAAGTAAATGCAGCAACAGTCCATTATAAAACAATAGTCAAATTTTAAAAAAATGACAACCCAACATTTGTTTTACAAATAGTGTATATAACTTCTGAATCACATCATTAAAAATGTCTTATTTCTGGCTGTGTGGCAGTATTCTGTACAAAGAAACAAACAAAGTTTCTATTTATATGCACAAAAAAACTATCTAACTAGTATATCACAGTAACAAACCTCCTTACATTTTACAGAGAGTTTATAGGTTAACTGCAACAAATTGTATCAAACTGTATTTGTATTGACCAATGTTAAATGTGTCAAAACGAGTCAAAGACTTTTAATATTGTATTGGTTACAAGCAGGTTTTTTTTAAGGTTTGGTTTGGGTGACCGCTAAGTAGTTTTAAGAGACCGCAAGTGTTTCATTTAAATACCAAAAAATAACCATATTTGCTTTAACGAATTGCAAGTCCAAATTTTAGGAAACCGCTGGAGAAATTTGGGGGACCGTTTCGGTCCCCCAAAACACCTTAAAAAAACACTAGTTACAAGGTCAAACACAAAATCGTTTGTCACAATTATTGATTGATGTTACTAAAAAAAACGTTGGGCTCCCTCTCAAAATTTTCTGGATACACCTATTAAATAACTAGAAGAGTGGCTTTCTGATATACTTCCATTTTATATATTCTACATGATATTTACCAATTTACTATACACATCATTTGATCTACATGTATGATTGTTTTTGTACACAAAAATAAATGGGTCCCCACACGCGTGTTTGTGCGGATTGACAGTAAACAAATGTTGCGGTGATTTTTAGATTCTTAAGGACAAATTTTTAGAAAGCATTAACCCAACAATAAAACAAATTGTTCATATTCTTTTTGCACTATTATTGTCATATAATTACAAAAACATTAAAAAGAACGTAACAAATACTTTAATTTAATCTCTTGCTTTGACCCACATATTGTCGTCCAAGGTCGGGTTTTGAACACAATTTTTTCAGAAAGCTGTAACAGTTGTGTTACAGACACTTTAAATTAAAAAGCAATTTGCTGCAAGTGTATACATAACAAATTGTTTTTCATTTAACTTTGTTTCCCAAAACGAGTACCATTGATCTGTAGTAACCTCTCAGGGTGCACACGCCAAACGACTCTTTGACCTTTTGACACCGTTTTCAATAGCACGCCGTCCTGAGTGTTCAACAATACCGTTAAGCCTAATTTTTACATGCCTTTAGAGCATTGACTCCTAAATTGATTGTCAAAAAAAAAACGCTACCTTATGACGAAAGAAAGTTCTGAACAGTGTTTGTAATACCTACTAGTTGACCTTAAGTAACCCGTAATCATGCGGCGGCCAACCTGACAATGAACATTTAAAAAAACATTTATTTTGCAAAAAAGGCAAGTTTATTTTTTCATCTTTACTTTGATTAACAAAGTTTTGCTTGACATATACAAAACCAAAGCACGGTTATTAGGTTTAAATCACGTCATAGGTGTAAAACCTTCGCAAAAACCAAAAATGTGGGTGATAACTTAATAAAACGACATAGCATTGCTGTGCAAAACAGCTGATTTCTAATCACTGAAACGACGTCTCGTAAAACGTCTGTCCGACGTCAAGCTGAGCCCTCCCGCTATCGTAAACCAGTGAGTTACTCTCTTGGTACTTCTGCCTACAGTGTCTTTCTTGACCAAATGAGCGTTAGACACATTTACGTTTCGGGGGCCTGTGGGTGAACCGCTGGGTCATTCGGGGTCAAACTTCTAGGGGATCAAGTTCAGATTGATAACTAACATATGTCCAAATTTGAATAAATTTGAAGCACTCCTTCTTTACCAAACGAGCGTTAAAAATTTTATGTTTCGGGGGCCTGTGGGTGAATCGCTGGGTGATTCGGGGTTAAACTTCTGGAGGATCAAGTTTGGATTAATAACTAACATATGTCCAAATTTGAATAAATTTGAAGCACTTTTTCTTTACCACACGAGCATTACAAACCAGCGTTAAAAATTTTACGTTTCGGGGGCCTGTGGGTGAACCGAGGGATCAAACGGGGTCAAAATTCACATGGACCATCTTTAGACCAATATCTGTAATGTGTGTAAATTTGAAAAAGTTTGAACCATTCTTTCTTGACCAAAACGTGGGAACAAATCCGTGTTAGACGGAAAAAAAGAAAAAAAAAATACGGACAAAAACAATATGTGTCCCCTTCAGGGAAGGGGACCCATAATAAAGTATCTATCTTTAGGGATATATTAACTTTAGCCATGTAACAAACCACCAACAGGTACCTGATGACATGCCATCTTTTACAGCGAAGCCGATGTGTTGCTTCCAACATCCTTCGCAGAACATGTGTTTGCATGACAAGGCATAAAGGTCATTAGTTGCAAAGTTTTCCAGACAAACACCACAGTAGGGAATTTTCTTTGGCCGAACTGTCTTGATGTTGGGCCTACTTCTACATTGAACACCACTTTCCACAAGTAACTTGGTCTTTTCCGAAGGTAAACTACACCTAAAAAAATTCAGAGCTATTATTGTTGATTAGATCTTTCACACACATAAAAGTTATTATCAATTCATTCAACCAACTAATTGCCACCCAATTAGCCAATTTGAATGAATGTTTAAGCAGTTTTACACATGTTGTTTGTCTGAAACAGTATGTATTTAACCATCTCTTTATTGTACAAATGAAAAAAAACTAGACTACCTTTTCTACTAATGAAAGATTTGTTTCAAGTAACAAAATCAGTCAATGAATTTACATGAAATATATATACATTTCACCTAAAAGGCATCATCAGTTCTTCATACATAAACAGTGACTATAAATGACCGTGCTGTCGATTGAAAGGTCTAACACTCTTCAGTATTATCACTTAAATTATAGACTTGCATTAAGAATTACCCTTTTTCCTTACTTTAATATCAGTTTAATAAGACTTCATCAGTAACTGTTAAAATAGTACTAATTTGTTTGATTACAAACATATATTCTTTGCTTACTTTGTACTAACTACAGGCAGTTTCCATTTGACATGGTGTAAAACAATTCTTGCCAGTGAAGGTGATATATTTAATGTGCCACTGGCTGTTTCCATATCGTTTAACAACTTTGCTTTGACATTTTCAGTTGTGAATGTTTCATATTGAAAGTGTTCCAATTCCTGAATTCGCTTCCTGTATGAAACAACTCATAAATAAATTGCAAAACTGGTTTTGGAAAAAGGTGTTTAACATAGATTGTTGTGCAATATTCAAGTTAATTTTGTTGTGCATTTTGTACACACACTATTTTACCTGATTAATAGGAATGAAAATTCTTAAAAAAGCCTCATAAAGACAGCATTTCTTCTTAATGGAACAGTTTTCAAATAAAGATTAAACACTACACCACAAAGCAACTGTTTATCTATATCTATTCCAACACCAAACAATCATTCAAAAACAGTTGTATTCGTATAAAATGGACTGCCATAAGCTAACATACAAGTACACAATATATGTTTCTTTAAAGTACAAGATACAAAAACTTCACATTTTTTGTATGCAACGAATCTTACAATGTTATTTTTAAAAACAACTTGCCAAAGCTTTATTTTGATTTCACTTACTTTATGTTGTTGTTATTTGAAACAATTCCAGTTTCCTCATTTTTGCTATCAGCGTCGTTTTCGTCACTCTCAATGTAATCGTCGTTATTGTTGTAATAATCGTTTATATCTTCGTCATCATAATCGTCAGAAAAATCCTCATCACTGTCTGCCATTATCAATTTTTTTTGCGGATGATGTTATTCTTTAACAACTACAAACAAATAAACGAATTTAGGACTTATTTGCGCTGATTCATTCAAGGTTTCATTGGCTTTTCGTAGGTGCAATAATTCCCCCCCCAATCAGTTGAAGTTCGACGTTAAGAAAAAAAATGGAAAACAAACAACTTCGTCTCTCGTGGTCACGGTTAATCGATTTTAACACGTGATGCACCTTTAACACCATCGATTCAGCGATGTTATGAAACAAAAATACATTTGTAAAAGCATTAGGCCAATAAATACATCTCAATACACTAAACAAACTGTAAGAAGTTATGAATTTTAGCTGATGTATATATTGTATCATACTTGAACGCAATATTAATGTAAACTTTGTGGTTCGTTCGCCTTTAAACGTTTACTCAAGAATACAAAGAAATAAGAAACACTCTGTGGGGCTGTAATCAGTCAGCTGTAATTGAGATGCAAAGATCAGACTCACCAAACAATTTGCAATGAATATTATAGTTTACACTGTAGCCGCCTTTAACAAGTCGTCATCGAGGCAGGTCGGCCTACACACGCTTACCAATTTTAACGTGAAAACTGTAACATGAATCTTAATCTTTGTCAATTTTCTAATGCGTTTTCTTGCAATCTAAATAGTTTTTAAAAACAAATAAAATACAAATCCTAGTGTTATACATCAACAAAACTATAATCCCAAAATAAAGAATTTTTACTAAAATATTTTTCAGATATCTATGTTTGCCAGGTCATGCGTTTCGATTTCGCGGGAAAATGTTCCCCTTGGTTGCTCGTGAAACAAAAAATAACATTTTTGCACAGAAATTTGGCACCAATTTATAGAAGGAAACTAAGTATCGTCAATTTTCTACAATCAAAAACTTGGAAGAGATCTAAAAAATGGCGGTAAGATTGTACTCGGTTCTTGTTTGGTCTTGTATATCAATAAAACTCATTTGTTAGATAAACTAAAATTGCCAATAATTTTGTTGCAGTATATTTTTTTAGTTTAGGTGCACGTTAAACATTACTTGGATTTAAAAGTGAGTGTGTTCCTAAACAGGTGAACTTCTCTATATTGTTGGCAGAAATTAGTTAGCTTTAGTACAGAGAACTAAGAGATTTCGCTCATGCAACATCTTCAGTGTCTTTTTCAAATAGAATCTTATATGAAAGGTGGGAATTGTCGCAACAATAATAACAGAATGAGGATGATTCCCAGAATCATCCTACTGCTATGTTGCATATGTAACATTTGGTTAAATCTAAACCACTCGATAATTTTGCAGGATCGCTCAAGTGAAATGGACCAGTCTTCTGTGGGTGATGGAGCAACAAGTCCTTCCAACCGACCTCCTTTTGCATCAAGTCCTGCTCGTGGAGAAGGGGAAGATCTTCCACCATTTCAGGATGAAAGTGAGGCAGATGCGTTGCTAGGCAACATCGGAGAGGTTGAAGAAGGGGAAGGTGAAGAATTGTTTGGGGATGCGATGGAAAGGTAAACTAATCATTTTCTGGTGTTATGTTTTAAAGTTGCTGTTTATTGGCTATTGGATGTTGTTTTGTTGTAAAATAGTTTTGTTTCCATTCCAATCTAAAAGAACAGATGTTTTGTCCAAGCCAGTTGAAGAGGAATGACAATCTATTTTAAACTTCGATTTGCTTGATGATAAAACATATTTGTAATATTTAATCATTAAAACAAAACTAAAACTAGGATTTCTGTTTTTGAAAGTTGTGATAATAATTTTTTTTTTAATTTTACATACCAACAGAACAAAACATTTTGTTAAAGTTGGATTGATTTTTTATGATCTTTGTGATTTGATTCCAAAATTTTATACAATAAATCTTTCCAGGGATTACCGTCCTATTCCAGCACTTGATATTTACGATGCCAATGAGTTGGATGATGATGAGTATGAAGCTCTTTCACCATCTGCAAGAGCTGAGGTGGACCGCATGTTGAGAAAGCGAGACAGGGAAGAAGCTCTTGGCAAAGGAAGAATGAGACCAGGACTGCTTTATGGTATGTTATACCTTTCAGTTTAATTTTCATTTAACACCAGTCATATGGGTCACAGGGGTTGCAACATATATATTGTCACCCCTATTTCTTTAAATAATATATTGTCAGAATAACCACATATATGACTTTTAAGCTAGTTTAACCTGGTTATTCCTAATGTTTATTGTCTCGATAATAATAAACACAGTAACCTCATGGTTTGTTCAACAACCCAAAAGTTAAGAAAAGTTATATCATTTAAATGAGTAAAACCAGAGTATATCTCTTCCATGAAAGGCATGTGCCACAACCACTGGCGTAAAGTACGGGGGTGCGGGGGTGCCGCGCACCCCCGGCCTTATCCTTTGTATAACGTCAAAATCGCATCTTTGTTCAAGTTACGTCGGTTAATTAAAACGTGTTTCCAGCTAAACAAATGCGCTTGCATTCACGCCATTGATCGAACAGACGTCGGTTGAGACGTAACAATTGTAATTGTTTGGCAATAAATAGGCATTTTAATGCAATATAAACATGACTTATAGACTAACGTATTTGTCGCAATACTCCCTGCAATAAAAATAGTTAATATATTGATTTCTAAGCCGAGTTTAATGTCTGTTTGCAAAGCTCTGCAACGGCCTAAACTTGATCCAAGGTGAACTAAGTTTAAGCGTCAACAATACATAGCCGGCTATATTTAAAACGTGAATTGCTTTACTTTTATTTTCCCCGTAACATGTTACTTTAAACTTAATCGTTGTTAAAGTGGCTGATTCGGCAAATCGTCCTTTCGTTACATCAGACATTATTAGACGCACAGCAAACGTTCCAATCTAACACAAAGAAATGGCGCCAAGTGACTATTCGCAAATTAATGTGATAGAAACTACATGCTTAAGCACGTAAAAGCTGTCGTTATTTGGTCTTATACGGGTACAGATACTGTACATGGTATAGGCATCGTTTTTGGAAGATCGAACGGCGCACCCCTGGTATTTTTTAAAACTCTACGCCTATGGCCACAACAACTTTGAAACTGTAAGTGTGGAACACCTGAATGAATGACATACTGATCAAACCTGTAAAGGCCCCCCTCTTACTAATGATTAACCGATCAATGCCCATGACACCAGTCAAAGCTGTGCTTTGTCTTCGCAAAAAGTTTCATTGGAGATTTTGGGTAAAATGGGTAAATAATAATGATTTGTCTTGTAATTTTCAGAGAGTGATGAAGAAGATGATGAAACGCCCACCAGAAGAAGGAGGATGGCTGAGAGAGCAGCAGAAGGAGGAGATGATGAAGATGTAAGATCTTTCAGTCAATAATCCAAATTTTTACTTTTTTCACAACTTAATCAGTATTGGCTTCCATATTGGTGTCTGCAAGATTGCACAAGAAATTTGTAAAAAGTCTTGAAAGTGGACATGGTAAAAGGCACAAACGTAACTTTGTATCTCTTTTAGATGATTGAGAGTATTGA
Source organism: Phallusia mammillata (assembly GCF_965637545.1). Classification (NCBI taxonomy): domain Eukaryota; kingdom Metazoa; phylum Chordata; class Ascidiacea; order Phlebobranchia; family Ascidiidae; genus Phallusia; species Phallusia mammillata. The sequence continues at coordinate 15,848,955 of NC_137257.1, read as the reverse complement.
GAATTTGGAAGACACAAAGGGTCATCCAGTAAAAGAATGGGTGGTGATGCAAGCCCCGAGATTGGAAATCTTTAACAGATTCAAAAACTTCCTCAGGACAACTGTCGATGCCAAAGGAAACAACGTTTTCAAAGAAAAAGTCAAACAGATGGTTGAAGGTAGGAAAATGACAAAGGGTTGTGTTCAAAATTACCTGATTGCCATCTCGGGAACAGGATGAAGAAGTCTTGTGTCCATAAGAAATTCATTGTCTTTTCAAAAAACGTCTGAATATTTATGTGGGGGAAAAGTTAATTCATAAACTGTATTATTTCAAATGCCAGGTTGTTCTCAAACATCAAATGGTCTGTAATATTTCAAGCCATCAAAAACATATTATTTACAGCAAATTTTGTTACACAGATAACAAGGAGAGCTTGATAGTGGATTACAACTTACTGGCAAGCTCTCAAGAAGTCTTGGCCTTTTTTCTGCCGGAGGCCCCAACAGAAATGCTTCAGATTTTTGATGAAGCAGCTAAAGATGTTGTCCTTTCCATGTATCCAAAGTATGAAAATATTGCCAAAGAAATTCATGTCAGAATTGCTGAGCTACCATTGATTGAAGATATTCGTGCCTTGAGGTAGGTTACACAACTATTTCAGTATTTCATCACACAAAATCAAAGTGTTTGTTTGTCTGATTTGTGTTAATCTTAATAGGTAAAGTAATGTCTAAAAAACTTACTACCTGCTTTCATCTTATTTCAGCATGTTCATTTTGTTTAAAGCAGGGGTTCCCAACCTGTGGTACGCGTACCACTAGTGAAGGTTTTTCAGCTTCCATTTTGTTCACATAAACCTGGATTCACAACCTTATATTTTGTTTATCTGGTTTTGTTCACAAAAAACATTCCCCAGGCCTGTTGTCATTGTTACGTAACTATTTCTGTTGTTTCGTATCATTATGATCTTTAAAATACAGGTCATGTCAATTGTCAACAAAAAGCATGGTTAATGAAAAGCCGTACAACGCTGTGGCACAGTTGGCGTTAATTATGTCAAATGATTGCTCTTGATAGATATTATCTACTGTTTTGTAGCTTAAGCAACAAATAGCGTTGAATGAAATGTGATTCGAACAAATTAGTTGTTCTGCAAGAAGTGGTACCATAGAGCACATTAGTGCCCAATGGTGGTACGCGTGGCAGTGCAGAGCGTCCAAGTGGTACGAGATCGTAAAAAGGTTGGAAACCCCTGGTTTAAAGCAGTGGTTATCATCTTTATCTGATTCGCATACAATATTATGACATTTTCTACCCTGTTTGTATAATTGACCAAAGGCTAGGCCCCTTTTTTCAGCCAGGCTAACATTCTGGAAACAGCAAGGTAAAACATGACTTTTGTCCTACTAGAATTTTGTCGTGAGAATGAAAAGTTATTATAACTTTCGTTCCACAAAAGCCTTGGTTTTGTTGCAAGAATCTCCCAGAAGGAATTATGTTTCAAAGCATTTAACCTGACAAAAGTATCCGGAAACAGACTTCTCAGGGACTAGCACTGTGCCAGGGCCCAAAGGATGATGACCACTGGTTTATACGTAATAGGCAATAGTCACCAACCTTTAGACTTCCAATAAACTTTTGCTTCTAAAGCTTAGGTCTGCTGTGGTGCCTGCACAAAATCAACAAACATCTAAATAAACTTTTGCAGGCAGCTGCACCTTAATCAACTCATTCGAACATCTGGTGTTGTTACAAGTTGCACCACAATTTTGCCACAACTTCGATATGTTAAATATGATTGCCCAAAATGTGGCTATGTTCTTGGGCCCTATTTTCAGAACCAAAATCAAGAAGTCAAACCTGGGGCATGTCCAGGTCAGAAAATAGTTTGTTTATACTTTGTACTGTAACATTGCTAAATTGGTATCTTAATTGTGTGTGGATGTAGTTTGTTTTTGATTAAACAGCATGTTGTTTAAGAAATGTTTTTTTATATATGAATTGAGTTGTTGAGTTATGTAAGTTTGGTGAAAGAACACATAGCAACACAATTGCATTTTGACATTCACCAAAATATTGAAATTTTATTGAGGAAAAAACAGTTAAGGGTACAATAGAAGGACAGTGACAAAAAGTTCTGCAGCTACACTGTATAGAATGAAAGACAGGTCTTACTACATTTTTGGAATAGATGCACAAAAAACATAGTTCATTTAACCCAGTTAAATTTTATGTCCCATATTTTGCTTCATAGAATGTCAAAGCTATGGACCCTTTGAAATCAATATGGAACAGACCGTTTATCAAAACTATCAGCGGATCTCGATTCAAGAAAGTCCAGGCAAGATTGCAGCTGGTCGATTGCCAAGATCGAAGGATGCAGTTTTGTTGGCTGACTTGGTGGATATGTGTCATCCTGGTGATGAGATTGTAAGTCTTCCAAGAATAGGATTTCTGTTAATACCAACACAAAAAGGAAATGATTGTGCATTGTGCAAGGCTATATGCTAAGAATATGTGCTAGTGCTGGATGAAAAATCTTTTTTGTTTTTCTGGGAAACCACTGAATTTTTTGTAAATAAACAAATTTTTTTGTCTTTTATTCCTGCACATTTTCTGTTGAAAATGGTCAGTTCGTAGCTGGTACCTAAATAATGTTTATGGAATCAAGCCTTAACACAAGATGCTAATTTGAAGATAAATTGCAGTTTTTATTAGTAAAAATATCCTCACCATAATAATACTTATTTCACTGAAGTAACATCACAAATTTGATTTATTTAACATAAGACATTTCTTTCAGGAAATCACTGGAATTTACAGCAACAGTTATGATGGCTCTCTCAACACCAAGAACGGATTTCCAGTTTTTGCAACAATCATTATGGCCAACTACATTGAGAAGAATGATGACAAATTGGCCGTTTCATCATTAACTGATGAAGATGTACGAACTATTGTTGCACTATCGAAGGATGAAAGAATAACAGAACGTGTAAGGATTTTTTTTCATGCAAAACTATGCACAAGCAGTAGCTGTTTATTCAAGTTTATGAAAAGAATTAAGTCATTAAAATCATCCTTAGGATTTTATATCGCCTTTACAACGGTGTTTTTCAACCATTTTTGAGTCGCAGAACACTTCATGCATCAAAATAATCTTGAGAGCACCAACTCACAATTACAATCTTATTATTACACAACAAGTCTAAATATTTACACAACAATAAATGATGCAAATCATGACAGGACTTTAAAAGTGTTGAAATTAGATAATTACTGTCTTAACAGAATAGCTATTTGCATCATTTTGAAAAAACTAGTGATTTTGGGCTGAAGTTCCACGGACTAGTCAAACTACCAAATTTCCTGCGGAATCCCGGACAATCTTTTACTGTTAAAAATCACTGCTTTAACGCATCGTTGGTATCTGCATGTTAGCATAAAGACATCATGTTGCTGAAAACAGTACACGAAAAACATTGAACTGTGAAAAATGCATAAAATGAATGTAAAAAAGGAAACTGTCGCAGCTGAGACCATAACCTATTAAACTACCCTAGGTAAAACTTTTCTATGTAAAAAGTACAAGTTTTAATGACTAAGGTTTCCTGGGCTTGCTGTTTACTGGTTTATTGAAGCGCAGATCTAATATTTAAAGTCTTGTCTGCAACTCATTTTTACGTAAAGTTATGCAAAACATGTTCCATATATTAAAGATAGTATCTAAATTTGGCTAAAATTGTTTTTAGATAATACACAGCATCGCCCCTTCAATATACGGTCATGAATATATCAAGTATGCTATTGCTCTGGCAATGTTTGGTGGAGTTTCTAAAAATCCAGGTGGAAAACACAAGGTATATATTTGTAATGTGTAAAAATATGATGCTTTTTCACAGTGTTAGCTTAAGTCAAATATGTGAACATTTCCCGTGAAGTTAGCCATCAACTAAACAAAACTGTAGAGATGGGCCAAGCCAAGTCAGAACCTGAGTTCTCAGTACCAAGCATCGCTGTTTTTAATGCTCGGCCGAGCAGTTGTACACACTGACCCGAGCATGACTGTGAGATGCTCGGTGCTCGACCTAACAGAACATTTGCAGTTTTGCCCCATCCCTACAAAACTGTTTCAATAGGCTATTTTTGGAGCAATTTTAAACAAACTATATGTAAGTTATAACTACCAACAGAATCAGTCAGTAAATTAGAAAGTAGGAATATATATTTCGCCTAATAATGGCATCATCAGTTCCTGAAAAACGCAATAGATTTAATTTTTAATTTTATTTTATCTTTTTTATCGTTTTATCGGCTTTTAGTTGCGAGCGCCTTGGTTTCTTTTTGCCACCCCCCTTTTTCTCTTTACTTCTGTCCACGGTGTAGGTCTTGCCAGCTTTTCACAGGTGTTACCTTTAGGTTTTCCAGGCGTTGCTGGGTTTGCAAGGTTTTTAACGATTTTGTGTTTGGCGACACTCGCGTTGTTGAGTTGTTTAGAACATTGTGTTTGTTTTACATTCTTGATATTTTGGTGTTGATCTATTGCGTTTTTCAGGAACTGATGATGCCATTATTAGGCGAAATATATATTCCTACTTTCTAATTTACTGACTGATTCTGTTGGCAGTTGAGACAGTCCTCTCAAATTTCGAGTCTTTTAACAATTTGCACAGTTATCGTCGGTATGCATGGCGGCTGTTGGAGGTTTAGATATTGCCCATCCACGACAATTTCTAAGTTATAACTAGCTACATTTATACCATTTTTAGTTGAGAGGAGACATCAACATTTTGGTCTGTGGTGATCCTGGTACAGCGAAGTCCCAGTTTCTGAAATATGTGGAGAAGACAGCTCATCGGGCAGTGTTCACTACTGGTCAAGGTGCTTCGGCTGTGGGTCTAACTGCGTATGTCCAGAAACATCCAGTGACCAGAGAGTGGACACTAGAAGCTGGGGCCCTTGTACTTGCTGATAAAGGAGTTTGCCTTATTGATGAATTTGACAAGGTAATCTTGTTACCTTTTTTGTAGTCAGTGGGATTTTTTGTTTTGCAACTCTAAATTTAAAATGGTATTTGAAGGATTGACTGTTTAAGGGAAGCACATACTGGGATCAGCCCTGAATCAATCACGGCAAACTCTTATAAAGTTATAGTATGCCAGGCCTAGCATTCCAACATTTCCCATATGGTCACCAAGCATTCCCATATGCCAAGGCATAGGCTAGAAAAGTCCAAATGAGAATGCTTGGTGACTGGATAATTCAGTATAATGCCTTCAATGCACCTGGTGTTATATGATGAAGCATTGATTGTGGTTTAGATTTTAATCAATTGGTTGTTTGGTATGCTTACAGATGAATGATGCTGACCGTACAAGTATTCATGAAGCTATGGAACAACAAAGCATTTCGATTTCCAAAGCTGGAATTATTACATCACTGCAGGTAGCCAATTAACTCAAGAATTTCATGGGCGCTCATGCACATTTTCACGCTCTATTTCATGGGCGCCAAGAATAAAATAGAAAGTCAAATTGTTTTTAATTCTAACCACCAAAAAACATTACAGGCAAGATGTTGTGTTATTGCTGCTGCCAATCCCATTGGGGGAAGATATGACCCGTCGTTGACGTTTGCTGACAATGTCGACCTTTCGGAACCAATTTTGTCTCGATTTGATGTTCTCTGTGTGGTAAAAGACCAGGTACAAAAATGACCAGTTATACCTCAATTAATCCTATTTATGGGTCCCCTTCCCTGAAGGGGACACATATTGATTTTACTCAATTTGTTTTTTTTTCTTTTTCTTCCCAAAGTTTGTCCACCTCGTTTTGCCTTGAAATGTTTGATGGATTTGGATGAAATTTTCACAGATGGAAGATATAGTTATGTAGATGTGCCATTTGTTTTGTTTGACTCAATAGCCCCAGTATTTACCCCACTAGCCCCCTAAAATGGGTAAATTGTAAACAATGTCTGATTTGGATGAAATTTGGACAGTTTGTTCATTGTTCCATTTTAAGGCAACGATTGTTGTGTTTTACCCTGTAGCCCCAATATTTAGCCCACTAGCCCCCTAAAATGGGTAAAATTTTAAACAATGTCCGATTTGGATGAAATTTGGACAGTTTGTTCATTGTTCAACTTTAGGGCGTCCATTGTTGTGTTTCACCCTGTAGCCCCAATATTTACTCCACTAACCCCCTAAAATGGGTAAAATTTTAAACAATGTCTGATTTGGATGAAATTTGGACAGTTTGTTTATTATTCCATTTTAGGGCGTTGATTGTTGTGTTTCACCCTGTAGTCCCAATATTTACCCCACTAGCCCCCGAAAATGGGTGAAATTTTTAAACCATGTCCGAATTGGATGATTTTTTGACAGTTTGTAGAATTTGGCATTTATAGCTGTCGATTATTGTGTTTTACCCTGCTGCCCTAACATTTACCCTACTATCCCCTCAAAATGGGTGAATTTTTTAACAATATCTGAGTGAAATGCCATTTTGACAGTTTGTATAATATGCTATTTGAGATGTCAGTGCTTCACGCTATTTAGGCAAACAAACTTATAAAAATATCTGAATTGCATGAGATTAGGACAGTTTGTACTTTACATAACATGTTTATTTAGGGAACACTACCAATCACTGTGTTTGACTTTACAACACCCTTTCTTAGGGTTATCTGTTTACAACTTTGCGGTATCGGGGACCCATGAGTTTCTGCCTGCAGAAACAATCAAGGCTGTAAAAGATGTTGGATGATATGGGACCCAGTATATAATAAGCATAGGGAATATATTACAGTTGCAAAATAGGTTGTAGTGTATATGCTGTAGTAAAATGTGCTAAGCCACCCTTCTAGTTCTACCTACATATTGTCCTTATAAGGCAAAGATTAAAATGAACATCAATTCATAATTGGGATCAGCCCTGAAGCGTCTATGCAGACCAGCGATCATGGCACACTCGTATATAAATCACAGTATGCCAGGCCCATGGAAGGTGCCATACTGAATCAGCTTGTCAATAGCAAGGCATAGGTTAGAAAAATCTAGCCTGCGGTGGGATTCGAACCCATGACAGGAGTCTTTCCGGTACTTGCACTCTACCAACTGACCTACACAGGTTGTGGTAAATGCTTGGTGACCGGCTGATTCGGTATGGCGCCTTCAATGGGCCTGGCACACTGTGATATAAGGCGAAGATCTAGATTAACCGGTGTAGATTAGTTCAAGTCTTATAACATTACAAATCATTTTTGCCTCGTGTTTTTTTTTCGTATTAGGTGAAGATTCAGATTAACGGAATACAGTTTAACCAAGGTTTACTGCATAAAGTTCATAAAACAAGAGTATGCCTTTAATTAATTTGTATCTCTTCTAAAAGAATCGAATTTACCTATTCTGAAAAAAGTTAAATGAAATAATCTAAAGTTTACCAGGATTATAATAAGGCGATTTTTTTTTTTATGGCTAACATGTCATATTTGCAACTCATAACATTTCAATATCAAAGCAACAAATTTTTTCTGCAACCTTTTACTATTTCTCACAGGTTGATCCACTGAATGATGAAATGTTGGCTCGTTTTGTGGTAAGGAGTCATCGAAGACATCACCCGGCTGCAGGAGATGAAGATTTGGAATCTCCACCTGAGGTGAACCCCTCAAACATCGAGAAAATTCCACAGGTAAAAAAAAGTATTTAAAAATTCAGTGCTTGGTTTGACTCGAAAATTCTCTCACCATGATATGCTACAAAATTTGTTTGTTTCGCTTCGATAGCGTACTGCACCGTTATGTTCATTGTAATGAAATTAATGTTTGTTCATCGTTTCTGTATTTGTTTGAAAGCAATTTATTCTAAATGCTTGATTGTTTTTGTAGGAGTTGTTGAAGAAATACATCATCTACGCTCGTGAAAAGGTTGAACCGAAGCTTCATCAAATGGATCAGGATAAGGTATAGAAACATTGGTTTCATATGTTAGACGCACAAGTGACATAGAAAAAAATTGACAGATCGCTCCAGGGAAGTATTTTTTACTTTTAAAATTCTGGTTAGTATTAAATTACAAAATGGAGTTTTTGACATCATATTTTTTATAATTACTTAACTCATGTCATGTCACTGCGCAGTCTCTTGGTCTTCCAGTAAAGACTCTGTGTTAATATAGATTCATTAGATGAATGACTTAACTTTATTCAACTTGTAACGCAAGTGACTTAACTTTACATTAATATATCAGCGATTAGTCTAAACATAAATTTCCTTTTTCTATTTCGTAGGTGGCCAAACTGTACTCTGATCTTCGTCGTGAATCTATGGCCACTGGGAGCATTCCAATCACCGTACGTCACATTGAATCCATGATCCGATTGGCTGAGGCGAATGCGAGGATGAATTTGCGCTCTCACGTCAATGATGATGACGTCAACACAGCCATACGAATCATTCTGGACAGTTTTGTTGAGACCCAGAAGTTCAGTATTATGAGAGCCATGAAAAGGGTAGGAAAGTAGATAGAAGTGCTACAACTCCATGTCGACATAGGGTTATACATCTTATTAATTTTTTGAACACTATTTATATGGGGATGTGTTCATAATTCAAATAAAGAAAATGACCAACTAGGCTCACAAAGCGACATGCTTTATCACTCAAACGTTTCGGCAAATGCTTATGCCTATGCCAGTGATATGAGGTGTTTTTAACGGGTGTTGAGTGATGTAGCTTCATACCACTGATGACGGAATAAGCATTTTTCCAAAACGTTTGAATAATGAAGCATGTCACTTTTTACGCCTATTTGGGCCGTTTATTTGTTATTAGACTAATGAAATTAATTTTTACAAAGGAATGAAAAAAAATGAAAAGCACGTACTTATAATAACTTTGTTAACATAAAGTCAAATTTTAAAAACCGTTGATTTGTGGCCATGTCCTAAGTGCAAGTTTGAGTACATTTTTTTTCAATTTTGTATGGTGTTGTCCGTAGCCTGTAGAACGTTTCTTTCAATAACGGGCAATTCGGTCATTTTACTGTTTTCCCACTATTTCAGTCGTTTTCTCGCTACCTTAACTACAAAAAGGACAACAACGAGCTTCTGCTGTTCATCTTACGCCAACTAGTGTCCGACTACAACCGCTTTCAACGCAACAGATACGGTGACGTTCAGGAATATGCTCAAGTACAAGAGAAGGAACTGTCTGAAAAGGTACGCTGATGTATCTTAAGAACACTATGTTGTGAGGCATTTGCAAAAATGTAAACTTTGACACCATGGATACATAAAATATGCTTACGCCCTGACATATACACAATAGCTGTCCACGTTAAATATCACATTGCAAACTGTTTACCAATGACAAAACTATGGTCTTAACATAGCAGTGAAAATCTATTTTTCTTTTTTCAAGGCAAGAGCTATCAATATTCACAACTTGAGTTCGTTCTTCCAAAGCGAGTTGTTCAAGAGCAACAGGTTCAGTTACGACGCAAAGAAGAAAATTATCACCCAAATGGTTTGATTCCAGATCTCTGTACCTACGTAGCGTTGTATGTAAAGTCGTTTGTTTGCTGCTATACCATCGTGCCGTTAGCCGTGGATATTTTGTATTTTTGTACTGTTTGTGTTGCAATAAAACTGCCAACATCGTAGTGAGTTGAGTTTATTTCGCTTGGTGAAAGGAAACATAGCAACACAACAGCACTAAAAACAATCAACAAGCCGGAAAAAGCTGCGCAACTTTAAAACGTAACTTAATTGAGCGCAAAATAGCGAAGGGCACAATTAATGGATGATACCAAAACACCGAAACGCGCTGCAGCTACACCGAATTATGAAGCGTTATGTGACTGGGGCTCAGTGGCGTAGCCAGGGAGGGGCCAAAGGGGCCATGGCCCCTCCCAAATTTTTAAAGTTGTACATTGATAAACTTTAATTTAGTGTAGTTTCGTCCCTCATCATTGTGGTTTCGTTGCTCAACTCTCAAAGGAATATATAAATTACTAAAAATGAATTTTGTCATCAAGTTGTAAGCCGAAATCCATGCTTTTTTATTTATGCAGACATGAAATAAATCAATAAAGCGTTTGGCTGTCCCGTCGAACCACGGTTTGGTAAGTCACGTTTTTGGTAACAGCACGCCGAGCGTTAGCAAAAAGTTGTATTAGACAACAAATTATTTGGCCCCTCCCAAAATTTTTGGCTGCCTACGCCACTGCTGGGGCTTACAAGAGAGTGAAGTTGGCGCAGTGTTGATAAACACGACTGGGGAGGCCAAAGCCATGCCGCTCAAGTTCCTTACTCATGGCAAGATCAGAACCAACAACCTTGTGAACACAAATCGATTGCGCTAACTAACCACCGAGCCATCTTGATTGAACACCAACTAAACAACCGTGACTATTTAATCACGAAGAAAAACGGGCTATAAATTGGACTGAATTTCCAGAACAGATGCAAACACGTGCGGAATTGCTGCCTCATTGCAACAACCTTCTTTCATGTTCATCCAGTCCAATAGTGTTTGCACAACACACCATATTTACACTGCGACATTAAACGCTTTGCTCCATCAGTCAGCAACTTCATAACACAAGACAAGCACCATATGGCGTCAACAAATTACGTTGCTGTGGGTGATAGAAAGGTATTTTACCGTGAAATTTTACCAGCCCAGAAAATTGGCAATGTAGTTCTTTTGCATGGAATGAGATTTTCATCACAAAACTGGGAAGAAATTTTAACTCTTCAAAAACTTGCTAAATGGGGGTATAGAGCCGTAGCAGTCGACTTGCCAGGTAAAGCTCGTTTTTTGGGAGATTGTGTGGAAACTACTGTTCAAGTGCTATCCTAGAAACCTATTGTATGTTGTCATTACCAAGCTAGTACTACAAGTCTACAATACGTTATAATTGTAATAGTAATGTTGTTCTGTTGGTAATTTGCAACAGCTTGTAAAAATCAACAACTCTTATAAATAATCACAAATATTGGCGCTTTTTATAGTTGCGTGGAATCGGACTAAAGTGTATTTCGTTTCACAGGGTATGGCAATTCAAAGGAGGCATCAGAACCAGAAAACCTTGGCGGTTTTCTTGCTGACCTTCTGACAACGTTAAACTTGTCTGATGCGATCGTTATCAGCCCTTCTATGAGCGGCCAGTACTCCCTTCCACTTCTACATGGTAAATAGCAATCACCATAATTAAATGGCGGGCCGCACCTTTGTTTAACATATATCAGTAGCAGGAACACCATAACATTAGTTTTTCAAAGCAAAAGCTACTGTATAATACTCAAACATTGTGCAATATGTAAAAGAACACTGTCACCACATACAGCTTCTCTTACTATTTTATTTCCTATGACAATGAATAAACCAGATGTGTTGAACCCCTAAGACTTGACATACTACGGTTTGGTTCATTCTTCACTGAAAAACAAATTTGTTAGCTGATGGAAAGACACTTGAACCTTCAAAGTTCCAAATGCTCGATTTTAACAGAATACCCTGCGAAGATCAAAGCCTATATTCCAATTGCACCAATATGCACTGACAAATACAACAAGAATGATTACCTAAAAATTTCAACTCCAACATACATTGTCTTTGGTGAGTAACTTCATAATATTTACAACAAACTTTAAAAGCTTTTCAACCACGATTATTGTCATAGAAACTGCAATCAACATAAATGAAAATGTGTAAACCACCTGCATGTGGCTGTGTACACATAAATGCCATTTGTAGCATTTAGTTTTCACTGTACATGATAGGTTTTTTAAACTTAACTATATGATATGGTGTGTTATGGTAAAGGCGAAAATGACACTATGCTTGGATCTGTTTCACTGACCAACCTTTCCATGATTTCAAATCACAAAGTTTACAAGATGAAAAATGCTGGCCACGCCTGTTACCTGGATCAACCTGATATGTGGCATCAACATCTGAAGGAAATATTAGATGATATCTCCAAATAAGACTTATTACTAATCTGTGACATATATTTCTCTGGCAACGTACAGTATGATTGTCAATAAAAGTGAAAATGATTTCACACAAAAAAAGATATCAATTTTGTTACATTTCATTGTGATACATTTTTTTATGTATGACACAAAAAAATTTTTTTTACACAGGTAACTTTAAAATTTGCTTTACAATTTTTTTTTCAAAGTAATAAAAAACTGATTAATTATGCACTGTGCATTTATTCATGACAATGATACAGTTTTAAATTGCTCACTGAGTGATTTCATAATATCTCTATGTGCAACAGGCAGTCCATTGCTTGCAATTCTTGACCGAGTCTCTTTGTAATTGTCTTTGACAAAATTTGCAAAAGGATTAGCTCTTCTTGGCTTTGCAGGAGTTCCATTTTGCTTTTTTGAATTGTTTAACTCAAGTTTTCCATGGCATAGTCCACAAACCTTTTTGCTTGTGTCAAGTGATTTGGAATGTCTGCCTATTTCAGTCTTACACCTAAAACAATAAAAAAATATTTTTTACAGGAGCATGATATAATTAAGAAAGAATCAGGTTTTCTTAATTGTAACCATTTTTGGGTTATACTAGGGGACTTAAAGTAGGCCAATATGGCAAGGCTGATCATTGTCAATTAAAAACTTTATCTATTGTGCCTTTTAAATCAAATTCAATGCAAAATTTGGATTGTAACGAAAAACTTAGTAAGATGAAATTTGGTTAATCACATATTTGCCAAGATATCATGTAATTAACCAGATTTTTAAACCTTGGTTAATCCAGACCATTTAGACCAGGGGTGGGCAACCTGCGGCCCTTCATTACAGCTTGTGCGGCCCGCAGAGACGATCGGATTTCAAAAGTTCTGGCAAACGAGTTCAATTATTACATATTTTTGAGCTGATTAATGCGCCTGATGCTAGTTTTCTGCGATCTGGCAAAATGTGGCAAGAATCAAATATTATACTTGTAGTTAAGCATATTTGGTAAGAAACAAAGCAAAGTCACTTTGTGTGATGCACATATGCGGCCCTCGATCCAATTTAGACATTTATAATTGGCCCAACAGTAACAAAAGTTGCCCACCCCTGATTTAGACCCAAAAATTTGTGACTGGATTAACTGATGTCGATTAGTTCAAGTCTTACCACAATACAAATCCTTTGTACCCCATGTTTTGTATGAACTAAAGGTGAAGATTTGGATTAACAAAATCGGGTTTAACCGAGATTTACTGAATTGCTTATATGTATAATGTGCAGATCAACAGGGGGAACATTAGTTTATTATTATACCATACCCCACAAACAAATATTATCAGTTTGAAACTTACCTTGTGCACTGATATGTATACTTGTACTGTATATCATAATTATGACATCTTTCAATTAGAGGAAGCTCAGGGTGTATTCTCCTTGCCTTGGCCGCCCAGGATTTCCAAAACGGCCCATGGCTCTCATTGGCATTGTTAACCAGCCATACAGCAGCATGGCACATTTCATGAACAAGAGTGTCTCTTAGTCTACAAGCAGAGTCTATCACTTTGTCTGACAATGATATAGAAGCTTCGTACTGGCGAGAAATTATGCCATCGCCTGAAGAGTTTTTCACAGTTTTGGTGATACGCCTGCATTTTGTTATACCTGCAGTCTTAGTTAATCTCTTTGCCCAGGTTACTTCCATGCTTTCTGGCAGCTGGTCATCAAATATTGAAGAATTAAAAAGCTTAAACAACTTTCCTGTTAGTTCAAGTTTACTCCGTTGGAAACCTTTACCTGCATGTTTCGGATCACGCAAGTCCAAAGATGTTAAAAAACATCCCTTCACGGAGCAATGCATTCTAGACCTGTTGATTTTTTCAGTCTGTGCATGTTTGACGTAATGTTTTTTGTCTGGGGTTCTGTAACTACCAAACGAATCTCCTCTAGGATGCGGTATGCGGCCATTGCTGCTTTCAACCAGACCTGATTTAATAACATTAGGTTTTGTTTTGCCAATTCTTTCTATTAAAGGCAAACAACCATCAGTATCATCTGAAGCATCTTGAATTGTCCCTGATTTTAGTTTAATATTTGGTTTATTTATGCGGTCAAACAAAGATGGTGGTTTTGTGTTTTCACTGTCAGATTCACTGGAAGAAAGAAGTACCATTTTGGGCTTTTCCACACAAAGTTTAAAATCACTTTCATTTTCAGAGTCAGAAAATTGTAGTGGTGTTTTGGGGACAGTAGGACGGGACTGACTTGTCTGAAAAACATCATCTTCACTGTCGGATGAAAAAACAACCCTTCGAATAGGTGTAGTCACTGACTTTGTTGGATGTTTAAGCAGCTTACTAGGTGTCAGATAATCTGTATTTCTTGACTTTAACTTGGTCTTTTTAGTATTTTCAGTGAAAGGTTGATTTAAATCCTTTGTTTTTAAAACATTGTCTGCAACAAAACATGAATTTTCTCGTAATTCTTTATCACTTGATGTAAACTTTGTGTCTGAGAGGATGGTTTCTTTTGTTTTAGCAGTTATTTGGTCAATACTGTCATTTCCTTTGGACTTGGAAATAACTTCACCAGTAGTTTTGAACCTATCTTTGTTGCTTGCATGTAAGTCATAGTTTAAAAGGTTTTCTGAGTTTTTTACAGAAAACCTGTCCAATTCTTCTGTTGCACTCTCAGGATTTGAAGAAGATACAGATGAAAACTTAAAGCTGGAATTTTCATCATCATCTGACTTAACAATAAAATCTGATAAGCTTCCTGACGAATATCTGTACCGTACAGTCTTTGTCTTTGGTGTCTTTACAGCACTTAAAAATGCCTCAAAATCATCACTGTCTGATGACACATCATGGTGAGCCATTACATTTACTTAACAATGCACCTATATGACAAATGGTTTAACTGACGAAAATTTTCAACAATGAATAAAAATTGAAAAACAAAATTTCGCTGCAGCAATTTAGTTTTAATTGCTTTATATTATATGCTAAAGGTTATTTTTTTCCTTATCATCACTCTATGTTTGCTGTCACAGTTATAATAACATTATTGATTTATAAGTATTTACGTTAAAGCTTTTGTGGTTATCTGGGTGGAACGTTTGGCTTGTAATGTTCCAATTCTAATGGTCTTCAGGCTTGTACCGTAATGTTCCAACGGTCTTTAGTTTTTACACACGTTAAAAAACTATCTAGATTTTATAGCCATCATCTAGATTCCAAAATTTACATATAGTCTTAAGCCGTAACCAAAACTATCTGGATCTAGAGAAAAAATATAGAGAGAGGCAGCCCTGTTCTAACTTTCTAAATCTGAATTCGGAACGTTTTCAATTTCGCGCGTTTGTCTATTCACATAGAAATAATATTTTATCCAAAAAAATATATAAACTGTATACATTTTTTATAACACTTACCAAATCAAAGAATTGTTTTTATCAATCACTATTTTTACTATTAAAATGGCTGTGTAATAAACAAAAAATTGTAAACAATTTTTTTATTTTATTGTTGATAATCATCTGTTTTTGGTGTAAAAATGTAAAGTTCCATATAATACAAAGATTTCTAAAACGTATTGCAGATTTGTTTACAAAACTTAAAACAATTAATTACGGTGCGCAAAAGTGTTAATAACTTACGTCTGATACATCAGAGTAGCCGCAGCTGTTTATACGACAATGCAAATTAACACAACATTAGATTTTTTATTTTTGTTGAATAACTGAAAGTTTTGGTCTCAATTTTACGTGTAATAATATAATTGTGTAATGTCATTGCAGTTCCAACTTAATCAACACGATAAGTAATATTAAAGCACTATGGCTTCCACAAGTACATCAGGCAGCGTTTCTGTTAAACTTCATCCACTTGTCATTATGAATGTTTCTGACCATTGGACCAGAGTCAAAGCACAAGAAGGAAGATCAAAACAAGGTAATCAATAAATATGAGCTTCCAAGTCCACAACACAATATCTGGCTAGTTCTCTGTATACTGAGGTAATTAAAAAGTTGACCTGTTGTTGGACTTGGTAACATTACTTTGGTATATAGCAGTTGCTGAAATAAATCCTGCTTTGTGGCCTATTAGATAAAAATGTCCATACTCTATAGGTTTTAATGTAAAACGGTCCAATTTCACATTTTTCAATCTTATCATAGTTTTTGGAGCTTTAATTGGGAAGCAGAGTGGAAGATCTTTGGAAGTGCTCAATTCCTTCGAGTTGCATTACATGGAAGTTGAAGGCGATGTAGTTATTGATAGAAACTATTATTACACAAAGGAAGAACAATGTAAAATGTATTTTCAAAGATAAATTTAAATACATATTATTAAACAAAGATTTACTTTTCAGTTAAACAGGTTTTTAAAGATCTTGACTTCCTTGGCTGGTATACAACTGGGGGTGCCCCAAATGAAAGTGATGTAAAAATTCACAAGCAAATTTGTGGAATTAATGAAAGTCCGATTTTTCTTAAGCTAAATCCTCAAGTTTCATCCACTGATGTAAGTTTTTTTTGTGTGTTTTGGTTGTACATGTTAAATTGAGCTAGCCTTTAATGGTTGTTTAACCTAAGCTTAGGATACTAAGACATGTTTTGAACATATATTAAAAGGGTCACATACAGTAAAATAGTTTGTACTTCAAAAGGCAAGTTTGCATTCAACTTGGTTCCAGTTAAAAAACATATACCGCAGCTTAATTAAGTTAATTAGTTAATCAATTTTATTGCATAACAATTGTACATCCAAAAATATCAGGTTAAAAACTCTTGTATAGCTTAGAAAATGTTCTTAACCAGAATCACTTGTGTAGATGCACTCAACATTGTAGTACAATGCATATAAACGGGGAAAAAAACACCCAAACAAGTTAGCAAACAAGCACTTTTAGCTGTTTTTATTTTTTAGCTTCCTTTGTCAGTATATGAATCAGTAATTGACGTTGCTGATGGAAATGCTGTCACCCGATTGGTTGCTCTAAATTACACACTTGCCACAGAAGAAGCTGAACGCATTGGTGTGGATCATATTGCTCGTGTTTCTAACTTGGAATCCGGAACTGTCTCATCAGGTATTTACATGTTTATGGAAAGTAAAAATGGTGTGACAACCATTCAAAAGATTGTATATTAGGTGATTGTTTCTTATTCAGTTTTGAGAATTCAAAACAGTTTTTGTTGGTTTCATACCCAGGCTTGCGTTAAATACCCAATAATACATGTTTAATATTTTTGTTGGTGGAAGCCTTAACTTTCATGTGTAGACCAAGGTTTAGGCATGTTCTTCACTAGGTTAGCTTATTTTAAAACCAGCAAGGCTAGCAATTCCAGCGGATTGCTTTAAGACATGAGTTTTGTTCAACATGATCAACATTCCGGTATACCAGAAAGCTACTATCACACCACCACAAAAGCTCCGGTATACTGATAGTGGTATGCGTACCACATGTTAAGAACTACTTTTTAGATACATTTATACCTAACCCAGGTTACATTTTTTTATGTTTTAGCTTCTGATCACCTACACAGTCAACACAACGCCATTTCAATGTTGTACGCTCGCATTCAACTCGTCCTTGAGTACGTTCGTGCAGTGAAAAACGACGAACTTCCCAGAAATCACGAAATACTTCGAGCCGCGCACGCCCTCTGTCGGCGACTACCCGTCCTCGGATCCGAATATTTAACTGAGGATCTACAAGATGTAAGTTGAGCTATTCAATACAACCGAGATGAGCTTTTGTGTAAATTACATCTGTATATGAATCATACTATATCATAGTATACACCTATTAAAGGCGTATATCGAACCAGCTGGTTACCAAGCATTCCCATGTGTTACGGCTGTAGCTCTACCAACTGAGCTACACAGGCTCAGTGATTAAGCCGCCGAAAGTCGAATCACAAGCACCGTTGCCTGCCTCGTATGTTGCACATGTCAGCTTCGAGTGTGCCGTGATTGCTGGTCTGCATAAACGCTTTAGGGCTGATCCCAGTTATTATGTTCATATTAATTCGTTTGTATAAAAGAAATAACGTTTCAAAAATAGAAACAGTGCTTCGCAAACGGCAAGACTTAGTGCGCCATTGTAACGGGTATTTGCAGTTTATGTACTCATTATAACAGATCTAAATGTGAGAATAAATAGAGCAAATAAAAAAGTTTCTGTGTCATCGCAGTACTGTTGTTTGCATTTTAGTCACAAGTGCTCCGGCGAAATTTTTAAGTTTGACTTAAAGAAAAAATAGGTACCCAGCATTCTATTAGAGCACTGTAGGCTATAGGCTACATACGCTAATTAAACAATAGTTGAAATGATTAATATCTTTTTGCATAAATAACGCCAAAGGCTTGATAAAGTTGACTATCTTCCATACCGGCCGCATCCATCCCTGTTTTAGGCCTTACTTTAAACAAATGTTGTTTTTCACAGCAATACAGCGACGTGACATTGCTGATGTACCTCGGTGTTATGAGCAAAGGAAGCCAAACTTTAAACCAGTTTATTTCCAAGTTTAATGTTTTGTTTGATCGACACGGCGCCAGTCGAAGAATGCGAGGCTTGTTTTTGTGATTTTTATTGATGTACGTGAGGTTTGTGATTGGTCAATAGCGGTTATTTTCTAACCGCCATAACGCACATTTCTGCGCCAAGGAATTAAACACTGATGCTGTTTTCTGCCAAAAAATATTTTTGGCGGTTTGTCAGTTCGTGGCATTTTGTTTCTGGATATATTTTATTGCTGCATTGCACTGTTCCTAGGTTTGCAACAGGAGTTCAAAAGTACGACAATGAATTTTATAATTGTGCCTGATTTCTGTGTTGGCTTTCATTTGACAAACGATTAGGACAAACCATACGAGTTCAGTGCCATGTTTGCCTATGAACTATGATCCCACATAATACAAAGTTCTCCATTGTGTGTTGAAGCTATATTTAGTCTTAGGAGTTTTTTAAATGAAAAAAAAACTATTGTGTGTTCACAAAAAACGCAGTGTCAATAGTGAGAAACTGATTAAACGTAAACAGCGAATCATAGTACACCAGGCCCAATAAAGGCGTCATACCGAATCAGTCAGTCTCCCAAGCCTTCCCATATGACAAGGCGTAGGCTAGAAAAATCTAGCCTGCAGTGGGATTCGAGCCAATGACAGGAGACTTTCCGAGACTGGCGCTCTACCAACTGAGCTACAGAGGGTCAGGGCTGATCCCAGCTATGAATTTATGTTCATCTTAACTCAATACTTTATGGTTACGTTTTCATTCTGGTTTGTCATTAAAATTTAACGGTAAAATACAGGCCCCCAAAATCGATGGGTTTACGCCAAATGCAAGTTGATCAAATAAGTTAGAACCTAATTGAACAGTCCCTAATCAAACATAACCCATACAGGCATAAAACATTGTTGTTTTTATCATTGTGATTCATCATAATCAATTGCCTGATCGGGTGTAGTATTTACAACCAAGCACCGACTTTTACATGCCATAAAACGTCACCTTAAACCTACATACTCCATCAAACAACAATCCAAAGCTATCTTAATTGATTTCACCACAGCATGTAGTACATTTAAGCGTAAACATGTCATAAGTTAACGACTTTGAGTCAAGCATTGCGTGCAAACGCGTGCCCATATAACACCTCGTAATGTCATTCGCCTAATAGGGACGTTTCTTTTACGGCCGGATTGAACTAAGGCGTAAAACCTGAACACATCCTTCCTCTGGGCAAAACTACATACCTTTAAATGAACTTGACTGTCGAACTATGAATGACCTAACTAAAGGTAACAGCTAAAACAGGAAGTCTTGTAATTTTATCATATATAGCAGCTTTTAATTGTCAGGTTGCATAGCAGCAAAGCCTTGGGTTCCAACATATAGTGCGCATGCAAGCTCTCTACATTGCCCTATTCGTTAGCAGGAAATATGTCACGACAGTTTGTAATCTACTTAGTTTTGGGGACCTGTTATCTATGGCCTTTTGATTGGGTTGCTGGAAGCGATTTGTATGATCAAAATGAAGGTGAGTCTATACGTTGTATCGTCGCGTAACAGTTTTTAATTGATTTGGGTTGATACAGGTGGACCGAAGCCACTGGTTTGCAAACGAGTGGAAGATGACTCCGAAATAGATGCTCCGTTAGCACGTAAGTACAGCATACTATTTCGCGAGATATGCTTTATCTTGGCAGTTAGGTCTATGTAGGCTATGTGCCTTTCTTGAATGTTACCTATAAGTTTGGCAAAAATTCGACTCAATATTTTGAGAAAAAAATAGTATTTTGCTAAATGGTTCACCACACCAGAAATATTTCAGCTTCTCATACTTTCTGTTGATTTAAAAACGCCCCTTAATAAAAAAGATATCGATAAAGGTTTAGGCACATAGAGATTATTGCTTTAGGATTTCATGTGAGAAGTAGTTAATTTTACGAAATCATTTGTGTTGGAATAAAAAGTGGTCAAATTTGAAAGCACCAGGCTTTCTTTGGGCCAGGTGGTAAGTAATGTATTTTAATTTTGTATAGGGGCGTATGAGCCAAATATCCTCGTTCCTGTTTCACACCGTGTTTACTGTGATTGGAGAAAAGGCCAAGTTTGCAACACTGAAGAGTTTGAACGAAATGGCGGTGCAATCAATCTTGGACAGGTGTGAAATTGCGTAACTTGGCGAAAATTCTGCTAAATTAACCAAAGACAATTGAGTAAGCTGTAGACAGTCCACACTGCTTCAACCTATGAGATGTCATCAATGAAGCTGGTGACAAGACATATACCGTATATTAACTAGCATAGCCATCTAACGGCACTCCAGTTTATTGAGAGTAACCGGGTACCAATGGCCAAGCAAACTGCTCGAATGGTCCGACGCGCCTGACCCACATAATACAGACATAAAAAAACCTTGATCGGGTTTGTCCCAGGGCGCGTCCTAGGTTCGAATCCCGTAATATAGGCTACATGTGATGTCGGCTCAGTGTCAGTAGGCTATTTCAAAATAAAAGCATCAATGTCAAGTAAAATGCAGACAGTGTATACTGTTTTGGCCCATAAGGTCTCATCAGTGCAGCTGGTGACAAGACAGGTATTGGCTAATAACCGTCTAACGGCACTCCAGTTTGTTGGAGGTAACCAATTCTGTTAGATCTTACAACTGGACTTATTATTTTTATCCACCTTACAGCACTTTTTTGTATCAAAAACAAGTAAAACCTGTTCATTTTATCAACCAGGATATGGACTTGGGTGAAGAGAGCTTCAGTTTGTTTGCCCACATTCGTTTGCGACCCCGAGACGGAATGGATAATTGGGGTGGACGCATTCTAAGCAAGCGAACTTCATACAAGACAGGGTGGCAATTTGTTGTGCCCAGTTTCTACACACGTAAGTTCAACATGTATTCTACTTGCATGATTGAATTTGGGAACAGTAATTCACAAGAACGATATTCTATAGGAAGCATTTCAATGTATATGAATGACAAACCTGGACACATAACCTTCGGAGAGTCAATGATTCCTGACCTGACTTGGGTGACGGTTGGTGTAACTGTGGATAGAGACACATTCAGGTAGGACATTTTGTGTACTTTTGACAACTCAAGGTTTTTTTTATCTTCAAATCAAGGAAAACCAGTGACTTTAGTAACGAATTGTTCGCCCGTTTGTAATAGAGGTGACGTAGTAGAATTCCCAGCGGCCCGAGCCTGGTCTAAACCCGAACATACGACTGTTTCCCCCCAAAAAAATTGTGTTCTGTGTATTTTAACCTATTTTTTACAGAAAGCAAAATTTAGCTACTGTGCAAGCCTACTACAATGGACAGCCCGACGGAACGCCGTACATTGTTGTCATGAATACAACACTATCATCGGATGCACCGTTAACAATCGGTATATAACTATAGTAAAATACACAAAAGTTTCGGGAGATGAAAGTATGTAAGCTGTGGTTTCGGTTATGCTTTTCTACCATGCGGTATCGGTTATTTATTACTTTTTTAATTTTTTAAGACTTTACCCTGCGAAAACGGCTTGTGTGCAAATGAAATGGTAATATGAGTTGTTTTTAGGCCTCATAGGCTAGCCTACCTTTAAAACCAAGTCCGACTCGAAGAAAATAACCATTAGAAGCCCTTACTAGGCGCGAAAGGTACTATCTACTAAACCAGGGGCGGGCAACTTCTCCAGTCGGCGGGCCTGATATGGGAAAATGAAGTACTTGGCGGGCCGGACTCCTGAATCGATACATTAATCGCGTATTTATCCAGTGATTTAAAACGGATTTTTGACCACCTAAACCAGGGGTGGGGAACCTTTTCGTTTATAAAAGCTACCTAACGATTTATCGACACTCGTGTAGGCCGCATAGACTATTTCCCAGGCCAAGGGCAGTGATGTTCAAACTTTTTGACTTACACAATGGTCGTTTTGCTATTTCCTCGTAGTTTGTAGGACTTACGGTCCCAGCTAATTAAAATTCCTCACTACATTTTCATCTTCACTACAACATTCAGGATTTATTTAACCTAGAAATTGCTGAACCTGGAGTTTTTGGTAGTCCTAACTATGGAAATCGCTTTATGTACCACTATGGGACCACATGGGTCTTGTTTGAAAACCGCTGCCCTGGAACTAATCAAAAAATAATCTGCAATAAAGTCAAAAATACGTTTCTGTCTATTTTTTTCAGCGCCTGGTGCAGTCGGTTATATCAACGTCTTAAAAATGTATTTTGCCATCGAAGGCCGCACTTAGTGCCCTGAAAGACCGCATGTGGCCTTTAGGCCGCAGGTTCCCCACCCCTGCCTGAACTAGGCTATACGTGTGGAAACAAAGAAAACCGTTAAAGTAGGACACACACAAGGTTGGTAGTTATGTCGTAACAATGGACGTATGGTGCAATGGTAACAACGGCGGGAAATTTTTTTGCTATTGGGGATCGTTACTGTGCGTTACAACTGTAATTTGACGTAGTAAGCAAGTAATGGGGGATTGCGGCAGACTGTGGCCGCGGGCCACATTATCATGTAAGACCGGAAACTGTCCGCGGGCCGCTCAAAATCCCGTCGCGGGCCGGATCCGGCCCGCGGGCCGTATGTTGCCCACCCCTGTACTAAACGAATCAATAAATGTGGCACACCCAATGCATGTACACATTAGTGCAAACAAAATGACATTAGGACCGAATTAATACTTTTTACAGGAAAAAAACAAATCAGACGAAACGCCTTGCACAACTTTATACTCGGTTTTAAATGTTTTCACTCAAAATTCACTTAAGGTCATTGGATGTACGAAGACAACACACTTCACAGAGGCAGGAAAGATTGGAGAAGCCCACAACGAAAAAGACACGTGCACCGTTTCTTTGGTGACATCAGTGATTTGACTGTGTGGAAAACACCCCTCTCCCCGGAACATATGGTACAGTATTCTGACGATACTGTATCGAAGTGGATTGGTAGGTTTGGCGATGTGAAATAGCAAACAACTTATACGAAGGTCCAGTGCTGGATTAAGGGTCTGCTGGCCTGTAGGCACAATTTATAAGTGGCCTGAAAATCAGGATTGCCAATTAAAAAATTAGAATTATTAGTGTTGCCAAATCATTCTACTGATTTTAAAGTGGCCTGGATTTTTGACTGGCCTGTAGGCACGTGCCTACTTTGCTTAATGGTTAATCCGGCACTGCGAAGGTCTTAATTGAATGGCCGAATTTGATAAACTGGTAAAAAGCTTTGGTTTAAAACACGCCTAACCAGCAACAGTATTTATTTGTATCTTACCATGGCCCATTTGTGTGACTTTACATAGAGGCAAAACAGCTCAAAAATGACAATCATACTTAAAGTTCTCAGTCTGGGTATTTGATGAGATTCTATTTTGGGTGGAAATACTAAATGCACCAAAAAAGAATTGGTATCCGCGAATGGGGTATCAATAAACATTGACGATAAAATTATGGTTTTGTAGTTTAACTCGTATTTCTTACGCTAAGGCAATACGCAGCCATGCCCTCGTTCCTGGAGATATTTTGACTGCAAGTGTTACAAAGTTTTTCCCACGCCTCTCAACTTCGATAATGCGTGGATCAAATGTGAGGAGCAAGGTGGCCGCTTGGTGGTGATAGACGAAAGCCCGATTCAACAGTTCATTTGGAGCTTGGTTGTGACGTCATCTGACCAAGATTTTTGGATTGGTAAGATTTTTGTGAAGCTAAATTTTAGTGTGTCCGTTTTAGTTGAAATTGTGATTTTTATAGTGTGTCAAATTTAGTACGCCAGGCCCACCGAAGGCGCCATACCGAGTCAGCCGGTCACCAAGCATTCACCACCATATGGCAAGGCATGGGCTAGAAAAATCTAGCCTGCGATGGGATTCGAACCCACGACAGTCGTCTTTCCGGGACTCGCGCTCTACCAATTGAGCTGTGTCAATTTTAGTTGGGAATATGATTTATAGCATGTCCATTTTAGTTGAGAATATGATTTCTATACTGTTTAAGTTTTATTAAGGGAATATGGGTTGTAAGGTAGGCTATATGTTTTATAAAATTTATTCTATATTGTGTCCTTTCAAAGAAGATTATTTGCTATAAGGTTGAGGTGTTATATAAGTTAGCATGTTGTAGGCATTTTTGTACGCTACCGTACAACAATAATTATAATTTATGAAAAAGGGACATGTAAATAACAAGTCTGTAAAACGACAAAACTGACACTTGTAATTAAAGAGTGTGAAGCCATAGTTTAGGGGGAAATAGTAATTTTATCTAAAACTAATTTAAGTTCTGTAAAGTATCTTCTTTCGTTAGCCACAAAACCACTGCTTTTACCACATCATAGTCAAATTGTGGAGTTAGGTTGTCCTTCCTTCTAGGCCGCTTTACCTACGGCGGTAGAGCGGTGATGAATCGATTATACCTGGAAAAACCCCATGTTGCGGAATTTCCGTGGCTGGTGCAAGTTGTAAGCTATAGGCTACTGAAGCATTTTCACAAGCTGGAACGTCTTTCGTTTGCTTTAGTAAAAAAAAATATAAACATGAAGCATTACCAATGTCAAACTCAAGAAACACTTAAATTTAACAACAACAAGCATTTATATTCACTAAGGTGCTAAAAATTTAGCATGTGGGGATACACTCCAAAAGCCTTGTTTGAGGCTGTACACAAGATATTGCATGCGTTTGGAACCCAAGCTATGTGAAAGAGTTTTCGCCCACAACGTCATATGTAGCCACACAGACTGCACGAATCTCATTTGTTTTACAGGTTTGAACGACACACTTAACGAAAACATATGGAAGTTTTCATCGGGTTTTGAGCTGAACTATTTCTTAGGACAATGGAACAACTTTCCGAATAAGTAGGTGTATATTGTTAAACTCAGTCAGCTGTGCATATGTTTAAAACCACTTTTTCATCTTGCTGTGGTTTTATCTTTATACTTAATGATTTTGCAAAGATGGTCTGGTTGGCAAAGATTGTCTAATAAATAGGATTTGTGGCTTTGCCTTTTGTGATATTTTGCGCTAACCCAGCGTTTCTCAACCGGGGGCCACTAGGTGTTTCCCTGAGGTCTATACGTTCAGGTATAGATATACCCACAAAACACCTTCAAGTCGTCAAAATGACTACTTTTGTCAGATGAGCTATTTGCCTACACTTTGTGATACACTTTTTTCCATAATTCGTTATGCACGTAATTTTGTATTTTTTGTTGAGCAGAGACGGGATTTAACGGTTAATTCAATCAGGGGTCGGCAACCTTTTTTGTACTGCGGACCGGTTTGAAACTAAATTTTTCATCACGGACCGGTATTTAAAATTACAAATGTTCAACACTGAAAACTAATTACAGTTATTCCAACTTTGATACAATGTAAACCTTCAGAAATTTTTCTGCGGCCCGGTAACAAACCCCTCGCGGACCGGCACCGGGCCGCGGACCGGTGGTTGCCGACCACTGAATTAAATGGAAGATGTAGTCTAACTACCAAATGTGAAGGACTACTAACATTTTTTT
Source organism: Phallusia mammillata (assembly GCF_965637545.1). Classification (NCBI taxonomy): domain Eukaryota; kingdom Metazoa; phylum Chordata; class Ascidiacea; order Phlebobranchia; family Ascidiidae; genus Phallusia; species Phallusia mammillata. Next base: position 15,822,936 of record NC_137257.1, on the reverse strand, counting down.
GCCATTGCCACTTTACAGCAACATTTTAACTTTCAGATTCCCAGACAAGGAATACAAAACGGACGATTGCGCCGAATTACGTAAACTTTATGCCGGTCAGTGGAATGATGCAAACTGCAACAAGTTCAACCCGTACATATGTGAAAAAGAACCGGCATTCTGTCCTTAACACGATGCACTTGCCAAACAACACAAATCAAAAACTGGCCCTTTTTTATTTATGTAATTGTATGATGTGTTGATTTTTTACATGCTACCAGTCTAACAAAAATGCATTGTGTGTTTTTGCTAAAAATAATTGCGATTATGTATCGTCCATAAGGCATAAGTAAATGTCAGTTTTGGAAGTTCGTTTTAAAAGTCTTTGGCTCAGTTGGTAAACACTATTTTTTCACTGTTTAAATAGAAAGCAAAATGTCGTCCGCATACTGTAAAATTGATTGCAACCCTGATTGCTTCACACTAATTTAAAAAAAGGAAAATGAAATCACCCTAAAATGGAAAATGAAATAATCAGGCCTTACCCAAACGGCAAGTTATGTACGTATAGGGTATCAAGGGAAAGAGGGCGTCACATACTTTTGTAGTTGAGTTTTTTTACTGTCTCAGTATTCAATCGTAGGCTACAGTCAATTAAGAATTTTCCAGTGTACTGAATCTTTTATCATAAATGTTAAATACAACCATAAATTCAAATTTGAGGCTCGCTCAAGAGCCATCCATAGTATGGTGCACCGAAATTTTTGAGGGCAATAGGGTTAACCGGACCCTAAAACTAAGGCAACACACACGTAATTGGTAACCTAGTAGCCACACTAACACTGTAAAAAATACAAAACCGAGCAGTCCTTTTTTAGTAGTCAACAGTTTAAAGGTAAACGTTGGTTTAACGTTACTTTTTTCATTGCTCAAATATAACGGCCATCGATGGCCTTACGATCGTAAGCCGCAAAGTGTTTGGTAGATTAAGGGTGCAGGGTTGTAGGCTATCAGTCAGGATGCGGATATATGGAATTGACACGTCAAGTAACTGGGAAGGCGGTTACATAGGGCTCATCAGTATGCGTGTATCCGTTGTATTAAGGAAGGAACGCACAAGTCGATGCCACGACCGAACAGCCTGTTCACAGATAACCGACAATTGGGCCTTACTATACCTGACCTCGAATGCTTTGACTAGGTCACCGTACGTTTTAATACATTGCTTCAATGTTTTATTGGAAAAGTGACGCACCAATTATGATCTGGACTTTCAAGTTCAAAAGCATTTGCTTGTGTTTTGGTTTCTGTTACAACACATTGGGCGAGTGGGAAAACAAGGAACTGTCAATTTTGGTGTTCGAAAGCAAACTGGTTTTTAGTTCTAATAAGTTTTAGAGAAAACTTTTCTCTGGTCAATCCTGCAGCTTTTAGTTTTACGTACGAAAATGAGCATGAGAAACAAAATATGTTTATATCTTACACAACACAGAGAAATTAAAATCATTTGTTAAGTAAAATGACAAAACGCATCAAAAGCGTTTTTTTCAAAAAAAATGTTGTGTAGGCTAGTGTAGCCTATGGGAGATCATCTAAAAAAGTTACTTTAGGTCACAATTACACTATTCGTACACACATACACAATTAAGCCCACTACTGCATACACAGTACAAAACTTCGGTCAGCATAGTGAAAGCCGTAACGGATACATGTGGCTGTAATGCAACGCCTGCATGGTTATAGGCCTCATACCGGTATACTGACACCACATTGCCGAGTATAGAATTGAGCGTCTAACATCAACAGACCGCACTGACACCAGCGTTTCTGATGCTTTTCCGGAGTGCTAGCAAGCACCTTTCACCACAGAATGCACATAGCCATCAATGGATGCAGTTTTATACCCGCTAATGATCGACGGCAACGCTATGCTAAACGCCATGCATTAACTAGTGACTGGCTGACCAGCAAGACAACAGGTGAGCGGTTTAGATAGTTGTTATTCACTATGTTTTAAAGGGACTGATTTGACTTTTTAATAGCTTCAACCTTCTTTTAAATTAAAATACAAGTTCGTTTGACCTGCGGTTTCATAAAACAGCTGTTTAGAAACATTTTTATATTCTTCTGCTGGCCATGAGGCGGCGTATTGACCTAGAAACTGTTCAAAGAATATGAGCTAATTAATAAACCTATCATGTTACAGGTTTAACCAGCACAAAAGAAAGGCTTGGTCCTTAATAGTTTATTGGTAAACCCTAGTTTAAACTTTATCAAATGCCAAAACAAGTAAAATCCATGTCGCTTTTGTACCGTAGCCATGGCAAAAAGCAATTAAGGTTGCGCCAACGCAATGCACCTATTATATAAGTTTTTCCACTTTACCAAGTAATTTAACAGAAGGTGGTGTCGCCTTCCTAAGCAAACTATTTGATATAATATACCATGTTGCAATGTTATAACCAGCAATTTGCGACTGAATTTGTATAGAGGAAGTCCTTGTTTAGGTTTGCAGCTCTATCCAATCAAGTCCCAATATTGCATCACTACTTTCAGCCTGCTGCGTGGGTATAGAGACAACGAAACGTTCAAATTTATCTCTGACAAGGTAAGGTGCTGTGATCTTGCCTTAAGATCCTATCTAACATTTTCAAAAGTTAGATTGTTTGCATACTACAAAAAAGCAATTAGAGTCAAGTAACGTTAGATCTAATTATGTGCTACAAAGTTTTAAATGAATGCCAGACCAAGCAGAAAAGGCAATAGTTATAATGGTAAAGGTTGTAACAGGCATTTGTGGTAATCACTTGATATAACTGCAATATGTCCGTGGTGCGTTTTGAAAACTGATTTTGCTTACCGAGCACTGTTGTGACAACTGATCAAGCTCAGTATAACATTGACACATCTATAGCGATAGCCTTAACCAGTCCTGTAAGTTATCCAGCAATACATTTTACCTGACGTGTATGTTGTTAGTTCGATCAGTTATAGTAGAACACCAATATTATTCGTTTGAATGAACTACGGTTAATGGATTTACGTAGCAAAGCGTTCTAAACAGCTTTCAAGCAAAGCTGTAGGCTACCAGTTTGGGAAGTTTTCAAAAATTTTCTCGAAGAGTTGTTGCCATAAATGTGGGTAACATGCATTTGTTATAAATAGGGAAAACTTAGTCAAGTATTTGCATCGATCTAACTCGGGATTTCTAGTAACTTTTTTGCGTCGGTTTTGCATTTTCTAGTTGCCAATTAGCATGTAAAGATTCTTCAGCCATTGGAAACTATCTATGTACAGTGTGTTAGCATTTGCATCCAGAAACTTGTAAGCGAATGAATTTGGCGAAAGCATGAAAGCTTTTCTTAATGTGTCTTGGCGATGGGCAGCATCCTGCAAGTCGAGCTGTTCATTGTTCGTTGCTAAGTAACAAACGGTTTATGGAATGCACGCATTGTCATGAAAGTGCCCCGCAGGAAGTAACGCAAAGGAAAGGGGGAAATCAAGCCTTTGTTTACAATAAGGGGCCCTGGGAGTTAAAAGGCCCAGTTAAAATGCTAAAATAGTATTTTTAAGCCAAAAACTGAGATATGCAAGAATAAAGTGATACATGGTATCGCAAAATATTTTTTGCTGTAAGAAAATGCTTTAAGCTGCTAGAACAAACCGAATCAAATCATGTTTCGAACTGTCCACCTAATTTTCAACAACCCTCTTAGTTAATATTTCTAAACCACGCTGTTAAAACATGTAAAATTTTCCCGAAATTAGATACAATTATTTCAAAACGCTTTAACAAGCAAAAAAACTGAACGCCTATATTGTGCATGGTGCAAGACCACAATAGTCAAACCACCTGTGGTTTAGACGGTTAAATAAGGCCCGGATAAGGTCCACCGCGAGTTCAGATTGTACCACATTGTGGTTTCTTTTAGCTGTCGTGTGCATGCTTGCACATATACGATTTTGTATATGGCAAGACCATTTTCAAGATCTCCAATCTTCTGTTAAGTTGATTTGCACCTCTTCGAAGAACAAATTATCATTTGTGACTTAAATCTAGGTCAATTTGCTTTGTTTTTTTCTTCTCAATTTTCTCGCAAGTTTAATAAAGATATATGCATCTTGGTAAACGAGACACGGTACTTTAAAAGCTGATACAGATGCTGTAATAATGTAACAGCCATGGCATGCCAAACCATTTAAATGCCTGAATGCATGTAGTCAGTTTGGATAACATACTTTGTCACTAGGTGGCACTATATAACTAACAGAAACAGAGCATCCATTGCTGTGCATGTGTCGATCGAAATATGGGCCTACTTGGTGAACTTTGATCCCAATTGTTTTTTTAGTTTCTGACACAGGATTGTGGCCTTTGTTGTGTTATTTATAGATACATACCCTTGTTTCGGTGTTTTGTGGTGATCCTAAATGTCAATTTATGAAATCGTAGGTTGATAAATCGTAGAACAGTCTTACGTGTCACACAGCCGTCCCACACAATTTTGAGCTCCTCAATGGCTCACGAATATTTGTAAGCTGATACATGGTGGGACATCCGTTGCTATAAAAATGACCACATATAGACAAAAGCGTGGGCTGAACCGCATTTAAATCATTGTGCAATGCTGCTGCTGTATGCGGGGACCACGGCCTGCTGTTACGTCGGGCTGTTTACGGATACTGACGTCAGCAACGCGTGACGTCACCGGTTCCGGGCTCCCACGCGTTGTATCGTCAGCCGGTTTTAATCAAAACATTTGCGCAGGCTCTTTTCCACAACAGAACATGTCACGAATGGCAACAATGCAAAGAGAACGAACTGCGAGATCAGAACACGAATTGAGACGGACGATTGTTGCCACAACACTCGTCGTTCTATTTATATTATTGCAAAATCATTCCCGAATGGCACGCGTCGCGATTGTCATCCCACCATCACGCAGTTATACACGGAAGTATTTTCCTACTGAACAGTCACTTACCGAAGTTTGCAGGGACCGTGAGGGGGACAAAGTGGCTATGACCCTCTATTGTGGTTTCATTTTAAATAAGGACAAAATACAAACACGGCTCTTGTAGGCGTTTTTACTCTCCTCTCAGATTAAAAACCAAAATGGCGTTATACCGTTTCGTTACATGGCATGCAAGAGATTTCAGAAAGCTGTATACGATACATGTGGCTGTAATGCAACGCCTACATGGGTTATAGACCTCATACTAAGGACAAAATACAAACACAGCTCTTGTAGGCGTTTTAACTCTCCCTTAAGATGAAAAACCAAAATGGCGTTACAACGTTTCTTTACATGGAATGCAAAAGATTTCAGTTTCCAACAAAGTTAATTGTAATCAGCTTTCGAAACCTTTAATGTTTACAATCGTTTAGAAGCGTTTTTAATAGTTGCCGAATTGGTATACATTCGTTGCCGAAATGGTATACAAACGAAGGAGTAAAGAGTCCATTTCGTATGCTGGGAATGAAGACAGACTTTACATGCCACGTACACAGGGAAACGTTCGCAAATGCCCCTCATTAGCACTTCGTGGACGTGATAGGATATTACCGTTTCATGCAAAACTGAAAGCGTTCGGTTGCTGGAAATTATTCCCACTTTACGTCGCAATAATTGAACATCAATACATTTGCATAAACAGAAGGGGTAGGCGATGACAATGCTTGTTTAAGGGATTTATCAAAAGGATGTCTCTATTCTTGAAAGGCACAGTCAATGACAAAAGTTAAAACGGACAAATCAAATTTATAACATTCAACCTCATTGGAGATTATAATATGTTTTGTAGTTTCGATATATTTTGGTACAAAATACTACATGAAATTCACCCAACATGATTTGAACAGCAAACAGTTTTGTTGACAGAACAATCGGTCTGTTGCTGGTGTAACGACAAATTCGCTTTAACGTATTGCGGATATGATGCATCCCTAGCTTGTTGGGAGCACAGACATCGCTTGCGCTTTAGGCAAACTTTCCAACGCTAGGCATTTTACAGTGTTCCGTCGCTAACCAAAACAGCACAGGAGCAATAACTTAAGTCGCTCTACCCGGGTGTTGCCAGCATGGGCGGACGCCACATTTCCGGCTCGTTTGAGTCATGACTCGGCGCAACAGACACAAGACAGCAGTTCGAATCAAACAGGCACACGCAAGCAGGACACTTGCACAGCTTGCAATAGCGCAAGGCTTTCAGGGGATTAATGCCTTTGATGACCGATTATAAACGCGTGCAGGGCATGGAAGCGCAATCATTTACTGTATGCCTCCTCAGAGTAAAGAACCCTCTTCAGACTGTATGTTTTTATGCTTATTTGTTTTGCAACTGCATAAACCAGAGATAAACTACAGCAGTAACGTTTACTCAAAGCAAGGCTTCAAGCGCTTGTGTCCAGTGCTATGTTCGCCCATGACAGACGTGAACAGAAGAATGATCTTTGAGAGCACTGGGCTCCGTGGGCATGTTAGCTGAATTGACTTCACATGGTATCAGTTTCTGCAGGTATACAGAGCAGTCAATGAGTTACCGGTGTTAGACGCACAGCTATGCCAGCGACCTCATACGTGCTTCCTATAACCCCATCCAATGTGTCCTACTGTAATCATACGGGCACGCTGAGAGCAGCAGGGGAAGCTATCGATTGCGTCATAGTCCGTGCTTTTCGGTAAACCATAACCAAAACATAAGCTGTAAGCTGCATATACAGGTTTTTCAGTGGAGGTTGAGTTGGTAATAAAATGTTGTCCAGGATAAAACCGCATATAAGGACTTGTTTTTGCGCATTTTGCCGACATTGCGTAAAGTATACGTCCAAACGCGTCTAGTTCGCAAGAGGAAGAAGCTCCATCCGGTGGAAGCTCTTTTTTCTGTTATTTATCTTTTTCGTTTCTCCTCCTCTCTCGTCTGTCCCTTTTTCTTTCTTTTCTCTTTGTCGCTCTTGGGAGGCGCAAACGTAGAGGAAAGTGGGTGTGACAAATAATAGCACGATGTGCGGAGGCCAGGAGGGACAAAGAGATTATCCGAGGCTCAGTTCCTAACTAGTCCTGAGCCGAGCAGAGGCTAGCAAGAGAAGCGTACAGGAGGACTAGGGAAGACAGTTATCAAGATCAGGTCTCATTAGCCGCAGCTTGTAGATAGATTAGATATGGCTATAGCTGGTTTAAGTGCTAAAACATAATTCCAACCACGTACTCCCGGCACGGTAACCGTCCTCTTTTGGTGCAAGGAGTCCAATAAGTTACATCTAGCACCATTAGAAAATGGTAATTTTTACTGGGAACTCGCAACGGTTGAATTTTGACAGCAAGAAATAAACTCCCGTTATATTGCACAAAATTAAGAGTGTTAAAATTGAAGGGTCAGGATAAAGTTTATACTAAGCAATAATGAACATCAGTGTTTGTTGCAAAAAAGTGTGATAAAGTTGAAACAGGTTGTCGGCTGCTGTAATCAAAACAAAGATCTTTTCCTGTTCCAGTTTAATATAAACAATGCGCTCTAGGAAAACCCCGTCGTATCAGGTGTTGGTAAAAAATTAGCAGGGCCTATTTATCTTTTTTACGCGGCTCTTCATTATCAATCCCAATCTCTCTTAAAATTAACAGTTTATATTTAGGAAACTAATATGGGCGAAATAAGCTGCGCACAAAGCTTATGGTATGCTGGGAAGTAATCGAAATAATTTGCAGAAAAATGTACCCAGTAGCCTATAGCAGGGCTTCCCAAACTGGGGGTCGCGACCCCGGAAGGGGTCGCTTAACAAACTTGAGGGGTCGCAGAAAGCTGTACCAATTTTGCAGGAAGTACTCCATACACTGGGGTAGAGTACGGGAGTGCCGCACACCCCCGGCCTTGACCTTTGTATAACGTCACAATGTTGTTTTTGTTCAAGTTACGTCGGTTTCAAAACGTTTCCAGCTAAGCGCAAACGAGCTTGTAGAGACGCCATTGATCGAACAAACGTCGGTTGAAACGCAACAATTGCAATTGTTTTGAAATACACAGGCATTTTAATTGCAACATAAAGATGACACATAGTGTTACAGACTAACGTTTAAGTATTGTGTCATTGTGTGGCGCAATAACTTTCTCTGATAAAATACGTAATAAATTTACGATTTCTAAGCTGTGTTTAATGTCCGTTTGCAAAGCACTGCAACGACCTAAACTTGGTCCAAGGTGACAAGTGCCTGTTTGCAAAACAATGTGACAGAAACTAAAGGCTAAAGCACGTAAAAGGTATCGGTGTTTGAACTTGTAAAGTAGTAGACTCCGAGTACCGGTAGGTTGTTTTTAGTTTTCGCTCGAATTAGTCGTTTCAATAAATACAACAAACGTATTTTTTCATTGTTTATCATATTATCCGTGAAGGGTCGCGGAAAATTTAAAGAGATTAATAGGGGTCGCGATGAAAAAAGTTTGGGAAGCCCTGGCCTATAGACCTATTCACAGTGAAAGTAACGAAATGTATTTGAAATTTATACATGTTTATGTATTGCCAATTGGAGTATCTGATAGAATAATAGAGTAAAAACATTATTTAACAAATCACGATTTGCCAACGACGTATTCACTTTAAACTTCATAGGACGCAGGTACACTGCTATAAGTCTAATACAAATAACACATAAACAATTAAAAAATGGAGAAGTAAGGAAACGATGGTGCTTATAACGTAATATAACTTACTGGTATGACTTTGGCGTAATCAACCCTTTAAAACTGTTTGTATTAGGGGAAAAACTGTTTGGATCATTAAACTTTTTACGGGAGTGGTTTCTTTTTCTCACAGGTTGCAGGATATATATATATATATATACGGTCAGTTAATTAAATTGCGGTAAATTTGGTGACAGAAAATACATGCTAACAATATTAAATGCCTAGATCTGTCAAATAATACCTTCTAAATTTTTTTCTAAAGTTTTATACAAATTCAAGCAAACAAAATTGGGCTTAAAAATGTACTTATAAAAAATACGATTGTTATTATGTTGTGCACGTATGCATGTCATTGGATGTAGCACGTTGGTGTTGAAATGCGTGTAAGTCATGTAACCTAAATTAACGCTTCTAAAACTGCTGTTCAATATGTCACAAGGAAGAATTGCTACTTTGATCAAGGAAGAGAATATCCATTGCACGACTTTCGTGCTGTTCTGTGCGTCATTTCATTACCCCGCGTGCCATGCGAACACATTCACTAACGTCAATGAGCAAAATTGAACGCAAAAGCATGTGACAAACATTAATCTATTTTAAATGACATTTTTGTGTTCAGCTGTATGTAAACCCCAATCAATTGACAGTAAATCTTGTTAAAGATTTTACCAATTTGCCAAAGCTAGAAAATCAAACCAGAGCACAACGATGTGTTTAAACCTTCTAAGTTACCATAAAAAACAAAAAAATAATGATTGTTTTACTGCACGTAACTCGTTTGAGGACCCATGCAACGATTTGTGACAATAAAGCAAGCAATTATGACAATAAAGGCCTAAAAAACTCTCAAAATTAACAAAAACAAACACAATTCAAAGCATTTTTCAAATGCTGCCGATCATTAAAACAGCGTAATGCTTTCAAAAATCATAAAAAATTTTTTAAAGGCAGCAATTGTTTTAGCATGGCTGGATAAGACACTAGCGTCGGTCGCCATACGTTTGAATAACCACTTCCGTAGTACAGTATGACGACCACTACGGGGCTAAACCTGGCCCCGAGTGAACCGTTTTAAGTAAACGGCTTACAGTGTGTTTCAAAGCTACTGAATAGAATGGTAACAGATAGGCTTGGCGACAATTTATCATGATGGAAAGAAAATTAATGTAATAGAAAGCATAACATAGAAATCGTTAGCGTAGCAAACCTAAAACAATTACATAGGCTATCGGAAAATGTTTGTCCGTTTCGCAACACAAGACAGTTCCCTTTACGGCTAAAATCAATGTAAACAAATCACAAGCAGACAATCTGCTTTGTAATTACAAATTCTATGAAACTAGTTTACATGATTTTCCTCCTCCTCCATGCAAAAAGGAAAAACTAACTATCTTCTAACAAAGATCGCAACAAACAGCCGAGCTCAACAATACTAGTAAATGTAAAAATAACATCTTTCATTGTAAAACAAACACAATATCGCCTATACTAATCTTGACATCGAGAAAAACTGGCCGCCCCTAATACATGACTGCAAAAAAAATTTGCGCATTGGCATTTACAAGCATGTGCCATCGGGCATTAGGACTTGGTTTGTGAAATGAACAACTATATAATTTCACTACAAACTCAAAAATGCGTTGCTGTTTAAAAGTGAGTCGTATGTTAATACACCCATAACAACACATAAAGGACATGTTCAAAGGTAAAAGATAACGTATTTCCTGTAGACGAAAAAAATAATAATACACAACGAACAGGTCACAAACTTTTTATGACGTACATAATAGATTGTGAAATCGAATGAGACCAGAAAGCTTTTTCAAATACATCATGCAAAATATAGTGGACCTTAATAGTTATTAAGTACCTTAGTTAAATCAGTTTTATTACACAGCTCGGTCTGTTGTTAAACTTTAAGGAAAAAAAAAAAAAAATTGCGTACGCTATTAGCGCTTGTTCTGCCACTTGCAAAAGTTGCAATAACAATCGGTAATCCGAGGTTATGCGGTCCTGCTGCAAGGCTAATAGCGGAATATACTTGCACTTGTAGGGCGGTGACTAAACCGCAAAAAATCATAAACTTACATTTTAATTTTAAACTACAAAACGGGAAAACGCCAAATGCGCAAAAAGCACATGGTTGACGACAAAGTTTGGCTAATAATCAACAAAAGTATCGAATCTACTTTCACGAAATTAATAACCCGATGTCGTTAGTAGCAGTGTCAGTGATACGAAAAATTATTGGCCACGTAGTGACAGTAAAAAATTAAGTGACATATGTGTGTGAGCATGAACGAGTCAGAGTAGCGAAACCGAACCTTTCAAATCCTAAATCATCCAAAAAGGGTTTCGGTATCGATCTTTCAAACTTCATTATTATTTGTTTCGACGATAGTCATGTCCTGATGGGGTTGATTGTTTATTATAAAAGCAGAGAACCGAGACACGATACAACCTGGGTAATCAGCAAAACTCTTTCAGGTTCAAAACAACGAGTATAAATTTATTCGCAATTGCCGATTATCAGTTTGAAAATTAATATTCACGGACACTGTAGAAAGGCGTGGCACTCAGACTGCACCTTTTATTGGACTTGTCGCTATGGATGTAAACAAAAACGCCGCACACGGTCACGAAGAATTATTTTGTACTTAAAGCGATGAACACTATGCGTATCTTAATTGAAGGACAATTCTTTGGTTAATATTTGTCGACATAATAGCCTTTCCAGTGTTACCTTTTCTGTTTTTAACTGGGTAAAATTGAAATAAACATTGTTCAAAGACCAATATGCATGTTAACGTTATCATAACCCCCAAGCGGGTGCAATGCAAACAGCAATTAACACACAAACTTAATCATTAAAACCGGAAAAGCGTTACTATGCTAACTAGACGATGATTAATACCTGTTGAAAAGCGTTTTCTGAGATATAATTAGTACTTAAGGATCAGGACACTTGAACGACTTGATGACCATTTGATTCCGTGACGTTATTGAAGCGTGTCGCGTCGTCAAGGACCATACGCTCTTCACCAATAATCTAAAAGCCGTGAAAACCTGCGTCAAAAACTTCAGAATTTTCCTTTTTTTAGTCTCACTATAAAAAACCCATGTGGCATTTTTAATGCACGAAAATGCACTGCATCATTATGTAGATGTGTTTGTATTAAATCTGTTGTAAAAAACTTTACATCGGTTATGTTTTTTGACGTGTCACTTTATTTAACGAACGCCGCTTTTTCTACGCAATTCTATTGTGGATTTTGTCCAGGGACAGATTAGCTTTCAAATTGAACAGTCTGACTCGTGGACTGCCAATTCAAAAGCAGTGACCTGAATACGGCGTTTCATCGCTTCGCTGGCAATGGAAGGTAAAAATTGATAAATTATGTTTTGTATCGTTGTCTCACTATTGTAAAAACGTCGCTTTGGTGAAAACGAAAGGTGTATTCGGGCGTCAGTGAACAATACCCCGTCATCTCCTTGTGGTACTAATCCATCCATAATGGGATGAAGGCTTAACTTGAAATGAAAGTCACTGTACAGTCTTGGGGCTCTGCTGTCACTGTAATCCATTGGTTAAATATTTACTGTGAGTTTCAAGTTTGAGTTTACAAACTGTAAAACATGGCTGGCAGTCCAAACAAATCAACAAAGCGAGTGGTGATTAGAATCGACCCAGTACCTGTCATTAAAATTCAAGGTGAAACACATGATTCACCAGAAGGTGAAGTGTTTGAAAGTGAGTGAAAACAAGAAGTCCTATCTTTTGTTTTACTCCATACAGTGATTCTGAATGTGAAGAAGTCAGTGTACCGAGCTAGAATGTGTGATATGCAATTGAAAACATACAGTTGGCCTTAAAAATAATAGACTTTCAGTAGACAAAGCACATTTAGTGGAGCTGTTGACATGAATTTTTGCATTACCAATTTTACAGGGGTTCCTAAATCCTCATTGAAGTCCAGTCGTCGACAGTCTATGATATCTGTCTCCACACCAACATCCCAAGTAAAACATGTGACATTGCGGCGACTGTCAGAGCCACAAGAGTGGGATGAAATGCAACAAAGACCAACAAACATATCACATCCTCTTAATGATGTTTCCATGCAAGAGGAAAATGAAGTAGTGCCAGAACACCACCAGGTTGGATTTAAATTAATACCTTTATGTATCATGGGAAAATGTATCATTTTCAAGACAGGTGTGTGTATGGGACATAACATATATTAACATATTAACACACTGAGATAACAGGGCTTAAAAAAAACAAAAACAAGTGAAATGGTTTTTAATGGTTAGAATTTCTGCAAGAGCATGTACCATAGAAATTAGTAAAGAAGTAAGATTTTAAAGCTTGTTTTATAATTTGATAGCAACTCTGACACAGTCAAACAAACATTGGCAACTGTTTTAAGGTTCTATATGAACTTCTTGGTGCTGACAAGGCGGAATCTATTTTAAACCCAAAAATGGAAGAACCTGCTAAAAAAGAACTTGAAAGTAAAGCAGAATCGAGGCACAGAAGAAAAGTGCCAACAGGTAGAAATGGCCAAAAATATTGGACATACATGTTTCATGTTTTGTGATTTTTGAGCAGTTGATACTGGATTGGGTGCAGAAGCTTTGTGGAAAATTTTGAAGAAAGAATCAGATCGAAAATTAGCAACAATGGACAACAAAATTCGAAAAGATTGTAAGGTAACAACCAATGCTTGAATAAACCTGTTAGCAAAAACAAAACGAAAAACTATCTTCTGATTAAGGTCACAAACTATAGTTCTACTTTTGCCAAACCCTAGTTACAATTATTTTATGACCAACTGCAGTTGTAAAAGTTTGCCATTGGAACATATAAAATGATTCAGAACAAAAAGTTAACGACGTCGCTCAATTTAATGACTCTTTAAGTCAGGGGCGGGCAACGTGCGGCCCGCGGGCCGCATGCGGCCCTTTGACACTTTTTGTGCGGCCCTTCATGTTCTTCCAGCAATTTTCGTGTAAGGCTATTTGAGGGTTTATCATGCTGGAACTTTTGCTCTTTCAGTTTCCTGTTTAAAGTACGATGTAACCCATAGGCTACACCGCTAAACTAATGCAAACATTGACAATTTAGTTCAAAAAATCCAGCATCAACCTTCTCACTAACTTCTATTTGAACATCCATGTATCTGCTATGATATTTCATATACGATCGTACTTGTGATCTTCCAGTAAAAGCTTAAAATATGAATTTGTGTTTATTTGATGTGCGGCCCTCCTGTACGCATTGCATTGTCCTAAGTGGCCCTCGTGTTAAAAAGGTTGCCCACCCCTGCTTTAAGTCTTTAACCAGCACTTATTACTCAGCTTTCTATATACTGTATCCAGGCAAAAATATTGTTAGGGAACTTTAACAAACAAAAAACACATCACTAGGAAACTAAAAGTTAACAAAAAATTACAAAACCAAAAAAATCTTACTTTTGCACGGTGTTCTTGTATTTTGAAATGAAGTCAAGACTTTATCTTGCTTTATCATGGCATAGCTCATAGGTTCAAGGAAGAATTAGATTTCTTGCAGCTAAAATCTAACTTCGCCAACAGGCCATTTTACCCGCGCAAAATTGCGAAACTATCACGTGATGTTATCATAAACTTCATATTATGACGCTACAATCACACAATTAGTGTTTGATTTGTGTTTGTATTGGTTGAAGTTCAGATGTAGTTTGTGTAGGTCTTTGCTGGAAAGATACTGACTTGAAGGTAAAGTAAATAATTGCGTAGTATTGACGTTGTAAATTGACAATAATTTATCCGGAATTCGCGTAGAAAAGCTGTTAAGGTTTAAGCGATATTTTTAATGCCATAGAAACATCAAGTCTGTTCAAATCTTAAAGTAAATTTTCATAATTCATCTAAATAACGTTACTAAGACCTTAAACGGGCCAGGGTTTAACTACCGTATTTACTCGATGGTAAGCCGCCCTCGTTTATAAGCCGCCCTCGATTGTAAGCCGCATGTTGAGGTGTTAAAAAAATAATGTAAGCCGCACGCTGGAATTTTATACGATTGTTTCTTAATACATCTTTCTGTAGTTGTATGGTATGACTATTTGCCCATATCTGTTAGTTACGTTGATAAATGTACCCAACAGAACGTGTACCGACGTATAATCTGTACACGCATACATGTTTTGAACCCCAAATAATTTAAAATGTTGGAGTGTCGAAATAATTTCGGTATAAAATGAAAATATAAGCCGCCCTCGATTATAAGCCGCACAAACCGCAGCTAAAAAACAATATAAGCCGCGGCTTACAATCGAGTAAATACTGTATAACTAAGTTTTAGTTAGTTAGCCATAATTGCAGAGTGAGTCGTGGCAGTTTGTGATTGGTCAAAATCCACAAAGCAGACGCTAATAGAATGATATCATCAAATGTGATATGCCACACCAAGTTTTCAAAAAACAGGAAATAAGAGCTTTGGGAGTAAGTTTGTCAAACGCGGAAATGATTGCTTGCAGTGCCTGAATCGTCATAGGCTAATGCACGATTTGCGACAAAAGTTTGGCACGATTTCTTCAAGCGAATAATATACATTCGTGATTAATGGAACGACAGATACTTCCGTCTTGCAGACGTCTTGTCCTCGACACTGGCAGCTCATTATCTTTGAAGAGCTCTGCTTGGCAGTTTTTCTTACCCGTTATGACAATATTAGATGTAATGCATTACAGAGGGCATGTTATTACAAACTGCAGTAACGCAGGTCATGCACTTTTGACCAAATAGCTATATAAAGCTGAATATTTTTTCCAGCACTTTATAATCGTTCCAAGCATAGCGCTACTTCAGACCAACTCGCATAGGCTGACCTAAAGTTAATAGAAGGCAAGCGTGCATTAAGTGCCCCAATTGCCGGTATTCGTTGCTAAAAATCACACCCAATATACAGCCACTGCTTAACCGTATGATGTGTTAGTTTTATCGCTACAGCCTACACATTTTACTCTGATGATAAAACAGTATGAAGAAAGCACTGGAAATTGGTGATTTATGCATAATATCATAATTAGTCTTCTACTTAACATACACTCTACGAACGAAACAGGGTTATCATTTTGACATTGTTTTTGACGCATGTTTTGCAGGTAGCTTACGGGGCGTTTCTGCGCGAGAGCATCAACGAAAACCGAGTGATTGTCCATCGAAGTTTCACACAACATACCGACGTGCCCGAATTGGATAAGCTCATTGACAAAAAATACCAGGTACAAATAGGGCTGTTCCAGACGAGAAAAATTTTTCTCGGGATTTTTCATAATCAAGTCCAAATTTATAGGTGGAAAGATACCGACCAATAAGCGGTTGTTTCCATGCTATTGCAATTACGTAACACTATAAAAGCAAAACACGAATTTTAAGTTGGTTTGAAACTAGATAGGATAACTAAATGCGGATTAAATAAAACGGATTTTTACAATGAGAACGTTGATATGACTTTTCCTTTCGGTCTAACAATACAGATGTTCATATTATTAAATCTTTAAGTTTGACACATGTAAAAGCACCAAGCCAGTTAAATTTCTGTTATTTTTTAAATGTGTACTTCTAATGTTTTGAACCCTAAAAGTTTTTGAAAAACAACCTTTGTTTTCGAAATTTATTAATGGATAGAGAGACGATAAAACGTTAAAGGAACTCTGCTGTAGCACACGACGTGCAGTGTGTCTTGTTTACAGTTTCTCTTTTGCGTGGCATCGAGTTTGTTTTCAGTTCGCTGCCATTAGTCACATTTAAAGACGACGGCACGGCACATACAGTAGGCATGCGACAGTTTGCTACTAGCTAGTCAGTGGGTGATTTCATTTCCGTCGCTCTATGACTAGGTCCTCTCCTCCAGAAAAAACAGCCACCATAACATGTTTACGTGAAATGATAGCTTCCGACTTGTTTACGATACATCTTCCGAGTGATTTTGATAAAACCCATACTATCACTGAAGTATTGATCATAAAGATTTACTAATAGGATGATAGGCCTTACTTGCTAGTCAATCTTTGTTGTTGCCAGTTTCCGTTAGGAAATGGTAATAAATAGGGTGTTGTTGGCACGTTTCGATACCAAAATGATAACGCTTGTTTCGTTCACTACATTAAACTGTTGTAACAACAAAGTTTAGAAACAGGTTTTTGCAGAATACATACCTGCCTACTCAGCCAATCGTGTTTCTCCTGCGAATAATTCTGGTCTGTCACATTATACAATGTAACCGTGTGAACGTAATATATGTTTTTTTTATGTATAAGTTACACAACCGTTTTCCAAAGAGACAGACGCTTGGCTTTTCTGGAGCTTTAAGTGTCAACATTTCCTGCATGTCCATGCACGTTTTTTCATGAATTATTTGATGAATTAGGGTGAAACTTTTACAGATGGTAGTTATGGTCATGTAGTTTCGCCAGCCATTTATTTCGTTAGACTGGTCAGCCTCAACATTTACTCCACTAACCCCCTAAAACGGCAGAATTTTTAAACAATGTCCAAATTATTTTCAAGCTTAGCCATCCTTTTAGTTTATTTTGTTTTTAAAAGGGCCGTGTTCGACGTGCACGTCACCACACCAACGTAATGTACCGCGCATCCGAGAACAACAAGAACAAAACGTCGGTTCTACTGAATAACAACCCACTGCCAGACTACACTGACCGGGAAGGGGCCATGCCCATAACAAGGTGAGGAATAATAGTATCTACAAGTAAAATTAGCAGATAGTGGATTTGGTATGCGGAAATGGTTTTCAACCTTTTATTCCATGGCTTCATTTAACATTTAACGTACTTTAGAAGCCAAAACCCTTGCTGAATATACTTTTTGAGGAGTATTATGAGAAAAAAAGCTTTTACAATTAATCGACTCTAGTTACTACTTTTTGGATTAAAATTACTAGCTTTTGGATTAAAATTTTAATTAACAATTACACAAAAATTAATTAAGCACGAATCATTTGTAAACATATAAATACATGCTGTTGGGAAAACCCCTGCGTTATGGGGTCCGTAGTTCGAAATCTTATTATTACATTATACATTAATAATTTGAGCCCTATATTTGACCTAATTCGGCCAGACATGTCATCTGGACTTAATTGCAAAACTAAAGTTTTGAAGAAATAACACCAGTTGTGACGCAACACATGTAGTGTCCAAATGTCCACTTTTTTAAGAAATACAGTAAAACACGATTGAACCGAATTGGGTTAATCCGGATCTTTGCCTAATTCGGACGAATCTTGAGATACAAATGATTTGCAATGTGGTAAGACTTCAACTTATCGACATCGGTTATTCTGGATCTTCGCCTAATCGTTTTTGGGCCTAAACGCGTCCGGATTAACTGAAATTAATTGTAGTACAGCAATTTGCAAAAAAAATGGATTATTTATCGATTGCATACAATAAGTTTCAGGTACATGAAATCTAATTCGGATCATTACAATGCGTTTTTCCCGCAAAATCGCCTGCAACGCTTGTTAAAAGTGTATTGAGAAGCGACAATGCAAAAACACCCACAAATATTTTTGCACAACACGCGAGTTTCTCTTATTATATACGAAAAGTCGAAAGCGAGTAGTCTTACCAAGCAGGATACTCGTTACTCGGCGATTTGTAACGCAAAGTACTCGGTGCGTGCCTTGTAAGAAAACTCAAAAAAAATTGCGGGGCCTTACTGGCCAAGTCAAAAGCTTTGATATTCGCACATATTACAAAGTAGCGCTTGACAGCAGTATTAAATTACAAGTGGCGTGCGTAGCAAATAGTTTAATTGTGTCTGGCATGTTGATATTACGCGTTGTTGTGTATTGCGGTGTCATTGGGAACAGAAAGGGTTAAGTATCCTCTCGCCGTGGGTGGTTGTTGCGTTTTTGATTTTTGTTTGTTTTGCATCATCTTCCATGGACCGAAAATATGACTCAATAACGGTGGAAACAAACAATGGTGACACTTAAACAATCAAAAGTACCGGGCCTCTGCAATCCATGACTGGTAGTTAGATTGCGGACGTTTCTTACGCTAGTAGGCCTACCATACACATAAATATACATGACACAATATTTGTAATTTTAGGTCCACAAATGATCTATCAATGCTACTAAGACACTTATTCAATGCAGAGTATAAAATAAACAGTTTTTTTGTGTAATTTGGTTTGAAGGGCACAATATAGGACAAGGGATATCTTGATCATTCTTCATGGAAACACATTTATTACATCTTATCAAACAAACATATGTCAGCATATGGCAGCACCTGTTGTACCGTATTCGAGCCATAGTTTACAACGCAAATGCACTTACTCGATATGTTACGGGGCTTAAACTTTTCTAAGGGAGTTTTGAGACTACATTGCTTGGTATTGCAATAAACCCAATGGTATGTAACCTAGAAAATTGTACGCTTTTGTTTTGGCGTGCAGTTGTTAAAACACGTATCAATTTCTTAAAGTGAATGTGAGGCCTATTCGCATCTGATATTTGTTTAGCGTGGCATCATCTATCTACTTCTTTGTATATCAGGGAAAAATAAAAATGTTTTAAATCGTTAAAAATCAAGTAATTAGCAAAACAAGTAGATCACTGGTTTCCACTTGCATCAACCTGTTGTGCATTCTAACACAACATTGTTATGTGTATTGTAGCATTATAAATTGCATTCATAGTAAATCTGTTTTTTAGGTACTTTGCCGACGATTTGAAAGTACGTTTATGGGATGATAATAGCTTGCCAAAGATCGAGTCTCCACGTGCGATTGAGAATGACCCTTCCAACCCCAGTATAGGAGAAACTGTAAGAAGGCAATTCTCAAACCTTCACTTCCTCACAGAAGATCGGGCACGCACAAAAGGGACTTTTTACGGAAAATACGCGGACGACGACCTCGTTAAAATGGTAATTCGCAATTCATAGGTTAATTTAAGGGTTAAGTGAAGGTATCGAGGCAACACTCCAACACAGTGGTTCCCAACCGGGAGGAATTTTAAAACTTCGGGGGAGGAATTCACTTTAATTTGTACATCTGGTTTTTCAATAGTTCTGCTTTGGAAATACAACCTGTAGGGTTGACAAAAGACCCGATTTTAAATAATTGTACATCGACAAATATTCGTCGACACAGGTTGGGAACCACTGCTCTAGCACTTCCTTAACTGTACTTTGTTTTAAAGTAGAAATAAACATGTTTAATATCAATGCGATTTTGACAGTTTATTTCCAGACATGAATCATACAATTCCTTTTACAGTACAAATAAAGCATCGCAGAAAATTTTCAGTTTTATTAGCAACTGCGTTTTCGGTGCTGCTTTTTTTAAAGCAAGCATCAGGAAGCTGGTAAAGCCATAACTTACCTCAGCCCCACGTTTAACCAAACTTCGATAGGTGGCGCTAAGAGATGAATCATTAATTTTGCTGCTGAAGAGGGGTACGGTTGGGAAGTAAGTTTTTAAAAATTCTACATTAGCATCTAAGGTTTTTAAGTCAGTTTTATTTAACTTTTAATGATTATACCTAAACCCTAATAGCCCTATCCGTCAGCATTTACAGACATATACGTTTTTAAATAGGTGTTAGTGCTCTTTGCGCAACCTATCGAAAACTTGTTGAACGTTCGGCTGACGTGAGGTATGGAGTTAGTAGAATTTCCCAGAAAGCTATATCATTTTTGCTGAGTCAGCATAAAATCTCACCTTTAGACACTGCAACGCAATTTCATAAGTCACTATTCAGTATTGCATGGGCACTGTAAAGAATGGAAATTCCCAACGCTTTGTTCATGACATGTCGAAACCAATATGACAGCCAAGATTTTCAAGACGAAACCCCATTTTGGCTCTCGGCGTCTGTAGCTATAGCTGGAACATAGGAATAGCTCGGTCGCAAGGCTCTTCTGAGGTTCTTGTCATGAAACTCAGTCACGTATGGATTTTAACGGAAGCTCGTGCGCATGTGACTCGATGATAAACGAAGCGAAATCGTGTCGCTTGGAGAGCCTGCGACATTTAACGTTCTTTCCCTGATGTGTTGTGAAAGCAAATCCGAATTGCATCAAAGAAGGCTTAGTGATATCATGCGCCTATATCACAAAGCATAATTATAAACTGATCACAACTCGATTGAACAACAAAAATACGACTTTGTATTTTGAAACCTTACCGAACTATGTCCACGCATTCGTTGTCAGACTTGTCACTTGATAGATATGCATAACGTTTGTTGGCGTATGCTAGGAAACTATTAGTATAAATTATGCTAAAATGTATGTAAAATATTACAGGATTGTTCCAAAGCTGATTTAAAGGTACCGTAAGGAATGTTTATACCCCTGTCATATATTAGAGATATGATTTTTAAAGACAACCGTAAAAAAACGTTGTAATTTATGTCAAAATCCGATTTCAAAATATGAAACTTAAACACCTTTTTTGGAAGTTTTAAATTAAAAAAGCAACATTTAAAAACCTGTCGCCATGGTTCATAGAAAAAAACTCGTTGGAATAGCCGCTGTAAACGCGCAAGGTCGTTCTATTCTTTACTGGCATTTGATGCACATTGTTGCCCTTTGTTACAGTTTAACATTTGTCAGCTATGTTTCGTAGCATGCGAGGAACGAAAAGATCCGGATGCGGCGCGAACGTGTTTTATGTTTACGGAAGTGGGTTTGAAATATGGCGCGCCAGTCTGATTTACTGCATTAAATGCACCAACGTAACTGTTCATGAATATTTAAATTTTAAAGATAAGTAAATTGGTAAAACTGTGTTCACTGTGACGCCCCGCGTATCGGACATTTTCCAAAAAGTCCGTCAAAAAGATCTCAAAACATATAAATTGGCAGTCTTAAAATGTCTGATTTTAACGCATTTCATTTTAACGCTTAAAATTTAAAAGTTTTAACGTAAATTTCTAATCTGCAGGTTACTGATTTCCCTGGCTACAAAACCAAGTTGCCACCTTCAATGACCGCTAGGGTGACAGTCAGTGCGCCTGTACATGACACAACCGGCTACAGGGATTCCATCAACCAAGCTAGGCTATTTACACGTAGAAGTTTGCACCAACAAAAACGGGAACCGACTTGGCAGCCCTTAACCGTGGGTGCTCTGATGGAATATGCCCCTACTAAGCATGCCATGGGTGCCGGAGAGTTTAGGTTTGGACAGACATCAAGATGGAAAACACCCGCTCCCAGCACTGCATGAAATTGTATGTGAAGTGTTTTTCGCCTGAATGAGATTTTGATGTTTTACTTCGATCGTGAATTGCAATTTGTGCGTTTTGAAATGAAATTGAATTACTGTCTCTGGCGCAATTTTTCGACTGCCAGAGTAGAATCGTGTATTTCTTTTATAATATTGCATTTAAAGATTTCGCGTTCATTGAGAATTTAATAATTCATCCAAATAAATGCTGAACCATTTAAACTTAAGGTATGTCGGGTTTCCTATCAAACAAATGTCAGACGAAGAAATGATTGGCCACAAATCAACACTGGCATCTAGCGGAGGGAGATAATCATGAATGTTTTTTCTTAGTTGGACAACTAATTGAAACCAGCCAACAATCGCGACTACTTAAAACCTAAAATAGATACCGTACTGAATTTTTTACACAATATTCTACGCATTTTAAGCTTTTAATTGCACAAAATTTTGAAAAAAATATTTTTTAGTTATAAATAACGAGTATTTTGAAATTAACATTCATCGATATGAATCACAGTACGCCAGGCCCATTGATGAATTTATGTTCATCGATATGAGTTTGAAACAGAAGTAAAATTTTGTGTAGTATTTTATTGTGCGAAAACACTGCTCTCGCGGGGTTGGAAGTCCTAAAGTCTTTTGTATCCTGTGCCAATTTAAGCCAGTGTTTCATAACCCTAAGTTCGCGTTCGCGGAATCCAACAAGTCATAAACATTTGTCAAGAGTACATCACGACATACAGCGACTTTGTTCTATGTACTAGATCGGCATATGGTGATGCGGAGGAAACATGTTAAAATAACATTGTCCCAATTTTATTCCTCCGTTGGTCCCCAAAGTCTAAAAAGTGCCTCAACAGTATTTCAACAAATTCGTCTGCAGTCCCAATCCATTACTAGTTGATGTTACTTATAGGCGTGTAGCGGGAACCATTTTAGACACAAAAGGTAAAGTGTTACTTCAGTGACAACGTTGCAGTTAGGTCGTAAACTATAGGGATGATTCGTTTAGGTCCGTGGTTCTCAACCTAATACGGATCGCGTACCACGCGACAACTTTTTTTTATCGTTGCGTAGCACCTAACCCTGTTTGAATGGGTAGACCAAGAAATAGGCCTATCTTTTCGACCAGGCCAACATATTTCTGAAACCAGCAATTTCAAAAGAATTTCCAAAACAAGAGTAACGCCGCAAACCAGAGCTGATCAGTTGAATTGCAATTCTTGATCTGACATATGTATAACAGAAAGCTACTCTCATACCACCTAAAAAGGTCCGGCGGTCTGAGTACTGAAGGTTGAGAACCACTGGCTTAGATGGTACTGGTACTTAATTTAATAAATGAAAAACTAGAAGGGTGCCAGTGCCATCTGTTGCTAAACATGATTGGACCATGAACTTTTTACTTCAATAAAACACCACACACTGTAAACGTGAACATATATTTTACTAATCCACTTAATTCACTTTGGAACAACAAAACTGTGGTTCCGATTTTTTTTATCACGTTGCGAAATAGTTTGGAACAAAAACAAACAAAAGGGTTTAGCAGTTGGCTCTGAACTCAGTGAAAGACTTTGTACATCTTCGCACGGATATTGGCATAATCTGGCATTGACTCTGTGGGTCCAATGGATGCAACTGCTGGACAACTATCCCACACATATTTTCCCATCACACGTTTTACATCGCTAACCTGAACTTGCTGAAAAATGAAATAATCCGTTTAAACACATATGCTAACGCAAAGTCACTAAGCTTCCAATGACACATAGACATTATATCAGTGGTTCCCAACCGGAGAGAAATTTTAAAACTCCTGGGGCGGAATTAACTTTTATTTGTACTTGTGGTTTGTGAATGAACACTTCGGGTCTGGGAATATAGCTTGTGAATTTGATAAAAGACCAAATTTTAAATGGTCTTTGTATAGTTAAGCATCTACTATGTAGTATTTTGGAAGAAATGAAAATGTTTTGATTTGTTAAGGGAAGAATTCGATAAAAAAGGTTGGGAACTACTGCTTTACATTGATAAATTTAAACCCCCAAAGAGAAACCATAAAGGTTTGTGGGACCGAAATTGGTGTCCATACCCGAAAGTACTATCCCGAAACCAGAATATTTTTAAGAAAGGAAAATACAAAACAAAAGTTGTTAAGCGGAAAATCCGGCCTAAATCAGCAACATTTTATCTGAATTTAAGCAGGAACCAAACTTGACTTACAGTTTTTAAATGAAGTACATACATTATTGCATGTCGAATATGTAAAGTAGTCTTTGTGCAATTAACCAGAAAGTGCAAGTATTTTCTTAACATGTGATAAACTTTTGATGCACAATCCTATTGCTGTTTGGCAAAGAATAAAACTAGCCAGATTGTCTATGTATTTTCCAAACCCTTTACCTTAATTCGTTGAGCAATTTCAGGCCAAGGGATTCTACGGCCATAGCAAAGCATTTGTCTGCCAATGTCTTCACAAATAGGAGTGGTTCCATCCAGCATTAGTGCCATGTTAGTAAGGAGGGTGTTTTTAGCTCTTGACACTTCGAATTCAGTAAGGTTCGTACATAATCTTATCCTGAGCAAAAATTAGTAATTATTGTTTTGTATTGTTGTGGTCAGCAAACTAAACAAAGTAAGAAGGTATATGTCAAGAAACTGTCCTTTTGAACATCTGGCAATTATATTTGATCAATTTGATGTTGGGGAGCTACCCAACACATTCGATCTTATTATGCTAAACAGGGTGAACTCGGAAAGGACCTGCGCAAAAAGAGTGATAAAATGTTGATGAAAACTGTAGTTTGGCGGTGCAAAAGCGACCAATAGCTAATCAGCTTTACAACATCAGTTTTTACGTTCATTGTGTTGGCGAGCAAGTACATGGCCAGTTTGTCCAATAAATGGTAATGTTGTTAAGTTAAGCTAGTCTGGGTATAGAATCCAAATGACTTAGTGATAAAAAAACAACGCTGGTGAAAAAAGCTAGTGCCAGTGGTCGGCTTTACACACAGTCTGCTAAAATCCCCTTGCAATACTGACTTGATGCAAAAAGGTATCACTCTTTTCAAAAACTTGTTGCAATAAGGCTATCATTTCTTTTTAAAAATTGCCCAACCTACACCTATGCAACCCTGAGCTTAATTAAACCTACACAGGATTGACCTGGCGACACAATAGCTGTAGCAAAAAGTTGAAAAAAAAAACATAAAAATTTCATTTATAAGCATACATAAAATCTTACCATTCATCCTGTACACGAAGGGTGCAGTCGCCAAGATGGTCGTTGTCGGTAACATAGTAGATGCCCCTAAATATTCAAACATGTTTTATTGAGTTCTAATTCAATAAGGGGTCATTTTTGCAGTATCAGTGATCATACCAGAGACCAGTGTCCATGTAAAGGGTGTTAAAAGATTGGAAGCTAACACAGAGACCTTCGTTGGCCATTCTACGCACAAGTGGATTGGGGAAGTGAGAACCATTTACAGATGAACGATCCCATGTACCAATGATCTGAAATGAAACCAGATGTTTTTTTAAACAGCATCTTTTAAACAACACTAAAAAGCTAGAACAGTAATTCTTAAAGTGGACGATAGTGCATAATACAGAAGCATTGGAGAATTGATGAACAACTGGACAGTGGGTAAATATTGGAAGTTAGAACAGAATACAGTGACAAAGGAAGTATATGCATACATTTTTTTGTGACCTTCTGCAATCTTTAATATGGGTTTGAATGCTCCTACATTTCTTAAGTGTAGGAAAAGCATGGTAAAAATACAGTAAATTGAGCTGTTATAAGGGGTGATAAATTAGTATGTAGCCTTCATGGGCCGAAGGGTTCCTAACCCCACACTCAACTATCATAAACAGGCTAGAATTAGGATTTTATTAACTACACCATGGGAACGGTAACAGATTTAAGTGTAAAACAGGTTGCAATACTAACTAAGAAAAAAACATTAGAACATGTTGCTATGCTTGCTATTACTATGGCAGAGGTTGCAAAAACCACAAAGAGTTATAATGCATTTAAGTGAAAGTGGGATTACTTTTTAGGTTTTGCAGATATCACTTCTGCAAACAGATACTGAAAAAATCCTAACAGTCAATCAAAACAGCACCTTAGAGACTTACCTGATTAGCAATCATAAGCACCATGGTATCTGGATGTTGCCAACCGACACCTTCTACAGCCATTGCAACATGGACATATGGCATGTTGTCGTTACGGTGGCGAATCTACAAATATAACAACTGTTCAAAAAAGGCTGCATCACCTTGTGCACTTGTTCTTGATGAAAAAACATCAACATATTTTGAAACAATAACAGTGCGCATCATTAGTTCAAGTTTTGTCAAATAAAGCAAGTAGTTTTGTATCAATTATTGCCCATATAAAATGTATACTATCTGCGGGAGACGGGGATTCGAGCGTTTTTAGCACAATGTGCACATTTTTCCAATCTTTGCAGGTCAAAATGTGGATGTGCCAGTGTCAAAATGTGCTGGTAAAATTAGCTTATTGAATTTTTTATGATAATACCTTACCCAAATCCCAATGGCCAACTGTGCATATTTACACTTGCACAAAACGACAAAAAGGACATTCCCTAGAAAAATGGAAAATAAACTTTCTGGGATGTTGTCTTTAAAAATGAAACAGATCACAGAAATAAGAATGATATGGCAACCCTGCCTATAACAATTGACAATATGAGTGTACACTCACTTAAAGAAGTCACAAATCGCTAATTAGTAGACTTACATCACTTCCAGTATAGGTGCATGGTGCAAAGCCGGCGGTAACATGTGATTGGTCCTGGGAGACAGTGGTGCCGAAAAACTGCTTTGCAAGATCAACAAGTTTGTCGTGGTCCACTCCGCCAGCTGCTGCTAAAACCATGCGAGATGGACTGCAAAAATATGCTACATTTTACAAACTTACAAGGCCTTTGCCGTTTAACAAAGTTCAAAAAATTCAAAGTTTTAAAATTACTTGTAATGAGTCTTAATGTATGTTAAAAGATCTTCACGATTTATCCTCTTGATATTTTCTGACGGTCCGAGTATAGTTAAACCCAGTGGTGTTCCTTGGTAGGCTGTTGCATGAAGGTAATCGAACACAACTTCCTGTTATACACAAGTAACAGTTATAAAACACTGATCAACCCAGACTTTGAGCTGCATCATAAGCAATAAAACAATGAAGCAACTGACCCTTAATGAATATACTGTTGCTGCCAGGCATAATGTATCAACAAAATTTTAGCTCTTCCGGCAGTTTTTTTATTATAAGTTTTTTATTGAAATTTTGTTGATACAACTGACCCTTAGTTAAATACTACAGTTTGAAAGCTGAAAGTATCTGTAACTTTGTGAAGTAAAGTATATAAAAACTACGAACAAAGATTTTGTTGTTGATCAAGCCCACTTTCAGTAGTATATTATGGAAATGCAAATAGCTTGTATTTTATTGTTAACACTATCATGGAAAACAAAAGCATTTCTTTTGATATATGTCTATCTTGGATTAATGCGCTGTAAAATCTTTACAAAATTATCCATTTTCAATGTGACACATTTCACAAGCCTGGTATACTTTGGTTGTTAGGGCCATTTTTTTCATATATTTATTCATGCTTTCAGTAAAGTAGAGCATTGACACATAGCATTTTTAATGTACCTGTTGGTTTTGCTCAATCTCTTCCATTTCCCTTAATATCACTCCACGTTCTCTTTCAATCTCTGCCTCTCCAAGTGTGCTGTTTTGAATGATATCAGCCAAGATCTCAACAGCTATCAGACAATACAAATTAGCACACAAGAATATCATACAGTTTTAAGTTTGTCATACCTCTCGGTAGGTCTTTACTGAAAGCTTTGGCATAATACACAGTTTGTTCCCGGGATGTGTAGGCATTCAAATGTGCACCCATGTTTTCTACTTCCATTTCAAGGTCAAGTTGACTTCGATTTTGAGTGCCCTAGAGAAAAAATGGCATTAGTTTATGTTCTAACAAATCAAACAGTGTGTGTGCTTAGATGAATGCATTCACTGAGACCCGAAGCGTCCATTCAGACCAGCAATCACAACATACTCATTGATTAATCATAGTTCGCCAGGCCTATAAAAGGTGTCATGCCAATTAAAGCTGGTCTCCTAAGCAATCTCATCTGTGCCTTGCCATACAGGAATGCTTGGAAGACCGACTTGATTCGGTATAGTGCCTTCAAGAGGACTGGCATTGCGTACAATAGTGTATGTGCACATTCACTATAAAAACCATTTTAACAAACTTTTTCAGGTACACAGTACTAGGAACCATCATCATTAGCATCTTTATTCAAAACTTTTCTTTTTCTTACAAAAAATAAGGAAACATCATCATTAGTATATTTGTTTAAAACTTTTCTTTTTCTTACAAAAAATATTACACAGCCAATTTACAGTAAATTAAGACTAGATTTTTGAAATTAAAAAAGTTCAATTACCTTGAAGGCCATGTGCTCCAGAAAATGAGCTGTTCCATTGTTATTATTGTGTTCATATCGGCTCCCTGCATCAATCCACAACCCAACAGTGCAAGTAGAAATACCGGAATCTTCAGATGCTACCCTTAAACCGTTAGCCAACTTTGTGACCCTCGTTTCTGGGGTGTTAACATGCACTGCTGGCTGGCCAGACTGAAACCTTTTTAAGATGCCCTGCAAGAAGCAAAAAATGCAAAATATATTCCAAATCCATGTCTTATCACAAGGTGATGAAGCAATTGTGTTTTAGGAAGGTTTCATCTTGATATTAGCAGCAAAATGGATTTTTTTCTCTGGTACAAAAATTAATATGAAGGCACACTTTTTACAGTACAAGATCATTGTAATTGTTATTTGGAATAGTTAAGCAAAAGCAAAATGAAACGTTGTACGAAAACATGAAATCGCAAATTTGTAAAAAACTGAACAGGTGTACCTTGTTTTGACTTAAGGTGCATTTTCTTAGCGTCCTTGACAAATGACCGACAGCTTTGGATGCCAGCATTGTAGGGCGACAAATTATTTTAAGAACAATTCGCAAAAAAACAAGCCAAATCACACAGCCAGAACGTGAAGTCGTGAATTAAAAACTTGGTAACCTTGCGACTTGCGCACACGTAATCGAATGAGCGGTAAAAATAGTTACGATTGGTAAAGCATTTTGTGTGTTTCGATTTTTAGGTACCACTTGAAAACACTTACAAAACTTTTTACTGTTTGCCAAAAAACACATCATACCGAAAGATATTAGAAACTTGTCCAGTGATGCATCCCATTCAAATTTGTATTTTCGGTTTCAACCGCCTGTTGTGGAAGATTTGGTGAATTACTTTTTTGTTAACCCGAAGTTCCCTGTGCTTTTATTGCGGTTTTGGTTAAATTCATTCCTGATAAAGAGGCCCTGAATGGGACGTCGAAACGTCGCATGAGTTGTTTATATTTACCGGATGAATAAAGCAAAGTCCATAAAATATGCCTGGTAACGCATGTTGGTGTTGTTTTGCAAGGTTTTAATTAGGTAGTAGCGGTGATTGTAGTTTAGCATCATACCTTCATAAATGTTACTTGGTGACAATAACTTTTAAAAACAATTGTTTGTTATATCAGAGTATTACTAGGAATCGGAGTCTGTCGCGCTTTTCATCAGGAGCGAAGTCTGAAGCCTAAAAAATCTCTATTACTTCTGTTTAGCACGCGCACATTGCAAAGTAGGCTACGCTTTTAACATTACCTAAGTAGACAATTATAAATCAAGTTTATGCAGCTTTAAAATTTTTAGCTTGTTATCAATGGTGCGTGGTTACATGTAAAGAAAGTTAAGTAGCTCAACTGTCATGACACCTCAAAGTAATTACCAGCCCGATATCACATAAGTTTGTTGGCCTCTTTATTAATTTTCATGTCGCTTAAAAAGTAACGGCAACAACGCAACACGAAACAACTAGCACTTCGGCGAGAATGACGCGCATAAACGTATTGAACTACACAAACAAAAATCGCATATCACGATAGAAAATCGCAAGACGCCGTTTAATCGACAAAAAAACACATAAAAATCCTAAATCCACATATTATCACAAGGCGATGAAGCAATTGTGTTTTTGGTTTCGTTTTAGTATCAGCAGCAACAATGGACTTTCCTTGACCTTTTTGAAATTTCCACACGTACTTGGGATCCAACAAGAGCTAATCGCCGGACCAGATTTTCAGATTTCATACCTAAAAACATTTTGAACAAATGTCTTGTCTTGCACGATATGCAATTATCCTGATGAAGGCGTCTTGTGTAATAAACTGCTGGAAGAACTATACTCGTTTATATTTTCAACATATACTGGGGGAAAACATAAAGTACATAATATTCACCAGGAAGAGTTACGTTTGCAAAATACGTGGTGGTCTATTGACAGTTTAATTTGCCAAGATGGTGTAATTGATTTTTTAAAACGTTAACAAATCATCTTAACTTTTTGCCGAATTTATATATTAGAAACTGAATAACTTTTAACTTTAGAATGACCAAAAAAATTCAACGAATTTGTTTTGGCTGAATTTCTTAAAAGACTGATTTAAATTCCTAAAAAATTAATGTTTTTATTTTAGTGGCTGAACAACAAAGTAAAATATCAAAAAACAGCTGACCTACTCCACTTCTTTATCGCCCTCTTGTGGAGACGAGACGTTGCGATCTTTAATGGACTTTCGGCGTTTCTTCTTTCGACCTTTAAAGTATGGCGCCTTGGTGCGTTTGCGCTTTACTGGTGACGTCATCGTCGGTCCGAGCTCGTCATCAGAGTCGCCAACATCTGTGGCAGGAAAATTATTTGGTATTAAATAAAGGTAAGTCTAATGTTTAAAATCCTAATACTTTTTGACCGTTTCACATTTGGACTGTTTTTGAAGAATCTTATCCATATGTATTTGAAAACACGCTGTCAAGTTTTCGTTCCCATGTTTATTGGTTTATATATGATTTGAAAAAACGCACCCGATTCGATGTTATTTTCATCTGCGAATTGTGAAGAATCATTGCTAGACGGGACAGAGCACACCTCAGTCTTAATGGCATTAACGTCTGACTGGATGGGTGGAAGAGGCAAGCTTCTGCGATAAAAAAATTATTTCAGAAAAATACTATAATCAATGTAAAACCTTGCATGAATACATTCATACTGGGACCAGCCTCGAAGCGTCCATTCAGACCAGCAATCACGGCATACCCATTTTTAAATCATTGTACGCCAGGCCCATTGAAGGCGTTATACCAAATCAAGCCGGTCTCATATGGGAATGCTTGGGAGACCGGTTTGGCGTACAGTGATTTAATGTAAAATTTTGGTTGATTTTGAATCTCTCTTTTTAGTGAAACTAATCAAAAGGTTTTTTGTTAGTCAAAATATCAAACACCAATATTTACTTTCTTGGGCGCCCCCTTTTTCGTTTAGGCAGCTCCGTTTTTTCGTCAAGCTGGGTTTCCGGATCCGGTTCCATTTCCGGATCCGGCTCGGTCACTTTTGGCGCCTTTCTTGTTCTTCCCCTAGGTTTCGTTTCCGGAATAAACTGAAATAAAGAGTTAGGAGTTGATATGTGTCAAAACCATCACAAAAGCTAATTACAGTAAACTTCGGTTAATCCGGACCATTTTTTTGGGGTCCAAACGGGTCCGGATTAACCGAGGTTTACTGTAATTCATATTCAAACTCGTGATGCACTAAAGTTAATTGAAAACATTTTTCTCATACTTATTCGCCACTGATTTTAGTTTTAACTTCAAATGCAACAATTAAAAATCTAATGTAAACGATCCTAACCGGCGGTAGAATTTATTTTGGGGGGTAGATGGAAGTAAAATTAGATGTTCAATATAATTCTGCTCAAAACAATTCCAAATGTTGCAAATGTATAAAAGCCAAACGACCTAACATGCACCGCTACATATAAATGCCCAGCATACTGCTAAACTAGTATCATAATATTTGCAATACCCTATATTTACTGAGTAGAAGTCTTTTTCAGTTTTGTGTTTAGTGGTTTTTCATCATACAGTAAACCTCGGTTTTACCTAATTCCGACAAAACTCGAGATACAAATTATTTGTAATGTGGCAAGACTTTAACTAATCGACATCGGTTAATTTCGGATATTCACATAATCCGGACAATGTTTTGGGTACAGGTGCACACGGGTCCGGATTAACCGAGGTTTACTGTATAACAGTGTTTCTCAACCTGGGGGTCGCGACCCCCAAAGGGGTCGCCAAGCACTTTTGAGGGGGTCGCGAAGACGCAACTCAACTCGGAATGATTTTATCAGTAGCATAAAAACTTTCCCTGTGACTTCTGTTTAGCATAGTAACTCAGACGATTGTTTGACCTAGAACGGGCGCAACAGGAAACTTGGCCGAATGGCCTGGTGCGCCTGACCCATGTACAAAACCTGATCGGGTTTCGTCCCCGGGAGTATCCTGGATTCGAATCCCGTGAACGACAAAGGGCAATTTTCAGTTCTCGGACTGCCGCCTGATTGTCCCGGGCGCAACAATATTTGCGATTGTAGCCTATACTTCTATAATTGCAGTTTTTGGCTTTTCTTAACATAAAAAACACGAAATAGTGAAATGGTTAGTGAAAATGAGCCACAAACACAATTTTAAGGGTTTTCTTGAGTACAGCAAAACGCCGAACTATCGGAGCCACGTTAGATTGCAAATGTGTGATGAACACAATCAACACATTCTGGTAGTTAAACTTCTTGTGTGCGTGTATAAAGGGGTCGCGTTGTGTTAGAAAATCTCTGAAGGGGGTCGCATAGCAAAAAAGGTTGAGAACCACTGCTGTATAACAACCATAAAAAATTCCACTTACATCATAATTAGCGACAGAAACAGGGTCATCCACGCTTTCATTCCACGTTTCAGGTGGAATCATAGACTGTGCGACAGTGACTATAGCTTCTTCAATCTCATACTCGGCAACGTTAGGGTCATGATCAATACAGCAATCGTACTTGTTAGGAACGCTCTCTACCAACTGGTTCTTTACGTGCGATGCACAGAAGGAATTTGGGCAGAAATGACAAAAGCTTTGAGCTCGGCGACCACAGAAGTCGCAGTGGTGCCATGGACATTCCCATTTACCTGCGGAATGTATGTAATATTAGTTCACTGTAGACAAACACAAGTAAGCAATGGGGTTGTGGGACAGAAGCTACAAGCGGGTCTGAACCTGAAACCAGCCTGAGCACAATTTTTTAAACAAGGTTTAAAGAAGCCCTAAACTTTCCATGTAAATCAGGCCCGTTTTTGTTAAACTTAAACCGCAACCCGACACAAAACCTAGCTCAAGCCTCCGTTCACTAGAATGGGAATAACATTTCTATACGAAATTTTGAATATTAAGTATATTGAACCTGAGTAGACCATAAGTTTAAAGGCGAAAAGGTCACTGGTATCAACTGTATCATTAATTTATCATAAACTTTCGCGATAAGCTTCGCATTTTCTTGATAATGACTGTAATATTTGCCTCATTTTCATTGTTACACAGCCTGTTCATGTCTGTTACATAACAGGCAACCGTTTTGCGTTGCATTTCACTTTATCACAACCATAATTGGAATTTTGGTAGGATTTTACAAAATTTTTGGATCGTATTAAGTATAAATTCTCCTACTTTTTATCAACGCGTGTAAACAGTCTATTGTATAGATACATTATTTGCTTACAATCA
The DNA here is from genome assembly GCF_965637545.1 of Phallusia mammillata. Classification (NCBI taxonomy): domain Eukaryota; kingdom Metazoa; phylum Chordata; class Ascidiacea; order Phlebobranchia; family Ascidiidae; genus Phallusia; species Phallusia mammillata. The sequence goes on along the minus strand of NC_137257.1, from coordinate 15,789,247 downwards.
CAATGGTATTTTTAATGTCAAACGGCCCGCAGTGAAAAATAAGTTTGGTGACCCCTGCAATAGACGGTTCAAAATCCGTGGAATAAAAATTCAACGACTTACCAAACGGAGGCTTTGAGAGACGCAGACAGGAGAGGCAAAAAGCTCTTTGGCATCCGCGAACATCACAACACACTAGTGTTCCTGTTTGACGACATCGGAAGCAGAAGTCGTCATGCTTCGGTACGATCCGAGAGTCCGCCTTTTTCTTTTTTCTCTTGTTTCGGTGCGATTGCAGATTACCGTTACCTGCATTCATTTGCGGCTGCGCACCACAAACAGAAAACTTTGTTATTAGTAAGATATAAAACCCGAGACTGATTTCGTTTCTTTTAAAAAGGAGAATAACGCAGAAAAAAATGAAACAAAATTCAGGTATTTTGCTAACTTAAAAACAAATCAACCATTGCACAGATATTATGATTTACTGTCCTACCTTGGGTCTGACTCCAATAAATCCACTGCAGTTCTTTGCACCGCACATGCAAGGAGTCTTGTCGTTTCCCAGACAATCGAGGTTGTAATTGAAAGTCAACTCTCCTCCTGTATAACACAAAAAGTTATGCGGAAACTCGTTTGGGCCAATAAACAGCCCGGATTAGCCAATGTCGATTAGTTTGAGCCTTACTAGGGATGGGCCGATTCGAGTCAGAACCAGAGTACTCGGTACCGAGCATCGCTGTTTTTGATGCTCGGTGCTCGGCCAAGCAGTTGCACAAATTGATTCGAGCACTTAGTTTGCATATTCATACTAACGTACGAAAATTAACGTGAGATGCTCGGTGCTCGACCAAACAGAACACTTGAAGTTTTGGCACATCCCTAAGCCTTACCACATTACAAATCATTTGTACTTCGAGTTTTGCACGAATTAGATCCGGATGTATTCGACTTATAAATTACTTTAGTCCTTCCCTAACTGAAAGATTCATCCAGTAATTGTCAAAAAAAGTGTGGAGTATTTTTAAAAGGGTCGTGAGTTACATTTGGCTGTTAAAAATGGGTCAGTGCGGGAAAAAAGGTTATAAACCTCTTGGAAAAATAAATATACAAGTATAACAGGACACAGAAGACTTGGAATAAAATAAATACACGCGGCCATTCTTACCTTCAGGGATATCTTTCCTTGCAAAAAGTCCAACCCTCGTATCCCCATTCACAGTCCACTTTTGTGTTTCGCAACTCGGATCGCAAGAATGGTTCATGAAACGCGAATAGTTGCCCTTTGGCCCGGCATCTATGATACGATCCTTTAACACAAAATTTTGTTCAGTTTAAGTGGTTTTCAAAATTCATTTAGTGCAACCCCTGTACTGGTAGTTAAACCTGTTAGAGGCCTGAAAGCTTAATTGACAGGCCTATAATAAAGAGGAGATACACAATGGACAATAGGCTAAACAAGACGCATTAGATTATGTCCAACAAATTCATATTTAACAAATTACTGACACAGAATGTGAATTTGGCCCAAATCATTTCTGCCTAATCTCATAACGGATGTGTTGAGCAAAATCATGTACAAGTAAACTCATTTATGTCACAAATAGACAATGGTGTAAACAAGCCGTTTGGGGACTATTAGGGTTTCTTAAACAAGACGGTTTTGGGGTGGTTGTGTAACTTTGATTTTACACAAAAATGTTCGGTTTTGGTCGATGAATTTGAAGTGTATTGCCACTTTCATCTTTGGTCAAATTCGACTCACTTACCTTATCAATAGTTAGCATATAAAAGTTGGTAACGTTATTCTTATGAGCTTGCTCGATCCTTCGTAGACATTCCTCGTTGTCAACGAGTTCACCAACATACTCATTCACAAATTCGCCCTGTGTGTATAAAAATAGTCATGATCATGATGTCCATATTTTTTTTAACAGAGGCACAAATAAAAATGTTGTCTTTACCTTTTTGACTTTAACTTTCGTTCTAAGCCCCCATCCGCCCCAATTAGTCTTGAAAACTTCAGATTCCGGGTAAGCTCGCTTCTGGAAGTTCTGATTTTCGCATTTATCGCCTAAACAAAAAAATACATAATGTGACCGTTATTTCGCAGTTTAAAAAACATGCAATTCAAACGTATTCTGCAGAGTAGTAAGCGAGCCCGAACCCGAAAGTACAAGCTCCAAGCCCGACCCGAACCGCAATGGTTTTTACACAGTGATTTCAACCCCGATTGCTGTTAGGTGTTCAAGTTTTTTTTTTTTTAAAACAGACAGTTTGGCCAAGATGGCATTTTTCTCGCCCAATTGGGCTGGTTTCTGACCTCCAGTTGCGGGTCGATATCACTTTTTAGGTCAAAATGTTATTTTTTTAAATTTTACATGCACTTTGACATGCGTGTCTTTGCACGCGATTGAATGACGGTAACATTAGGCTCGTTCAGTATTGTTCTTAATTTACTTAACAGTTGCGGTTTTTGGGCTCGTTTTGACAAGCAGAGTAGCGGTTTTGAGAATTTGACCTGACTAGTGGCTGGTACGGCTAAACACACAGTTCACAAACTAACACACAAACCAGTACCTGCAGGGCAGAGAGTTGGATGACATTCGTACATCAACATTCGATTTAGACATTCCGACTCTGGGCCACACGGATGTTGATCAGAGCGTTTGCAAATACATCGGGATATTTCGCTAGGATCTGCTGTGTAGACTTGAACACTGCCACAAGGACGGTTGATCTGCAATAAGTGGGGAATTGTGTTCAGTATATAATATAAAAAATGTAGTATATTATATAATCACGAGAGATTTGGTACAAGAGTCGGAGACAACAGTTGCGTATAATAACAGACTCAAAACCTAAACGTCTAAATCATTTCACCATTTTTTTGTTTAGATATTTCATCCAATAAAAGGCATCATCAGTATCTAAAAACTACTAACAGGGTTCCAAAATTGTGCAAAAGTTAAACTGGAAAGCACTATAGTAAAAACATGTTAGGTTTACCACATCAAACCTATTCCTACAACAGTGTTTTCTAACCCAAAGAGCTAAATGGGTCACAACTAAAAGTCACAAAAAAAAATTAAAATACTTTACAATGCACCAACTAACAAAGTATGAAACTCTTGGATCATGTATTTTAATTGGTACAGACGTTTTAAAAATGTTACGTTTTGGGGCCTGTAGATGAACTGCTGGGTTAATCGGGGTCAAACTTTGAAAAGTACAACTATGGATAGCTAACTAAAATATGTAAAAATTTTAGTAAGTTTAAAGCACTCTTTCTTGACCAAACCCATGAAACAAACCAGCAGTAGACAGAAAAAAATATTGACAAAAACAATTTCAGGGAAGTGGACACATAATAACTTCATTTTGTTTTATTACTTCACTTTCTTATAGTTTGCGAGAAACAATGCCAAGGCAAAAAAAGGTGGTTGAAAAACTATTGAAATAAATTGCCACTACAATTGTCCCTTTTTCAATAGTCACCTTAATGTGTTTGTAACTCGGTTTCTTATTCTGTGTTTTCAGGTCTTGTATCTTTTGCTTGTGGGTGGCGATGTTTTCAAATCTTTCCCTTGCAACTTGTAAAGCTTTGTTAAAAACACTGCTGATGCCCCGTGAACAGTTTACTGCTGTTGCTCCCGTGTCGCCCTCCTAAAATTTCAAGTTAATACAAGCAAGTAAAAATTTGTAGTTTAAGCCAGAAATAGTTTGGGTAGACCAGCGGTTGTTTTACTTGGTTTAGTGAAGCTAGATTAAGCCTTGAAATCCACATAAGTATCAAACTTAAAAAGATTGAAGGAAATTGATTAAGGGGCTTTGGAATGTATTTAGGTTTATAACCAGTGTAATAAACAAAGTTTAAAGTAACATCATTTAGCCTTTAATTAATTCAGTAACATAAAACTGTCCTACAGGCCTGAATGATATGTAGTGCTTAGAAATCAGAATATTATTCAAAAATGTTTTTTAAGTATGAGACTGACAATGCCCATAATTGTACAATATTACAACTATTAGCCCATGTGTATTAACACTGATTTGCCATAGTTAAAAAATCTGTGAAAAGTTTATAATACAAGATTTTATTTTGTCAAGATACATTGTTGTATGACTTAAGTGTTAAAAACACAAACATGTTTTTAATATTCAAAGGTTTAAAGGAGACAAAAATAATATTTCTGTTATATACCTGGTATGCAAACACTCGTCGCTTGTTCAGCCAAAAATAGTCGTTGGATCCAAAAAACTTGACAACGAATTCTCCAATACCATGATGTAAACGTTGAATGTTGTCAGGAATTTCATTAGGATGAGTTATTTCACCAGGCCACCATCTAACAACAACAAAAAACTTACAAGTTATACTTTTATTTTCAACATTGTCAATCAAATTCCTAGATCTGCCTTGAAATTTTGAATTCTGCTGTTGTTAAATAGGTATAGACATATAGGACAACAAATCCAAAGGTTTGAAATCCAAAAAAAGTATTCTGGATTCGATTTAACTGTTCTAAGATGTAAAGAGCAAATCATCAAATTACAACGCAAAATCATCAAAATTCTTGCCTCTAAGCATTAGATGTTCAGCTCAAACAAGACATATGGTTAATGCCTTCAATGAGGTTCCAACAATTCATTGTCTAGTATTGTTGTGTGTGACAAGGCACGAACCAAAACTATTATTAGATTTGAACCAATGCTACGATGTCTAATAGTGTCACAGAAATTAGAATGCACAACAAATGAAACCATCTGTCAAATATTTTACTGGGGATGGGCCAAAACTGCAAATGTTCTGTTTGGTCACGCTCCGAGCATTTCACGTTAATGCTCAGTGCTTGGCTGAGCATGCTCGATGCATTGTGACGTCACAAACATTTCCAATTCTACACTAATTTTAGCTTTACAAGGTCCCTTATGTCACCAGAGATATATTAAGCTGTACAGGCCTCAGAAGTACACATTTTTCCACCATCTAATACATTTGAAAAATCATGTGTTTGTGTTCTTGGATACCCTTTCGAACACTAGTTTTGTATGTTAACAGGGCATGAATATGCAAATTAAATGTTCGGGTCAGTTTGTGCAACAGCTCGACCATGCACCAAAAACATGGATGCTCAGTAACGAGTATTAAGGTTCTGGCTTGGCTCGGCCCATCCCTAGATTTTACAGGACATATTGAAAGGGAAATGAAATTGCGCTAAATCAAATGCTTAGTGTTATACAAAAAAGTCAGGCGGCCTAGATTTACCTGTAAGACCCCAGTTTGACCCACACAATGTCCCCATAAAGGGGTCTACGGCGGTGTCGACAGTCATGACAGAACCACTCGCCATCTGGTGGACTTTCCATATCGACACAGGTTGGGTGGAATGCTGCAGGACAACCTTCGCAGCACATAAGTTGACCACCTATAACATAAATGATATTTACTCTAAAGTACTGTTGATGTCCCTGCAGAAGACCAAAGGCAAATATGTGTGTATCATAATATCGTCAAGGTAATCAAGAAAATTATGATTTTTGGACGGCAAAAAAATCAAATAATTTTAGACAAACTGTATTTAAGCCTTTACTGAACTATAGTTCTAGCAAGTTACTGCATTAATAATGAATTTGGAGTCACATTAAATACATAACATTCTTAAACAAAAGAAATAAGGATACAAATCAAAAAAAAATTGTAGAAATAGGGGCAATTAAAAATTCGACATTCATCAAAACAAGAAATAGTCACAAGGGTGCTATACCAACCCTTTCTATACTAAATGGTAGTTTTGTTGGTTTTCACCTCTTGAAAACAATGAACAGCAAAAAAACATAAACATATGACAACCTCACCCAAACATAAAAACAACTCACAAGCAAAATTGATACTGGGTAAAAAAAGATGAACATGGTATCAAAATTAACCACTTTTTACCTTTAGAACAGACAAAACACCAGCTGACATGTACAGGCTGATGGTGAGGAGTGGCTTTATGGGGTGAAAAGTGATCAGGGCATATTATGTTGAGACCTGGCAAGATGACTGACCCTGCAGCAATGCAATCATCCCCAGCGTGGTAAGCAGTAGGACAACGAACACATCTGTGACAAAAAATATATACATTTACACAGTTTTTGTGAAAAAAGGTACAAAGCAGAAGTCATTTCTTAAATTAATAGAAATATGTATTTTGCCACAAAAATTTTATGCATTTCTATTTGAATAACATACTGATGAATATTTGAAGTTAGAAACTAATACAGGGAACAAATTGAAGGTGGCAGTATTTCAAAACTCTTCTGCAACTTTTTTATTGCAATTGACTTTCTAGACCAGGGGTGGGCAACCTTTGTTACTGCGGGGCCAAATACAGATCGCGGGCCGCACCTGTGTATAACACAAGGTGATTTTTCTTTGTTGCTTACCAAATATACTTAACTACAAGTAAAATGCGCATTTGATTAGCAACAAATTGCCAGGTCGCAGAAAAATAGCATCGGGCGCATTAATCTGCTCAAAAGTATGTAATAGTTGGACTCGTTTGCCAGTACATTTGAAATCCAAGGCCCGCGGACCGCAGGTTGCCCACCCATGTTCTAGACTTAACAACACAAAAAACCATGACCAAAAATACATTTCAAATTTTACACCTTTTCATTGCTTTGGTAACAAACAAAGAAATAGTACAGTTATAATATTCTTAACATTTTTTTATAAAGCTGTTAGACATGTCAAGATTGTTGAATTGTGCAAAATTTATCTCTCATGACATAGTAGTGAGCTTTGGCAAAGCAGTTAAAGAACACTGGACTTAAAATTAAATTAAGAAATTAAGTTTTGCTTTTTATAAGACAAGCTTTACTTACTTAAACATTCGTTGCCGTCCTACGTTCATACAAGCTGTGCCGTCATCAACTGCTTTCGACGCACAGGTTGCACAATGGTGTAAAGTGCATCTGCTATTATTAATCAGGGAAAATCTATAAACCAAATACAAATAGTGCGTTTCTGACATTTTTTAAATAACATGTATTTTTTTACTTTAGTCACTTTTTAGTTTGTTGGATCATAGGTGTTAAAAAAATGATCAAATACAATTTATTTGATTTAATACAATTTATTTTTTAATCAAAATGTGTCCCCTTCACGAAATATTTTATTGTAAACTTCAATTCCAAACCCAGCTTGAGCCATAAGCATAAAATCATGTATTTGCTTAATTAAGCTGTTATATTGTGAGCTATAACCCAAAAGCTGGTTTAAGAACTCAGAAATTGAAAAACATGGGTCATGTAAAAAACTGTGGAAACCCCAACATGACCCATTTGTTCTCACAAAATAACCCATGACCTTCACATCCCCCCAAAAAATATTCACAAGTGAATGAGAAAATAAATTGTTACCTGTCAGATTTATCCGACTTATCAGACTCCAAGTCCCCAAGTATGGCAATTTTTCGAAGATGAAGACAGGTGGTGTGGTATGATCGGCCACAGTTTTGGACATTGCACTTTTTAATGTCGCCAAGGTCTGGACTGCTTTCTGCAGCATTCTTATTGCAAATAAAGCAAGGATGGGTGCCTAAATTCATTTATGTTATCAAATGATGAAATGACACCCAAAGTTGACAAAACAATACAGTAGAATGATAAATGGGTGAATCCAACTAAAAGTTACAAAATCAGTTAAAATACATTACAATGCACCAACCAACAAAGTATGAAAATCCTGCATCATGTACTTTAGTAAGTATAGCTATTTCAAAAATACACATTTTGGGGTTGTTTGGGTAAACCTCTGGGTCATTCTGGGTTAAACTTTAGGATGATCAACTTTGGGTAACTAACTAACATTTGTGTAAATTTGAATAAGTTTTTAGCATGCTTTCTTGACCAATAGCTTGGAACAAACAAGTCATAAAAATGTTTTCTTTAACACTGTAAAATTGTAAATACTCTGTAAAGAGGGATGTCCAAAGCACTGACAAATCGATTGTCCTACACCTCAGCAGGATAACAATATGTAAGCTTGGCAAAGCACCCAGCATTCATACAATATGCCTGTAGATAAGCATAACAAATACAGACAAATCAAGTAAATTACATGTGACCATTTTGCTAAGGTTGTTTAGGCAATCACCTCAATGTTTTTTAAATTGTGGGATTTTAATCCCCATGCAATTAAACAGATTATGCGATTAACCAGTATGTGCCTGGATTCAGCTGTATTTGAAGTTTGCCAAACTAATATTTGCCAACTTTCGCATGGTCCAATGCATAGTGGTCCTTATACCCTGACCTAACAAAATAATTGCTTTTGCTTATGCTGCATAATACATTTATATTGTTCAGGCTCAAAGAATGCAAATGCTATACTGATAAAAATGTAAATTACAAGCAAAAAAACAAAGAAAAAACAACAAAAAAGAAAATTCCATCACCTTCTTTACAGTTTTTGCAACTGAAGTTATCAGAACTAGGAAGGCCAGCACATGTTGGGTGGTAACTTTGGCAACATCCACCAGTGCATGAGACCAAGTCATCACTGAGTCTCTCACAAATCTGCACAAAGATTTCAAAAAAAAAACAATTGACTGAAAAAAAATCACAAATATTTTAACTTGCAACATTGGCATTGCTTTTTTTACAACATAAACTGAAGCATTTTCCACCCAGCTTTGTTTGTCATTATTATAAGTGTATAAATTGTAGATGACAAGCCTTACAGTTACTTACTGCACAAATATTTTCTCTCTTAGTTGTTGAACCAAGTTGTGGCCCTTTCCATCTTGATCTCCGAACAGTTCCATTACTTTCATCGCCATTGCTGCTGGCGTCGTCATGGTTACTGCTTCTTCTGCTGCTGCTTCGGTCATCTTGGTCCAAGCTTTTTCGTCTGCCAGCTTCATCTTGCAGGCCACCCTTTTTCCGAGGTAGGTCGGAACGGGAAAGGCTGGCTCGAGATGTTTTAAGTTTTTGTCGAGGTGATCGTGACACCAAAGAGGCTGAAGATAATTGATATTAAAGCTTGTGGTACCACTTTTGAAAACATATCTTAATCATTTCATTGTAAGCTGTAGATTGAAATGACTTTACCCTACTTTTTATACAGCTTTCAATCGAGGGCGCTTACATTTTGAATGTCATGCCAACGTTTTTATCAAAAGACCAGAATTTGATAGAAATCGCATTCAATTTTCCTTTGCACATAACCTACATTAAATTCCCAAATGCAAAATATTTTACTTTGGCATGCAATCAAGGGCAGTATAAAATCAGGTAAAAACAATATATATATGTTTTCATGAATTTTTCAAACATATATATTCTATTTTAATGCAAAAACTAAACTGTTTTCTAAATTGCACAATTTTCTATACACCTACTCCAAACAAACAAATTAATAGACTAAAAAGCAATTATACGAAAACTCGCAATAATTTAAAATTGTTTCAGACTTACTGGCCACATGGGAACAAAATTTGCGATGTATCTGTAATGCTTTTGCACTAAAGAACTTTTCGTGGCATTTTTCACAAGTAAAGGCGAAACCAGAAATTTCTGTGGTTCCATTTTCTGCAAAAAACAAACAAACAATATATTGTGGACCAGAACGACAAAACAAGTCAGAAACATATTTTATTTTCATACCTGACACAGAATTAGAGAAGTCATGGCTTGCTGCTAAGACTTTACCATTTTTGCCAGACATTTTTTTCGCCTTTGACTCTAAAATATAAAATATTGTATTATTTCCAAACTTAGAATCAATCGAATAAACAGTATCTAAACCACTGACAGACAGCAAAGTCATCAATGATCACCATTTTTTAATATAACTCTGAATATGGAAACAGATTCCCAAGGAAACAGAATCAGTCAATAAAAACCTAAGAATATTTATTTTACCTTATTGGCACTGTCAGTTTCTTATTGAAATGATTCAAAATATAAATATACATTTTCTTCAGTTTTCGCCAACTGATTATGTTTCCTTTGGAATCTGTTTCAATATTTAGAATTACTTTAAAAAATTAGTATTTTTAATAATCACGTATATGGACATTTTCAAGCTTCTGTGTAAGCCAAGTTAAGTAGAAACATGTTGACTCTCTACAATATTTATGTAACTCAAGTAAAGTGGTCTGTTTTTCAGCAGTAGTTAACTTAAACACTAATTTATCCCTAAATCTTACCATTGGCTGGAATACACCATCGTTTGTGTTGTCCCAGTGAAAACTTAGTGGGGTAACAAACATGGCAAACTGGACATGAAAACGTCTCCCCATCATCATTAAGTGGTAGAGGTTCTTCATCATACTTTGTCTAAACACGAAATGTAAAGTAAATGCCCAGTCCTATTTGAAAAAACATTAACAGAACTACCTCGTTTTGGGAGGAGCGCCGCTGTTGTTTTTTCGATCCAGCAAGATCATTTAGCTCCGATTCGACTGAAATTTTGCGCTCTTCGGTCGATAAGGCTTCCCATTCCATCCAAATCATTGCCTCTAACTGCTCAGGAGTCATTTCAGGATTCTGAGCAGCAATCTAGTCAGATAATAAGATACAGTAAACCTCAGATAATTCAGATCTTTGCCTAATTCGGACAAAACTTGAGATACCAATTATTTGTAATGTGACCAGACTTTAACTAATCGACATCGGTTAATCTGTATCTTCACTAAATTCTGACAATTTTTGGGTTTTTGGGTTAAGCGAGGTTTACTGTACTCATCAAGTAATGAGATCTTGGTATTATTATTGAAAGAACATCTAATTGTGATAGTTTAATCTATTTAGTTAGTTTTTTTTTCTGATTAACAAAAAAGTGCTCAATACTAGGGATGTGCCAAAACTGCAAATGTTCTGTTTGGTTGAGCAACGAGCATCTCACTTTAATGCGCGGTGCATTATGGCGTCACAAAAAATCCCCTTTCTACGTTTTAGCTCTATATGGTCTCTTACGTCACCGGCGGTGTTTTATTGAGCTGTACATGCCAGTAGAGAACGCGTTTTCCCACCATCTAATACATTTGAAAAATCATTCATTTTTTTTCTTGGATACCCTTTCGAACACTAGTTACGTATGTTAGCAGGACATGAATATGCAAATTTAACGCTTGGGTCAGTTTGTGCAACTGCTCAGCCGAGCACCGAGCATCAAAAACAGCGATGCTCGGTACCGAGTACTCGGGTTCTGGCTTGGCTCGGCCCATCCCTACTCAATACAGTACTGAAAACATAATTGAAACACACAAAAAAGATAAAAACATGACAAATATGTGTAATTCTTACAGATGGCTTGTGGCGTTGACAATACAACTCAAACATTTCTGTTTCGGGCAAGCTGAAATCAGATGAACTTTTTGGTCCATTAAGTAGCTTTTCTTTGAGTTCACCTTAAAACATAAAAATTACATAAATACGACAAAAAAAATACAAAGTGAAGGATCAGTTACCAACAACTATTATTTAAGGCCTACAAAAGGTATAATCTTCATTAAACCCCTTTGCTGTTAAAAAAATTCAAGAGACAAACTAATTGCTGTCCAGATTGCAAAGTCAGACACAGGGGAAAGGTTTCGAAGTCAGAACTTTTCCCAGGTTTCGAAGTCCGAACTCAAGTCTAATTACACTTTGCATAGCAATCTGCTGAAGGGTCAATTTTTGTTGATATTTGAAACAATTTTAAAGCAAACTTTCACTATTTTGTCAAAACATTACAACTAGTGATGCACCAAACCCACTACAAAAAGTTCGCTCCGAAACTGAATATTCGGCCGAATTAGGCTGAAATTAAAATCCCCTTGCTGATTGATGTTTTCAACTAAATGTTGAGTTGTTGATATAAGGGAACTGGTTTATGGCACTCCAAAATCACTTTCACAATCCGTAAACTTTGTTCAACTGCTAATATTTTGCAGTCAACATGTATTAATTAAATACAACAATTAGTTAATTTATGATATTTCAAATTGCCCATATTAAAAGTTTCGGCATTAATTTTATACAATCAAAAAGTTCAGCTTCGGCTGAATTTTCAAAAAAGTTTGGGCCGAAACAGAAACTTCGGTGCATCACTAATTACAACCATAAAGGATCTGCGTAGAAGTTGCAAAAAATTCTACAATAAATATTGGACAAAAATGCTGCCAGCATGTATTCCTTCTGACTTTGCAGCCCGGATTGCAGTGCCATGAACAGTTGTTAATTTGTCAACAAAATAAGAAGCTACCTTTTTCCTGCAGAATTTTCTGTTTCTGAATTTTTCTCAGTTTTTCGTTTTTCAATGCTCTTGCAGAATTCAGTCTTTTCACAGCGTGTCTCTGCTTGATTTTCTTCAACTTGCGACCAACATGAGTTTCATTTTCTGCAGTGAGATTCTCCACCTGCCAACATCAGAGCACAGATATAACAACAAATGAGGAGATATCGTCAAGCCCAGCAGTGTTTGTTAATAATGGCCAGTTGTTTTCGGACATGCCAAGCAAGAATTTGGAAACAATTGGATACTAGATTTTTTGCTGTACATTTTAAAACAGACATTCACTGTAAGTTCTGGAACAACAAACACTGCTGCGCATGACAATTTTGAAATCTTAATACAACAAATAAGCAAGAATACTGACACCTGTACGTTTGGAGCACCTGTGGAAACAACACATTTTTTGGTAAGTTTCCAATGCACACAAAGCACTCAAAAACAAAGTTTGCAGATAAAAAGTTTCGAAAAAACGTTTTTTTGTGCATGAAAAGGCAGTGAAAGTTGTTCCAGAACAAAACAGAAAATAACAGTCAAAAAGACCTTCAGTTTATATTCAGTTTTACAATACAAGTGTTCAAACGTACGTGTAAGGAGTTGTTGGAGGATTGCGGAGATTGTGAGCCCTGCAACGCCACTCTTGCTGATGTCCCAGCTCTTAGGCAAAACTCATGCAGTTTTTCATCACTAAATGTTTCAGCAGGGTACTTGTCACGGTTAATAGGAAATAAACCGCTTTCGTCGAAACACGAGACAATAGTCTCAGGTGTAAGTACATCAGTCCACATGTCTCTCGCTATCGACATAATATCAGAGGGCACAAATTTTTTCACAGATTTCGATGAAATGTTAGCCAAGGTTTCCTTGACCACTTTATTGTACGGTACATCAAACACAACACTGCTAGAGGCATGTGGAAGTTTTAATATGGCTACTTTCTTTTCCACCATGGAAAGAATAAGCCTAATGGGTAGCTTTGCCAAAGGACTGTCCAATAAAATCACTCCAGGTTGCTGCACTTTTAGAAAACTCTCCAGCCACGTTTCGAAGAGGTTTTGGTCGAACTGGCCATGCTCGGAAAAAGCACAACTGAGTTCAGGTCGCAATCCAGCAGCAGAGCGGCATGAATGATTCCATATTACACCTCCACTGACAATTACAAGTGGATTAAATTTCTCTCCACTAGCATTTATAATAGAAACAATACTGGAATTTTTTAGGTCAGTCAGTTTAACTAGAAACTCCTGAACCAAATACATTTGCGAAGGACTGTTATCAAGGCCTAGCACTTGGGATATTTTTTCCAGTTTGTCAAACATGGCATATGTGAGAAATGGGTCAGCTTCTGTAGGTGTGGTTTGCGCCTGTGGGTCACAGTATTCAATGTTGTTTCGAATACAAAAGTACTTCAACCAAATATCAGTCACTATATCGTTGTGATCAGTGATCAAAAGGTAATCGGAAATAAGCTTCGAAATCATATCCTTGCTCAATGAAAAGCCCCAATCTAGCTGGGTTTTCAGAGCAGAACTAATTTCTGCCTCTAGCTCGACAGCAAGACCATGTATGGCTCGACTGTTTCTTCGGCGGATCACTTTTGCAGGTTTTCGTCGACCAAATGCGTTGTCTTTAAGAGTTGAGTGAGGTATTCCATATGTTGCAGCAACCAAACCTATCCTGCCTCCCTTTTGAACTTCTGTAACTGCTTTGCTTAGATCTTCGCTTGTGTATTTCCACATTGAGAAGTTCCTACCAACCCAGCGGTGCTTTTGGTGCCGTTTTAACAAAGACTTATGTCTAAGTGAAACATTGTCTTCAAGTCTTACCGAGACCTTGGACAAATTATGTTTCAGCTCTTGAATGCGATTTGATTTCAAACCACCACTTGATGCCTTATGAGCCAAATGTGTTCTTTTACGTGAAATCCTTGGCCCTGCGATTCTAAATGAATCCTGATTTGCTTTCAGAATAATTAAGCGTTTTTCTTCAGGCATTCGCTTGGACCTTATCAGTTTTCGGTACAAGCTTGTATTGCGCTTCAAGCAATCTCTAATAGTGGTATTAGGGATTCCATACTCTCTCGTACAATGAGAAATCGAAGCAGAACCACTTAAAATTTTATCCATAGAAATAAGCACGTCTTCATTTGTGTAGTTGTGATCTTGAGTGTACTTTACTTGTGATTTACTGTTACTAGCTTTCTGCATGTCTTCCAAAATGTTGTGATGCGCTGGTCTTGCTTTGTTAATAACGTTATGTTGTGAACTAGATTGCGCTTTTGGCAGAACAAGTCCATTAGAGAAATACTTCACTCTGTTACAAAACGCTTGTATGGGAATGTTGTATGCGGCAGTAGCAACAAACACACTTGACCCTTGCATGCATTTTCTCATTGCAAGTCTATACTTACACTCTGTAAATTGTTCATTTGATGAAACATCTTTTTTGTACTGTTTCAAACTCTTGGGTTTTAGGTATGTTCGCCATGCTGAGAGCAGTTCACTGTGTGTAAATTGTATAATGTCTCCATTATCTGTATCAACAGGTGGTGGGGGTGGGGGTTTGGGAGCTGGAGTTTTTACTGTTTTTGCCAGTTTCGGTTTAGTGTGAAAGAAACGCTTCGCAGGCTGGTTAAGCTGCAGTCTGCGACATTCGCCAATCAATTTGATGTGGTGAATCTTGTGATCAATAATAACATACTTTCCACAAAAGAACATGGCACAGCTTGAATGGTGCTTAATAACAAGAATTTTCTTCCCTTTTGTGTAATCCCAAAGCGTTGTAGCTGGTATTCGGAAGTTAACAGCGACATGCCGATATGGAAAACCTTCCTCAACTCTTTTAATTGCATCAATGAGATTTTGAATTGTATATGTATTTTCACCGAAGCCACGATTTTCTTGCAATGCTGTGCAGGTACATACACTCAAATTAATATTTGTTTGTACTTTAAGAGCAGCAACTGCTTTTTCAGCTCGTTTAGTGGTGATAATGTTGCTTTCAGGTTTTGATACACTTGGGACCTTTGCAATTAAACCCAAGCATTGATGGAAAGTTATGTTTTTTTCTGAGCATTCACCAAGCTTTTCATCTGCTTTTTTACCACTTGTTTCATTCAGGTAAGTATCTTCACTCTCAAGGCCTAATAACTCTGGTGCTAGTTTGTCTGTGTGTAATTTTTCCAAGGCAACATTTGATTCTGATGTGCACTTTCTTCGCTTGTTGGGAGCCAGTTTTAATAAGTGGACTGGATCCAATGGTTTCAAACCACTATCATGCGTTGATGCTCGTAGATGTTTTTTCTTTGATCTAGTATAATGTATAAGCAGTTTGGCCTTCGCTTGAGGCAAAAATTGCTTGTTGTCTGCTATTTCCACGACATTTGAACAGTCAGAATTACTTGTTGAAACTGAGGTATTTACTGAAGTTATATTGTGCAAATTTTGGGAATGCATAGATGCACAGAGATCAAATGATAAGTCTTCAATCCCAGAATTGGAACTCAAACAACTATCAGACATTTTTTCTGTTCCAAGCTGACTACTTGTTTGTAGGCCATCAGTGCTAAAACCATTGGTCTGTAATTCAACATGTCCTGCAGCACACTGCTTGGGACAAAAATTTTGTGGGTTTGACTGAGCATTTTGAAAATTCTCTTTTTCTTTTGGCTTTTCATTAGAATTTAATATGCTTCCAGACATCACAGTGTTGCTATTTTTTTCTGGCAATGCTATGCCTTGAACTGGTTCAGGACCATCTTCATAAAAAGTCTCTTTTTCCAAAATTGCCAGGTCTTCTTCTAACGCGACCATCAGTAGATGATGAAATGAATTTTCATCACCGTTCTTGGTAAGATTTAATAAATTTGTTAAGCAACCAACATATTCATAGTTGCTTTTACAAGCACACATAAAGAATTAAAAACACACTTGCAAAATATGTAACATGTAATTGCTTTACTAGCATCCCAAAGAGCTCATTTAAAAATAAAACTCTATATTTAATCCCAATATTTATGTGAAAACCGATCAATCATTCATAAGCTTGCCAATATATCTTTAATAAATACTACTACAAGTGGCATACTTACATCAGGTTTTGGAGCAGGTTTTATCAACTTCTTGATGTAAGGTTTAAAGTCATAACCAAAGATCTTGATTCTCTCTTCAGCTGTGTGTGGTACCGCTTCTTGTATTTCATCTACTGCTGAATCCCAATCTTGTTTCAAACTGTAAAAGCAATTTAATCCACAAAAGTTATTTACATGAAAATTTTCTACCTGCATGTGTTATCAATTTTGGTAACTTATTAACTTTTAGGCACAAAAATGTTTCTGTTTTTGACCTGCATTGCACGGAGGGTTTGGAATAAAAGTAAATTAAAATATTTGGCTGAATAAGATCAATATTCCTGTGTAAAAAATAGTAAAATTTCATTGCTTGGGCAAGTTAACTAGTTATACAGCTCTAAAACACCTTTCTCAATGTTAGCTTGTTTTTTTAGTTGTAAAACTTTAGGCGTGGATCTCATACAATTTTCAGAGCACAAATGAGAACAAATTAAATAAACTGCATTGATGAAACTGATTCCCAAAAAGCACATACATTGAGCTTGATTACATGTAGTACATATGTGAACAATACAGCAATGGATAAGGTTAAAATAGTTTGTTAACAGTTGCTTACCGAACTGGAATATCTACTCTTGGCACTTTTAGAGCCATCTTCTTGCTTTGTGCTGTAAGATCAGTGATGATTTTTTCATAGTCTTCAGGACACTTGTATAGAAACACCCGACGTTCATTTATCCAGCCACGTTCTGGACGATCACCAAGAAACTGCACATGGTACACCCTGCAACCTTTTGGTCCTCGGCCTATTTTGCAAACCACATATGCCTGACTTTTTACAAGCAGCTCACTGTGTACTAGGCATTTATTTTTGATAAAAATAGTTTACTTTGAATTAATGCCAACAATTAATGTAAGTTATACACATCTGAATTTTTCGTAAACATACTGCTAAATATGAAAGCTATAAACAAGTGTTTCTCAACCTGGGGGTCATGACCAAGCACTTATAAAGGGGTAGCGAAGACACACCCTAATTTCATCTGTATCATAAAAACTTGACTTCTGTTTAGCAAAGTAACTCACACAACTGTTTAATTTGCAATTGGCACAACAGCTTCTGCAATTACGTACTTCTATGATTTTGGTTTTTGGCTTTTTGACATAAAAAAACACATAAAATAGTTAGGTTGATGGTGACAATGTTGATAGTGACATGAGCCATAACCACAATTTTAAGGGGTTTTCTGTGCAACATTTGTTGGTAAATGTATGAACACATTCTGGTGGGGAACATGTTGTGTTAGAAAACTAAAGGGGCTTACAGAGTAAAAAAAGGTTCAGAAACACCACTATAAGCCATTACATTTTAAGTCGACTGCAGAAAGTGCACACTGTTTAATCTTGTCAGGTCTCATCACTGCAGCTTGCATTTAGCTTTTATGCTTGTTATACTACACTGCTGTTATCTGGCTACTTCAGCCAATGTCTTGTCACCAGCTGCACTGATAAGACCCTATAATTATAAACAATATGCACTGTTTGCAAAAAGCTGTTAAAATATTTACAAAGCTTTTTGTGAACACTAACCATGCATTTTGGTAAAAATGTCTTCTTCTGGGTGAATAGTAATCATACATGGCCAAAGAGGATGGCCTGGCACATAAGCCCAAACTAAATCACCTAACTTCCAGTTGATTTCGGTCTCGACAGGTACAACCTTAGAAGAAGAAAAATATTCATTCTAAATGTGGATACTTAAACATGCATACACAGCACAACATTAACAAATGAGAAAGTTCCAAACCTTCTCTTTAACTGGTCGTGGAGGAGAAACTACTTTTTCCTCTTTCTTCTTGTCTTCATCATCATAATCCAATGACTTTTTTGGAACCCGCTTACGCTTTGACATCCTGAAAAGTAAAGTATTGATAGTCATACAGTCAAAAAACAGTAAAAGTAACAAATATTTTACCTAAAATGAAACAAAAAAATTATATCTATATTTACCTTGGAGATGGTGTGTCCACATTTGCTATGACAGTCATCAAATTTTCTAAAAAAAAAACGCTTGTAAATTTTTTTATGTTTCTCTTTCTAGTTGTTCACAGACCAAAAATAAAAATGTAGAAATTTATTGCAAATTAGAGTATGTCCAAAAAGTGCTATCTGCACCCCTCATTGCTTGTACACCTTTAATTAACAGACACATATTGATATAGATATGTACTAAAAATAATGGACAATCACTACAACATACTCTGTGGAAGGGGAGTTGCCGATTGGGGAGCAGATTCCTTGTTCACAGGCTTAGACAACTGCATGACTGATTCCAACATTTCTTCAATGATATGTTTGGAAACAAGCAAAGAATCATCCAGTTGAGCATCTGTGTTGTCCTTGTTACCTGTATCTTTTAACTTGGTGTCTTGTTCAAATGTACCAGTTCCAAGCGATTTATCGCTGCCTATTTTAGAGTGTGGCATGGAACTGACAGGTTCAATTTTAGCAGCTGTATTTTCGGTAATTTTTGCATCTGCAGTTTTACTTATCACAGTATTTGTGTTTGGTGATGCGCTTTGAACCAGTTTTTCCGTTGCAAAATGATTTGTTTCCATTGTATCATGTTCAGTTCCATTTACTGGTATTTCTGGATCATCCATAACTCTGTATTCAAAGTACAACACTAGTTAATATTGTTAGCTAGTTAAAATACTTTTTCTTTACAAAATCCTAATATGCAGTCTTTTGATGTATTTAATGCAAAAATAATTGTATAAATTACCATGATATTTGTATTTAAAGGCGAATAATTGTATAAATTACCATGATATTTTTACATCTTTATCAAAGAGAAGTTTTGCAGTGTATTTACCTGGCCCAGAGCACGTGGCTGCATAACCATAAAATAACAAACACATAACCGAATGTAATCGATTAAATTACTATGAGAACTTACACGGATTCAGCATGTATTCATTTTCGGTTCCATGAACCTGTACTTGACCGCAAAAATGGACAAAAACCGCCCAAAACGTTCGATGTCTGTAACAGCTGTATTGCCTTTCTCCTTATTTCTGGCGTGGAAACCCGCGCAAGAAGCTGGCCTCAGGTCACGTGACAGCCTAAAAGCATGGTTGTGGCCATCGGTTTGCTGCACTGTTGTGTGTCAGGGCCTTAACTATTAAATTTGTTTTGTAGTTTTTGAAGGTATTGTGGATCGATTTTAAACAAAGTAAACGACAAAGTCAAACATTTTGTTTCAGAAAAAATAGTTTTGTAAAAAATTCAACTACCGGTAATAGAAAAAAGTAATAACTGTACACACCTACAAAAATGTGTGAATTGTTGTCTAAGGCGAGTCATTTGAGCACTGAACGCCATCTTGACTTTAAATCACGCTTCAAAAGCATGAAAATGATTTACCAATACCACCTTTTTGGGGACCACACTATTGGAAATGTACACTTTTGTTACATTTTGACTTCACCTGATAGTTGGTATCTGTTTGGAAAATCATTTTTTGCCACATGTTCAAACTTGATTTGGGGTAATTTATACAACTAAGCATCGTTTATTGTAGGTTTTCTACAACGTTTAAAGTCTTTTTTTAAATATTCCAAAGAATACATTTTCAATTTCCAAAATATACTAGTCAACAAAAATATTGGGTTCAACCTATTTGATTTGATTTTGTTGAATACAATGGTTTGCTGGGTAAAGGATTTTGAAATCAGAAGTGGAACAACATTAAACACGTTTCGAAACAAATTCTAATCCATACAAAACAACTCCCTTTCCTCACCCAAGGGAAGGAAAGTTTGTTATCGCATTATACTGATGATTATGTTCGCGTTTTGAGCGTCAACCATTGCTGCGTGGCTTGAAATTTTTTGCGTCATCCAATCGTTCTCTTGACCATCGAGTTTGTCCCCCATCAGCATGAAATTCGTTTCCATTTGATGGGTCAATTTCCCCATTGAAGGCCATTTGATTTATTTTGCGTTAATGTTTTTGTTTGAAGCCCATTTGATCTATTTTGCATGATGTTTTTGTTTGTTAGTTTTGTTATTTTTTTGCAGAGATTCGCTGCTAAAATACTGTTACCGCAATTTGTCATACACCCAGCAAGTTGTAAACTGTGGCTAATAACCTTATTTGTAGGAATTGGCGTTCAAGTAAAATATTAACCAATAGAAAGGCAATATTAGGCAAAGTTGCAAAATGAAATTTTATTTGTTATAAACCGTTACCAATGATTGGTTAGGGTTATTAGGTGCAAAGATCAACTTTGCAGTGACACAGAACCTTTACCAATCCAAATTTGGCTTAGTAGCATTGATCTGCTGCGGATAGAGGGAGAGAATTAAAAGATAAACATTTCAGCGCCATTAACAGAGTGTTATTACAACACAAGTGTAAAGCAGCATTCCTCAGCGCATGTTGCAATGTCATAACTTATGAGTTCGGGTCAGGTTAACTCTCTTGACTATGGTAGATGTCATCCGTATGTTAAATACCGCTCGATCTTGAGTTTGCAATGGAGTCATTTAAATCTGTTGTATATGTTTATGGGCGCCGGCATAAAATTTTGCAAGAGGGGGCAAATTTTGGCTGATACTTTACCACAGTAGTTCTCAAACTGTGCGTCGCGACGCCCTGGTGCGTCGTTTTAATTTTCCAAGGGCGTCGCAGAATATTTCCGTTTCGTGGCTGAACTCAGTTTATCTCATAAAAATGAGGTTTCAGTGCGGTTGACGTATATGTACGTCCAAATACTTTTTGCGTAGAGTGCGGATTGACGTTTTACCTCAAATGTTTTTGATCAAAAGTCCGCACGTGATTGCCGGGTGCACTAAAAGTGTTGAGTGCAGTTTTATAACTTTGTCGAAAAACAGTTAGGCTAAAATTGTTCTCTAAGTGCTGTTTAATAGATTTAAATTAACTGTTTATTGATAAGTTTCCCCATTACCTTTTATTTGCTGGTGCGTCGCAAAACTTTTCCAGAGGCGACGCAACCAAAAAAAGTTTGAGAACCACTGCTTTACCACATCAAGAATTTGTTACATATGAAGGCGTAAATCGTGTACTTCACAATTGAGTTGCCTAAAGGTTAAAGCATTAAACGATGTTACAAATACCTGCGCTGCCACTTTAATTAGGTTTGCTGCAAAATATGTTAAATTGGGGTACATTGAAATTCCAACTGGGTCAATTAAGTGCCCCTACGTGCCGACGCCCATGTTTAATATTTACATAACACTTGCACAGTTGACACAACGCATTTGCACCATCTATATATGGCTTAATTTACTTCTGCATGGGAGTAGGCCAATGTTGAAATTGAGCGAGTTAAACAAAAGAACCTTCAGTTTTGACGGTAAACCATACTGTCTGTGGCATGTGTCCGTGTGTAAACAAAGACGTTTTATGTGATTGACAAAATGCGTTAATAAAGTGTCGGTGCAGTTTGCGTAGGCCATACCAGGCAAATCGTTTTAGGCACAGTTATACACAAATAAACTGTGTTATATAATGCAACTGTAATTTTAAAAAAAAAATTAGTTAAAAGCTGATTTGTGTATAAGAATGTCCTATAAAATAGCTGTAATTGGAGCTGGAGTACAGGGTCTTGCTTCTGCACTATGTCTTTCCCAACAATTTCTCCACTCTCATATTACAGTGATTGCATCAGAGTTTTACCCAGAAACAAGAAATATATGCAGGTAATCAAATATTGACAACTGTATTAACCTAATTGAGTTTAGTGCACTAAATCAAATAGACTCTCAAAGCAATAACTTTTTTTGGACCATCACATTTTACAGATACAATAAAATTTATACATGCCTTTTGTTTCAATCTTTTCTCAATCAAATGTTAAAATTGACAACCTAAATTTGTTACTTATAACAGCTCACATGGACTGGGCTTAGTCATATCCACTACTGTGGGAGAAATGGGAAATGAAGATATAACTGATTATATTGTGACAACTATGAAGTACTGCTCATCATTTAAAAAGGATTATGGAAAGATTGCTGGAATTCTTCCAATTGAAACGATTCTTTTTTGCAATGGCAAAGAGGGCTTGCAAAGTATATTGCTATAACTATGATATAGGGCAGGCTACATACACATACATTTTGATGTGGAAATTGATAAAATTAATGTCATTTTCTCGCAAAACTTTTGTTTAGTGTGTGCAAAAGACCAACAAAAACTCGGTTTTCAACGTCTCAGTGATGATGAAGCAAAACCGTATGATTACATCAAGGATAATGGAGCAAAATTGTTTCATGATTTCAGAAAAGATCATCTAACGGTTTATAAAATGACATCATATGTAATAGATTGTAACAGGTACCTTACATGGCTCAAGCAAAAGTTGGAATCGACAGTGGACAGGTAATATAAACGCTTGCTGGTATCGTGAAAAAGAAACACACTGTTTTGTGTTATTTAGTAAAAAAGTGCTTTATAACCAACAGCAATTTTTTGTACTAAGAACGTAAAAGTTCAAAACATTTACAAGATCAATGCAAAAACTGATATATAATTCGGTTTGTGCGAACAAAGGACTTGTCCGTGGCGTTACAATCCTGCTGTTTTGTACAATCCCTGCAGTTTGTAGTTTTAATTAACCTTTTATGCATTTGAACTGCAAAAGGAGAAAATTTATTGGGTATTGATATAGATTACTTTGTTGTTGAAAAGCTAAGACAGACAACGGCCTCTACGAGAGGCGACAAACTGTAGGGTAGCATTTACAAATACAAACAAAGAAGTTCCCAATCCCTGGCCTAATCATTAGAAAATTTCAATTATTGATCCCTGTAAAGAGATTCGAATCTAACTTACACATGCGGTTTAGATCGGTTAATTGCAACCTGTACCACTATATACTGTCGGGTTCGTTTAACAACAATATCATTGACATACACACGTGATACAGCACAAATTAACGCGTTGTGTTAGATTTTATGTCGATGGTTTTCAAAACTGTGGATAAACGAAACTGTGTCGAGTCAACAATAAATCGCGCCGTTAGGCTCGTGACTAATTACGGAAGCCTTTCTCTTTATGTTTGTACAAAATTTTGACTGCATTTGAAGGGTATAACTATGAATGGTCTATTGATATTGCAAAATGTTTAAAAGTTTATTATGCTGGCTGCCTCGCTGGACTTTATATTTTGCTTCGTCACATAAGATTTCCATGTTAAAAGGCTTGTACTGGTGTGATAAACATTTGTTTATTTGTGCGAAATCACTGCCTTTGCAACCAATTATTTTTTTCGAAACAAACCTACAGACAGAGGTATTTTTGCAGTAATGGGTCAAAAAGAATATCTTTCCAATCAAGGCATGTTGAATCATTTGCTGAACTTGCTCCTTTTTATGACTTGGTGATAAATTGTTCCGCACTGGGAGCCAAATACCTCGCAAACGATAACAACGTTGTTCCAATCAGAGGTATACAAATATGCAACTGTATTCATAATGGGGCGAAAATTCAAGTTTTACATTGTATAAAATGGGTCTATGAATTACTATATGTAGCCTGCTTTTGGGACAAATTTAAATGTTTTGATATGAATGACTTTTTGGTGAAGTTTTAAGTTATATTTGAACACAAATTGTGCATTTTCAGGACAGTACGTTAGTGTCGCAGCGCCCTTTGTGGATAAAGTTTACATGGCTGGAGAAACGATTGTTATACCGAGATGCGACGATGTGGGATTGGGTGTAACAGCGCAAGTCGGACGTTCCGACATTGATCCCGACCCAAAAGATTCCGACGACATTCGCCGAAGATGCGAAGCACTTTTCCCGCCGATCAAAAACGCCAAACTTCGATATTCCAACGTCGGTATTCGTCCGGCTAGAATCGGAGGAGCCCGTGTTGAATTGGAATTGGTTAACTTAAATTCAACAGTGAGTTCAAAACTTCCTGTGATTCACAATTATGGGCATGGTACAAAAGGATTTGCACAGCATTGGGGCTGTGCCCAAAAGGTTGTTAAGCTCGCTTCGCAGGCCTTGTCTTCTTCTTTCAAACTTTAAATGTTTTTACACTTATGATTGCTAAAAGTTGGGTAATGTTTTTACCACCTAAGCTTAATTGCATTTTTACAATTTTGGTAATTTAAAGTGTGATTTTGTTCTGCAATAGCTGTAACAGTGTATGTGTGTTTATTGCCAAAAACAGTCTGTTGACGTTTATAAATTATTTTAGTTGTAAAAAGTAGAAAAGGAAACTCTTTTAGGGGTGCGCCACCATGCTCGTAAGTCTGGAATAGAACAGGTTAGCGGTTTAAGGATAGTAATTGCATAGCTAACTTAAATCAGTTAAAGCTACTCTTTATCCGCGTTGAGGGTAGGCCTAGGCCTGGGCTAAATAAAGCTTAGGCCTATCCATAGCTTAGCCTGTAAGCCAATGTTGTAAAACTCCAACAGCGTTGTAAAGTAACGTGGAAAAATCAAGATAAACTTTTCGAGGAATCAGGAAAAACATCAAATTACATTTGGGTAAACTTTAAATTTTTAACTCCGGTAGACTGATGGTGCGTTTCTTTTAAGTGCTATCCTGTGTGCACAATATAGCGAAACATGCAACTTAATTCAATGCATTGAAGCAAAACGTACTAAAATAAATCCAGCTAAACAATGTGCAAATAGACACGTCGACTACATGCTTCTAATTCCAAAATCTCAAGAAGAATATCTGACATGTGAATATTGTTATCCGTTGGTGGGAAAAATTTTGACAAATTTTTTTTGCGTTTTGCATGAGCTGTTTTGTGAATCACTGAACTGTGACGATTATACATTTATCTACGAGAATGAAGTTTAGTATTGGGCTGGTTATTTTAACAGCAAGAACAACTGTCAAAGATAATTTAGTTCTATTTTATGTTCTCAAATGCTACAAGTTTTGTTTGAATTTGTTTGCCATACCCGTATTGGTGTTGTTGGTTTAAAATGGCAAGAATAAGTCTGAGGTGAAACTACTGGTCAAAAGCCGAAGGCCATTGCAAATGATGTCCATGAAACATGTTACACAAATTGAATAATAAAAGTAGCAATAATTGAACATGTTTTGTATCCGTAGTATACACTGATAAATGATTATAAAACACTTTTTAAAGAAATTGATTTTATTGGTAAACTATAGTAATCTACAGTTAACATTGCTTTATTTAGTTGAATGATATTGCACACAGTTAACTCAAATAACTATAAAACTATTTTTGCACAAACAGATCAGTGTACATGCTAAGAATGTCTAACAGTATAATTAGAGTTGTTTGTTCCTTCAAAGTTTTGCAAAGAGCTCAAAATACTATTCGACCAGCTTCCATTTTAAAGGGCAATCAACAACACTTCACTACAACAAGTTGTTTAAAAACAAACCAAGATCCTCCAAAGCCACCAAAAACAGAAAAAACTTCAACTGAATCTAAAGCATCTGCACCTCGAGTGGACCCAACACAATACAACACTCCAGAATATTATGCACATACAGAGTTTTCCTACTATGACATTGCAGCAGCATGTGTCAATAAACAGCTACCACAACCAAATGCTGAGATTAAGCCATAGCTTTTGTCAATAAAAGTTGATTATTAAAAAAGACTTTTTGTTTGTCTTTTGTATTTGTGCGACTGTACAAGTTCTTCTATATGTTAGTTGTTTACAGTTTATTGATCAACAAATATTATTATTTAAGTTTCTAAACCAAGTTCAAGTTTGTGTGGAATTAATACATTCAAATTTCGATGTACTCTTGTGTGACAATAAACATGTCCTAGGCACATGTTTATTTTTGCAAAAATATGTTTTTCTGTACCTGAATCTCTCTGTTTTCTCTGGAATAAAGGTGATAACCCACTTATTTTGCAACACTATTTGTTACTGTGCTTATAACAATAATTGGTATGGTTGTTTAGAATTAGCAAGTCCTCCGAAAATGACTGACATTCAAACCAACTGAAAACTGTGCCAGTCAACTAAGCATTGTAAACCAGGGTATCCTGAAAGAACCAAGTGTTGCACTCTAACAACTAGTGGCTTGCAGGCGTGTGTCAAGATATGTCACTCAAAAACTCACATAGCTGGGGCGTTTAACCTTGGGCGCACGTACCTTTACCGGGCGCGAGGACTGATCCTAAGGGGCTCGCGAATGCTGGATTATTAGGGTCAGAAATAATGAGTACTTTTAAAAAAAAATGCAGTGAGAATGAGAGAACTGGTTGGGAAAATGCTTAAAAGTGTGTATGGAAGGTGTAAAGACAAACGGATTGAGGTTGAAGATACGTTTGTTACGCTAACTTAGTTTGTTCTCGAGGATGATCAATCACGCTTCAAATGATTAGTGAACTACGACTTCAACGTTATTGTTTACTCAACAATGACCTTTATTCCATACAACAACCGATTATGTTGAGATGTTTTAAAATTCAGTGTCTGGAGTTCAAGATGGGCGGGTACGAGTGTGCAAGAAAATGTCTCATTGTATTAAACAGTGTCATCGCATTAGCGGGATTAGCATGTATTATATGTGGTGTGATTGTACAATCAAATGTAACTGACATCTTGAAGCATCTTCAATTCGGTAAGTTGATATTCATTGTTGAATTGGTGATGAAATTGACTTGTTTTGCTGGAAAACATTTTTACAACAAGTTTAAAAATGTATTTTTGCAAGATGAAGTGAAGACTGCCGTGGATTTTTTGGGAAGTGCTCCATTGTTATTTATTGTATTCGGCTCCGTTGTGCTTTTAATAGCCTTGTGTGGATGTTGTGGGGCTTATCTAGAATCAGGATGGATGCTGAAGGTATTCATAGGTTGCTTTGTTTTCTATTTTAAAGTCGTATTTCGTGCTCTTTGGCAAATAACTTGAGCTGAAATTAAACTAGTTTAAAAATTGCATTTGCTTCATTGAATTCAATTTGCTAAATCTGATCTATTTGATACAGTAACACTGCTCCAAAAGTTTCTACCGAGTAGTTTTTACCGGTGGCGAATGAATAAATAAAACAATACGTCTTGTTTGGTCATGCTGATGCTACTAGCTGTCATAATTGTTGTGTTTTAGATATACGTTGCTTGCCTTGTGTTGGTTTTGACAGCACTAGTAGCGGTATCTGCTTTGACCTTTTTCTACAAAGACTCCATTCAAACCGGACTTAAGGTTTCCACAGAAAGTAAGAAACTTTACCTGCGTTTTTCGGTAACAATGAAATGAAACCGTAAATCAAAGCGTTTTATGTTTTTTTTTGCAGAACTGCTTTTAGCTTACAACCATACCGGACAGATACTAGACTTTATTCAGTCGCAATTTTCCTGCTGTGGCGTTGACTCATACCTGGACTGGACTGATAGTATTCCATGGATGTACCAAGCACGACAGGACGCTGAAGCAAGGTATCACAGTAGTATATCGTTAATTTCGTATTGATGTCTGTAACACTACCGATAGTAACAGCTGTATTTAATTTATTGGGTCTTGTACACAGTGACTGTTATTGTTCATTTTGGGCTTGTGCCACATTGATAAATTACATTAATGTTCGTAAAAAGATTTGTAAGACTGCTTTTGTGTCAAAAAGATTAAACTGCAGTACTGCCGCAGTCGTATACATTCGGATTTCGTTACAAAGCCCTAAAAACAAAACGAATGTCTGGCGACAAAGTGGCTGAAAAGAATTATTAATACAGCTAAAACACTTCATATTTCGTTGTCCTTTGAACTATCTATCGCTGCTAAGTGTGGACACAAATGTGTAGCGTTTTGCCACTGGGGGAAAATCCGGTTCCGGACAGCTGCTGTACGACCTCTAGCGAAGGTTGCGGTCTTTCACACAGTGCGGTAGATGGCAGTATACATATGGATGGATGTGCCAAAGTGATTTGGAGAATGCTTTCTACCAACGTCGGAACAGTAGCCATAATCGGTTGTGTACTGGCCAGTATTCTGCTCATGTGCATAGTTTGCGCTTGTTGCGTTTCTAGCAATATTGTGTGACGAATTTCAGTGCTACATTAGGCTCTGTATCACACAAACATAAAATGCAGAATTACGGAGTGCTAACAAAGTCCGAATGGACACTACTTTAAAATAGACACTTAACACCACTGGAAAATTATGGATTATGGATATAAAAATGTATTTTAGGTCGTAATTTTCCGTCAGATCCTTAATTGGAAACGTCACCCCATAACTATGAACCTTATTTAGGCCGGTGGTTCTCTACCATTTTTGTCTTGTCAACCCCTAGTCTGTTTTTAAACATAAAGGTTATAAACCGTTGCAATAACCAAGTGACAAACATATGGGCGAACCAGATAAACAATTTATCACACAAGGAATAAAAAGTTTTATTTACCCAAAGCATGTAAAATTTTCCTAGGTAAAATCATCTAGTGTGGGCAGTTTTAAATTAAACTGTAGAAAAGCTTTTCAGAAAATCACTATTTGATACACTGTGACTATTAATAATTTGCAACAAAGCATTCCCCTGTTGGTCATCGCTGTTCAAGCAAGACCGGCACACCTGTGCACAAAAGGAATATAATTAGGGTCATACTTTGTTTTCTTTACACCTTAAAAACAAAAAATGCCTTTAGGCGCATTATTTCATACCCGTATGTTAAATACGACTAAGTGTGTTTGCACATGTAGTGGCGAAGGTTATACAGGCCTATTCACGTGACTGATTAACGATATATGATTGGTCACAGGCACCAAAAGGCAGAAATTTAGACACTCGTTTATTTACAATTTGTGGCACATTTTGAGTATCCATTGCGTTTTTATGTTTATCTGCTTATAAATGTCGCTATTTGTTGCTTACAAGTTGTGTTTCTATTTTAAATAAATACAATTAAAAATATCGCAATACGTTTGTCATTTTAAAATGTTTTGTTACGTATTTATAAGGCAAGCGAAAATAGGCGACATTGAGAAACATCATGCAATCCCACACATAAATAAAATAAGTTTTTCAGGAGGTTTCAAAAAGTGAATAAGTTAGGGCGTGCAACATTTATTGAAGGTTTATTATTGATCTTGCATATACCGCACTGTCAGCTGTGTCTTTACCGAAAACAGCTTTGCAATAAGGGAGAGGGTTCGTCATAGCTGATAGCGAAATGATTGCACCCAAACCGCCCATCAAAAATGCATGAGCGCTGACAAATAAAGGCTGGAAACTTATGCATGCCTGTTCAACCATCATCGGGCAATCTCTCAATACAACAAGGCCTTTCCGAGCCACCACATCTTTTCCATAAGAGCCGATATCATGCGCAACGCTATACCTCCCTTCCTCCTATAGTGACATAATGGACGCCGCAATTTGTCTGTAATTTGGCGATTGACTGCGCGGTATTGATCGCCGTTTCGCCTGAAGAAGTTCACGGCCCGGGTCCTTCTTTTGTTTACGTTCCAGGGGGCAAACAGACCGACTAGAATTGGACATGAAGCTGCCAATCAGCATGCATCATTGCGCTCGCCGTTTTTGCTTATTTATCGCTTGGTCGGTCGGTAGGCTCGCTCTTCGATTTTTAGCAATTAAAGGCTGTACAGGCTACAGAAGCTTTAAATATGAATAACTTTGCCATGGAGTTAAGCGAGCTTTTATCTGGCATATTAATATAAGCTTTATTAAGATATAAAGGGATGTTTATTTTCTTTAATCAGGTGTTGATGATAATCTTGATACATTAAAGCTTTGATGCGAGGCAGATAAAAGATCAGGGCTAAATGGAAGCATTTAAAATTTATGATGCCGCAAGTAATAGTGAATCGAATATATCGAAAAAATCCAATGAACTGTGCAGTTGCTTTAAAATCATCGATATCAATTATTTTTTTATCTACACGTGGCCTTAGTCTTCTGACAAGTGTTTTATGGTTGTTTAAGGGCTAAGTATGCAATAAATTTGTTTTGGACTGCAAATGCAACTTTATTTACTGAAGCCGTAGTTTCGCTCGTTTCCAACGTGATGAAAAAATGTCGGCAACCGTACCGTGACTTGAAATGAGTCGACATGAATTGGATTTACAGTTATTATAATCACTATCGCATTTCAAACGATGGGGAAAACCTTCCAGCATCTGAAAAACTTCAGTCAGTCCGTAAGCAAACGCAACCCAAGGTTGTGCCCAAGGATAGGTTTAAAGGTGATGATACCCTTCTTGAAACGGGGGAGGGGAGAGAAAAAAATGCCGACATAGTTTTTCTGTCGATTGACAACGGATCCAACATGGCCGCGGGGTGCTCGTGGAAAAAAGGGGGGACCGGAAACTTAACAACCAACTTTACGAGTCCGTCGCCTTTGTTAGAAAGGGCCATATGCAAAGATACGGAGCTCAAAGTCTTGTTCGTTCAGCAAACCATGTGTGACTCACATTCTTCAAACCGCGACAGCAAAAGTCCAAGCACCTCGCCGAGGGCGGCACTGTCGTCAGCAGCCCTTAAGAAAAGATCAGCTTGGAAAAGTGCAACTAATAACAGACAACAACATCAACAACGTCATAGCAGTACTTCGGAGGAAGGCAACT
The DNA here is from genome assembly GCF_965637545.1 of Phallusia mammillata. Classification (NCBI taxonomy): domain Eukaryota; kingdom Metazoa; phylum Chordata; class Ascidiacea; order Phlebobranchia; family Ascidiidae; genus Phallusia; species Phallusia mammillata. The sequence continues at coordinate 15,758,358 of NC_137257.1, read as the reverse complement.
GTAACGTATCTTCCACTGAGTCAGGCTGTGTATTTCGTGCAGCTTTAAGTGGATCGCAAGAGTGTGAGGCTGCAAACAGCAATTTTCTTCAAGCGGAGCGGGATCAAGGTAACCTCTTGAAGGTTCCGTCGCCCTCTGGTGGGAGATCTCCTTTGTATTCAACTTCGCCATCCACGGACGAAGGCATCGTAACAGACGACTTGCATCCCGACGAAGGCACGCTACTCATGAAAGAAAAGGATAGCGCCTTAAGAATGGAAACAAAAAGTCGGTGTGCTTCACCACGTATCTCAAAGTCACGCGGTTCTCTTAACCGACACAGATTTCAATTATCTGAGGATGCCAATGGCAATCAGGTAGGTCTGCTTTAGTTTCACAAACAAACACTTCCTAATCGAATTGTGAACTATTGGAAAAAATGAACAACGACTAGTATTGAAATTCAGGGTCACAGGTAAAATGGTTAAATATATATAATTTGTATAATACAGTTTTAACTCAAGAGCAGACATTTTTCTGCTAAATCAAATCGGCGCGAAACAAATGTCACGTGTTGACTTTTCAAATTTACAAAAAAGCAAAACATCGCCTGTTTATTGGCAAGTTTAAACTGCGCACAATATATCGATTGTGCTTTATTGAAAAAGTCGATGACTCAAATATAATGCATATAGTGCTCAATCAACTTTGCATTTGAACAATAATATTTATTCAAAATCGCTTGCTATTTTTACCAGCATACCCAATGTTGTTGTTTTATACTTTAATACTTTTTTACTACTTTTCTATGAAAAAAATGTCACCAATTAAAAAAAAATTGTAACTGATTTTGTAAACTTAGCAAAAGTTACTGTGAAGTAAAGTAATAACAAATACAAGGCTATTGCCAATTAGGATTATAAAAGGCTGAATAGACGTAAAAAGCCACATACTATCGAACTGTTTGACAAATGTTCATGTCATTTTTAATGATGAATATAACTTACATATAACTTATTGTTGTTGCAGCCTGAAGTGTTCCTCAAAAATGATTACAAAATATCCAAACCTGAACAACGCAGTGACTTGGATCCAAACAACAATAGCAATCACGAACTTGTGCCACTTGTTTGTGCCCCAAGAAATCCCGTTGGCCACCAGCAGGCAAGGAATTTGGTGACGACCTACAGCGGGAAACCACATTCCAATCAGGTACACTACATTTCCAGTGAAGCAGATCGGTACAGGTTCGAGCGCAGTTGGCCAGAACCTTGATTAAATGTACAAAGGCCACTGCGTTTTTAGGCCATTGTGTGCAAACAATCTGTTCAGTGATTTGTGGTTTAAGAAAAGACGCATCGTATGTTTACAACAAGAACTTAGTTTGTTTTTCGCTTAAGTTGTTTGTTCGTTATGCTGGCAAAACATTTGCAATTACAAACTTTAAAATTATGTTTTCTTTGTGTTGGCAATGGCCCAGTTCTTACTAGTTGAGTAGACAGTGAAGTGTTTTTCGTGGTTTTGTGATTTTTAGAAGTCCGTGACGGCAAAAAGGGTTGTGTACAAAAAACGAGGCCCCTGCATTAGCGACACAGTCGAAGCAAGTCGTTTGCGTTGTGAAAGAAACTTGGAGATGGGTGCTGCGCATTCTGCTTCAAGGATACGAGGCCAGCAGGTAAATTAATGTTATAATAATCTCGGGAAACTGTTAAAAGTAAACAAGCTTTTGCCTTGGTGTTTTGGCACACAATTTGTGTTCAGAGGGTAAACGAACAGTCGCTTAAAATAGGAAAATGCGAAGGCATAGATTTGCCACCATGTTTAGGTACGTAACATTATTTTAGGGGTTTACCAGAAAATTAAAGTTACATAAGAGTACCTGTCAGTTGATGGTTACATGGTTACACCAGCGCTAAATAAATTGATGTTTTTATCTTTGTACAGCCTACTAACTATTATTGCATCAAACATATTCCGTTTCGTGTTGCCATGGAAAGTAACAAAAAGTATCTAATCTTCAAAAGATGAGTTCGTTTTTCAGCAGCATAGTCTTTGTGTGCTTTGTAACGGAACGAAAATGTCACGGTTGAGTTGATACGTTTATTGGCGGTTATAACTAAGATAAGATCATAACATAACAAACGAAGCCAATTTACAGTTACACAGGTTTTTACTTAAAGTTTAGTCATGGTTATCGAAAAGCTAAACCAAAAAGGCTAAACCAGTCTGTTTAAAGTCAAAATAAACTCAAAGGTAAAAAATTAAACCACAGTTTAATGTCAAAGGTTTAAGTAGGCCACAACCGAAATTTTGTTAGTTTTAGTTTACATGTTTCTTGTTGCTTCAAATTTTTAGCACCATCGTGGTCGCCAAATGAGTGTAGGATCAACACCTACTCGGCGTGAAGCCACAGCCACTTGGAGACAAACCCCGGGTCAAGAGTACAACCCAGATCTGAGCAGTGATGAAGATGACAGCCCTGTTGTTGTCTACTCCCGTCCGCCGAGTCACAAAAGGCAAATGGATACAAGGATGCTGTCGCTGTTTGAAGAGACTGATCCATTTCAAACTTCATCTAAGCCTGATACGAAATCACAGCCGGAGTTATCAACAAGTAACCAAACAGAAATTGACACAGGAAAAGTAAGCGGTACAAGTGGCACTAGAGATGCTGTAAAGCTTCAACAGCCTTTAGAGCAAACAAACCAACAAAACTTAAAGCCCGAAAGCGTTGCAAATCCACCTAAAAGTGACGCTGTTCCGACGAGCGTCGCACGTCAAACAAGCGTGACGTCACGAAACGAGAGCACCCCTCCGTTTCTTTCCAGCGGTTCATTAGCAAAGAGGACTGTATCACGCAGTGGATCAGTAAAGTCGGCATTGGTTGATGGTAAGGCATTTTGCTTTTAATCGTTTTCCTGTAAAATGTGTATGTGTAGGTTTATATAAGTAGTGCTAAAATACTGGTAATAACTGGTTGCTTTAAATTATGTGGAAACACAGAATTTGTTAGGCCTACACGAAGCTCTGTGAAATGTACAGCTGTACGCGACAAATCAATACACCCCACATACACACCTTGGTAAAAAGAATAAATTGAAACTGCTATATACGTACGGCAAGTGTGAATTCGGTCTCGCTTTTAACATTTATTTTAATTAAAACTTCAGCCGGATTAAATAAAATTTCAGCCGGTTAGGATACAATCTTTTTTTCTGTTTCGTAACTTTTTTTGTCAATCTGTAAGTTTAGCGTTTGAGAAAATAGGCAGTAATATGCAGGAATAAGCTGTAGCTCAGTGGTTTTAACACTGAGAAAATTTTAAGTTTAGGTGAGAAATTCGCTTCGATTTTTGTATGTGGTTTGCAAATAGACACTTAAGCTCTAGGAATATGTGTTTTGTACTTAAAATGACACGCATCTTAAAATGTATTTTGTGGTATATATCGGGGAAAAACATTTTTTAGACGTTAAGTGAAGAATTTGTCGAAAAGGTTGAGAACCAATGTTATAGCTGCAGTATTAGCATCAAGCTAAACGATTCAATAATTCGCTTGCACAAAACAGGGTGTTCGAACATTTCTAGAAATCAAAAGTTTTTCGATGAATAAAATTTCTAAAAAATTCCTTCTTTTCAAAACTACAGTCCCGCAATTTAGTACTTAAAGCGTAAGCGTCAACCATGGGTCGCATACCTACAACGACGACATTGATTGTGGTAACAAGCAAAACAATACAAAAGGCCGGAGGGTAGATTTACACTTATCTCTCTTAATTCGTCCTTATGCGGTTTTTAATGCAGATGACCTTTAAAGCAATTAAACGGCTACCGAAGTGTTTGTTGTTGTATTACTATACTTTTTCTTATGTATATCAAACACGTTCCTTGCGAATAAGTGTTTTTGGAAAAGTGTAATGTATATGTTAGCTTTTTTTGTCATTTAATGTAAGAGTATTTTTTACAACTTTTTTGCAAATGGGCCATGTGCATGTAACTATAGTTTTGCAAGTCGTAATCATTGTTTCGCCTAATGTGTCTGCGTCAAACACGAAAGCTCCTTGAGCACACTGAGGACCACTGTAAGCAGCTTTAGATGTGCACGCTGTCGCCACAAATTAGTATCACACCTGTGTTAACCAGAAGCAATCTCCAATTGTTTACCTTAACTGCAAGTGGTTTTGGACCACACCTTATGCACACGACCAGTTTGGAATTGCGCTTTGCGCAGCCTTATGGAAGGAACATTGATCGTGGTATTTCCTAAATTTCAAGTTCTGTTTTATTTTTGTGCAGCCGTGTCACATGTGGTGGGAGCCACGTCATCGCGTAACTTGTTGCCAAAGAACATGACGCCCAAAGAAAAGCAACAGACTCTAAGCGAGAGGTTGATGACTGTTGGGCCGAGTGACCCACGGCGGGTTCAGGTTTGTTGTCACCTTTTCCTGTTACTTGAACGTGCAGTTTTGCGTTTGTGGAAAAAGCCATTGATTGTTTTTGAAAATATAAATGCCATGCGCAGGATCTATCCCTAGGCATATACTTGAATAAGTTTTTAGAGACTGAACGATGCCTGTATAGATGAAATATATATCTCCATTTTAACAGCTTTGTGTCTGCTGATTTTACTGCTGAGTCAAAATCATTTTCTTCTTCATTATTGATTCATTAATCATGATTGGTTGTTTTCGGTTGTCTGTTCACGACCAAAGTTTATGCATAATATGTCCTCCATCTGTATTTTTGTCACTTGTTACATGTTTTTAAAGGTTTACATTTTCCAAAACGATCCAGCAGTGCAAACAAAAAGTGTTTTGTGTTGGGCCCGTGAAGCGTGATATCAAATTCAATTTTACGAAAATTGATTTAAAACGGGCTTTCGATTCAAATAATTGGAATTTGAATCTCTAAAATTGTGACCTTTTTGTTGCACATGTCCTGACGTGTAAAATTTTAGTTCAAAATTTGAAAAATTCTAAGCAAGAATTAAAAGCGTATGACGTAAGGGAAATACCCGCGATGAGTTAAGAAGCATTTAAACTTCCACTCGTTTGAAAAACAAGTTTATCTCATCTGAATAATGAATGAAAATAATTATGGGCTCAGCTAACGCGCTTCCAATAAACGAATGTCCTGAATCAAGAATTAAAGTAATTCGAGGAGACTTTTTACAAGTCCTTCAGAGCCTTTTCATTACTTACCAATAGGGACCATATTTTCATCTTATTTTTTGACAAGGACAAACCTAAGATTAATATTCTTTATATTAAACCACCTAACAAACAGGATTGCAGGGGGCTGTGTTTTGATAAATGAACAGTCGTTTGCAATTTTGCCAGAACTGTAACCGCACGTCCCACCACCACGTAAACTATTGAATCCATTGTTCAATAAGAATTCATTTGCACTATATTTTGTATTGATTGTCTGATTGAGCACATTAAATAATGATTTCAATTAATGAAAAAAAGCATTTTTTGTCACTTTTGAATGTTATGTCTGAATTAAATAAACCAAAAATAATTTTCGAGTTCATTTGTTTGACTTTGGCTCAAGTTGAACCCTGTCTAAGGTATGCAAATGCCACAAACTTAATTCAAAATTTAAATGAATAAATAGAAATTTAAAACTCTGTAACGAAAAATACATTTTTGGCATGTTGAAGTACTTTCCTAAATGTACTTCTGCATTTCGATTTGAAGACTTATTCTGTAGGTTTTGTGGTCCGTGGCAAAGTGCTGCATTTCAAATTTTACTCGACTTGTTATTATGATGTCACACTTAAAATATCAAAGCCTAGTCAGAAAAATCTTACTTTTTGTTGCAGAGCATTGTGGAGGATATTCTATGTGAAATGGGCGAGGAACGAATTGTCCAATACAAAAACGCATTTGCTAAATTCGACAAGGTAATTAAGATGCATCTATAAACATCTATGAATAGCGTTTTCAGTTGTGTGAACAAAAAACGAAAGATTGCATTCTTTTGGTTTTTGGCCTTAGGAAGGCTGTATTTTGCCGCACAGGGTTTTGTTTGTCAGGTTGAGAAAAATTACAAAAATCGACCAAGTAGCCGGCCAGAACGGGAAAACCTCGGTCATTCGGCCAACTTTTGCTTTTCTGGTCGGAAATCGGCCAACCTGATAATCCTGATGGGATCATCGAACCAGCTAACATGTGTTTTAATAATGTTAACTGGGTACCCATGCGCGTAAAACATACTTTACATGTCACTAAACAGTTAATGTACATTTCGAAATCGAAAAAATTAGAGCGTAAAATCAACCTTTAAGCTATGAATAGGATTAAAGGACATTCTACGAGTTATAAACAGGTTGGTACTCGCGAAATGTTTATAGGTCATCGGCCGAACTATTGAAATGAAGAATGCGTGATTTCGACTTGTTTCCGAATTTTTTCCATCATTTGTTCTGTTTCGGTTTCAACACACGCGAAATCTTTCAAGTTGGTTCACACGTATAGTGTCATTCGCAAATTGTGAATATTTTTTAAAAATATTAAATCCCAGTTTTTCCGATGTCACCAAGAACAACTTGTTAATTACTGAGGGTTCGATAGTTTTTTTACTCTATAGATGTTCCTTGAATGGTTAACTAAAAAAGACAAAGAGTGGTGTACTTCTGTGACTGTAGCGGGCCCAGAACCCGGCCCGAAACCATTTTTTTCAAAAAAGGTCGACTCAAAGATCGGCCTAAATGTAAAAGGTCAACCAAATGATTCACTAAATTGAAATTGCGGCACGAGTGTGGTCGAGTGTGAAGTCCAACCCATCTGAACGCGACCTAAAAATCTCGCCCGATTTCTACGTCTTTTTGCCATTATTAGCAGCATTAATCCAAACAAAACGCTAACATCGATTTGCCAATGGCCACCGCGCACGATAGACTCTGGTGCTTTGATTTGCTTTAATATGTCATCGACATCGATTTTAGCAGTTGAAAATCTTTTAATGTGACATTGTGTGCCGGTTGTTACAAGATGTGCAGCGACCCCCAAGACCAGGTTACGGTGCACTATCGATTATAGCAATTTGAAATGTTATTTAGGGTTTGTGGTCGAAGATATTTAAACAGTCCATCCTTTTTTTAACGCAGCGCTTGAATATACAGTTGGTATTTTCTTGTTTTTTTAATTTGCGTTTGAAACCTAAATTTAACTTGTTTTAATGTGTTTTTACAAATTTCAATTGTTCCATTTGTCCGTTTTGTTTCATTTTGTCATAAAAAGTGACTCTTAAAAGAGTATAATGCGCCATAATACCAAACGATATATACACACGTATTTTATGGCATTGAAAAAACTTGTAAACAGATTTCGCTCATGGTAGATATTATAGATGCGATACTGTCGGTTAAATTCTCAGTAATTTATAACAATTGCTACCGCGACTTGTTGCCTAACCAAAATTGATCTTAGCGAACCCATCATGGCCTCACCTTTTCGCTGTCCACTTGCTTTTGTGTACTGTCACTCACTTGTGCTGTGGTGCTATTTTCGTTGCGTTAAGCCCTCCCGGTCGATGAAGCGGGTGGCATGCACATTGAAAGACTATCGACAACCATACGCACACGACAACCTTGCACTCAGATTAAATGGTACAGCAGCTAATGTTAGCAATCGAGACAAAAGTTTCACTAAACTGTTGTATAACACAATGATCAGCAAAAAAATTAGTTGCAACAAACTACGACCTAAGTTACGAAAAGCATCGACATTGGCTTCAACACGACGTTTTAGGACTGTACGTGGACATTAGGTTTGGTTAAGTCAAGCAACTAGCTACTTAGCTAGGTATTTTTTTAAAATTATAGACTAAGGATGTGATGTCAGGCTCGAAACAAGCCCGTTGGTTAAAAAAAAAGGAAAAAAAAAGGTCTTTAGTATTAGCAGCAGCAGTGCGATATTTAAGTGCGCGTTCACTGCCTACTGTTTCGGGCAGGAATAAAAATGTTTTAAATTGACAAACCACTAATTGATCAAAAACTTACCACCACTGAGTTTAAACCAGCCGGGACCTTTTTAATCAACAGGACTCGAGCGGGATCATAAGTTCCAAGCAGCTTCGACGACTCCTGCGAACTCTGGGTCACAACCCGAGCGACATCGAACTGCGCGAACTCGTTAATCAAGTCGATATGGATGAAAATGGAAAAATCGATTTTAATGAGTTTATCATCATGATTGGATAGTAAGTAGCGTCTACAGGGACCACTGTAGTAAAGTTTAGGTTGATTCTTTGGGACGTTAAAGTTCAACTAAATTATAAATATTTATAACGAGGGTTTTCAACCTTTTACGTCTTATATACCCTTGACTGATTTTGTTCATGGAATTTATACCCTTATATTTTTTACATTAAATTTACAAGACCTTTGCAAAACAAGGGTTAAGCCGTTTTTTGACAAGTCATCATGCTCCAAGACAGAGTAGGGGGTCTTAAATTGGCGTCCTAAGCTGGTCCAAACCCGAAATTACGAACCCAAAACCTGGTCCAAACCTGATTACAAATAAACTAATTAGGCCAAAATGCAATCATAGTACGCCAGGCCCATACCCAATCAGCCGACCAACAGGCATTACCACATGGCGAGCGGTTAGATTTGAACCCAGCCTGCCGTTAGATTTGAACCCACGACTGGAAAATTTCCGAGACTCGCTCTTTAAAAACTGAAATACACAGCCTTAGGGGTTAGCCCGTCGAAAATCGAATCACAAGCACCGTTGCCTGCCTCTTATACTGCACGTGTCAGCTCCATTTAACAGGGGTAGCCAGTTCGTCCATTAGTGAGTTAGGATGAACATAAATCAAATACTGGGATCAGCCCTGAAGCATGCATGTGTTATTGAAATTGCGACACAAGTCAGGCCAAGCCTAAGTTGCCCGTTTTATTCAAAAGCCAGCCCAAACCGGATCCCAAAACCATGACTCAACTTATACTCTGCTCTAAAGGGTAATTTGTCTCTTACAAGTAGCAAGTGGCCGCTTTAGGCATTATCTAACATCAAAGCTCTCATGGTTTATTTATAGGAAACCCAAAGTTAGGCTGTAAAAGTGCAAACAGGATATTGAATTTAAAACTGATAAAAAATTAACGCGTTGAGTAAAGTCAAATCGAAAATTGTCGAAAGTGCTAGTCAATGGACGTATTAGACGTCACTGGGTAGCAGCGAACCGATTGCGATCAAAACATGTTCGCACTGCCCACATGCTTCAACGCTGGGGCAAAAGAACGAATTCGGAATGCCCACACTGTGGAGCAGATAAGCAAGAGGTGGATATCGGACAGTACATGAATTCGATACAGCATTCAGCGACTGGTTTCAAAATATATCCGATCACATCTAAGTTTTAGAGCAGGGGTCTCAAACTGCTTTGAGGGCAAAAAAAAACTTTTAAGTAAGTCGAGGGCCGCACTTTCGAAACAGTTGTTGCAGTGTAACATGACAACAAACATATTGCGCGATTAAAAAGGGAAATGTTCATTAATCCCATTATCTTTATTTAAAAAAAACAATATTGTAATAAATAATAAACAAATATACAGTGTAGCAAAGTGAAAGATCGTTCTTCATAGGCGACAAACCAAAATGCATTGTGACATTTTAACCCCATTGTGATGCAACAAAGGCAGATTTTCAGTGGCAAATCACGTCACATCACAATGTAATGGCTCTACAGTCCAGTGCTTTTCAACCGGGTGTATTGTACACCCCAGGGTGTACCATATTTTTTAAAGGGTGTACCACATTGATGGGGTGTACTGGGGTGTACCAGATTCAATGATACAAGACACTTATGGCCAGGTATCACAATAGACCAGTGGTTCTCAACTCGTTTCTGGCCATGGACCACCGGCCCAGTAAAAATAATATCGTGGACCATTTCTTTTTGAAGCAAGAATGAAGTTCGCATACGAAACAACCATTTGGGCTTGAAACATAATAATGTTTCTCTTGAGAATGTTTGGTTATGTTTTTTACCCACATGTTCGCTGAGTTATTTGCTACAAATAATGTTACAGGATTTGCGTTGTGCTCATCCTTATTCTTGTTAGGACAACAAACTCAGTGTATTACAAGGATGAAGACATTTTTGACCGGGGTGTACTAATTTTTGTGTAAACGTGAAAAGGGTGTACCATTTCAGAAAAGGTTGACAAGCACTGCTATAGTCTATATTATTGAGTTCCGATGTCGCAGCCCAGTCAAAGTGATTGAAATTTTGGTCCTGGACCAAACGTGGTTGGTATATTCTGCACCTTTTTTGGGTTGCTTGTTAATAAAAAAGGACAAAAAAACCTTCAAAGGGGTCCGCGATTAGCTTGACAGTATCAAAAGGGGTCCGCAAAGGCAAAAAGGTTGAGAACCACTGTTCTAAAAGTTCCTTCGCGGGCCGCACAAAAACCCTTGGAGGGCCGCGTGTTTGAGACCCCTGTTTTAGAGACTCATACGACAATATATTGTTGTGGAAATCATACGACAATATATAATGGACGTATAGACGACGTCGTATCACTTTGCCTGCGTATACCCTATACATTTTTGTTACAAAAAAGTAAATAAAGGCAACTTAAAAAAGTTTTTACATTGATATGAGAGTTTATTTCGCTTGGTGAAAGAAAACATAGCAACACATTAGCACTAAAACAATCACCGAACCGGAAATAGCTGCGCAACGAGAGACGTTATGGGGCACAAAAAAGTGTGTCGGGCACAATTGATGTATCATGACTAAATGCGCTGCCGCTATGCCGTATTATAAAGCGTTATATGTAACCGAATCCTACAAGAAAATGAAACTGTTGGTGGGGTAAGTCGAAGGGGTCCTTATAAAAACTAACCACCCGTGTTTGGGAAAAAGGATGTTGTTCGACAGGAAAACCAAAATGACATTTATAAAATATAGCACTTTGTCATAGTCCGCTACCAAATACTTCGTTCCTGCTGTGCACTGCATTGTAAATATAAATGCTTTTTACAGGATCTGTCCCCCTGATAGGCATGTTAATGTCAATAATCACTCAGTCAAACTGTCCTAGTAAATGAAATGCTTCGGACTCAAAATCAGCAAACAGGGCGTTAAAAATCGAGATATATATTTCACCTATTTTAGCATCGCCAGTCGCTAAAAACTGCCAACAACGAAGGTTAAAAAATAGAAAGCAGATGTAAAAGCAAAAAATGATTGTAATTCGTATACTACTATTTTTAACAACTTGGTGTTTACTGATTTTGAGTCAGAAGCACTTGCTTCGTTATTACCACTTTGCTTCGTTAAACGTTTTTGCACCTCAGCTTGTCCTCTTTCAATTTTGGCACATTCATATGTTTTCCCCCGCCAATATGTTTTCTGGTTACGGGCATGTATAATATATGTCGCTCCCACGCAAGTTTCTTTATTTTAATATGACTCACGTATCGGCCTTACGTCAAGTTAATGCACCCTGGACTGAAACCAAAATCGAATAAATTTTGTTTTTCCGTCTTTTTTACCGTATAACGCTAAAACATATTCTAAGAAACACCACCCATTGTCAATTTGACTCTAGCATTTCCAAATTGTAGGCTATTTAGGAAACTTTGGTACACAATGCACAGTTCTAAATATTCTGAGCAAAAAGATACAAGTCAGTATTTGGGTGTGAAACATGACTACGTTTCGACAATTTGATTTGCCATCGTCAGGTCGTCAGAAATAAAACCCACAGAAGGCATGCAACTTGGTACCGCACCACGATAAAAAACGGAGAGACACGATGTGTTTTACACGCAAATAATGGCTCTGATTTTTCTGCTCAGAATATTTAGGAAATGTTTATGTTTTTTCACAAAAGTTGATAACTAACTAATAACTTTACACATTTTACACAATTAAAGCAATATTTGCGTTTAATGCTTGTAATTGTTCACTCAAACCACTTTTTGTGTGCCAACAACGTCGACTATCGAAGTATAAGCCCCCTTTGGACTTAAACAAACCGCACTGGAGTTCAGACCCTAAAATTTAAATAACCTCGGAATATAAAATTGTTTCATGTCTTTTTGTCTCTGCGGTTGGTGTTCAATTTCAGCTGGCCTATAGTGGGGCAACATCGGCTAAATGTGACCGCTCTTATGTCAACGCCTCCCCCATCTACCTGCAGTTATTATTGTATCAAATATTTATCAAGTTTGCAAGGGAACTTGACAGGACTCGCGACGACAAGACGTTAATTATTGACGAACGTTTTTCTTATTTCCGCCTGTGATGCAATGGCCTTAATAGGAACTCCTCTTGCCTCGTAGAGAAGTTGTCGCCTTAAACTTTTAATTGTCAAGCCGAAGTATAGAAATTTTAACCTTTACAACTCATAAGTTTTCAAAAACTTTTAACTAGAACATGAAGCTTACTGCCAGCATATTATGCGCATTTTTATGTTTTAAACAAGCACTTACTGCTATCCAATTTAACTTTAATGTAATAATGGGTTTTCTGTTGGATTTTCAGCCAAAATTTAATTGCACCACAATTTTGGTCCATACCATCAAAATATTTTTGTAGTTCTAAATAACGTGTATTGCGCATTACAATAATAGCCTGTTTTACCAAATTGTGCGACACCTTTTGCAGTGCGACTAAAAAGGATTTAATGGTAAATATTTTAGTTTCATCTATTTCTATTGGGCTCAGTTTTCATATAAGGTCAAACACAACATATGGGTATTGCCCTCGGCCAAAATGAGTATTAGGCTGCAGATTAAAAATCCAAATTTTGGCACACATTTTAGCCAATGTGAAGGCTTTGGTTCGCAACCAGGGAGGAATTTTAAAACTTGAAGGGAGCAATTTATTTTAATTTTTACATGTAGTTTGTAAATAGTCACTTCAGCTCTGGGAATATAACCTATGTAGTCCTTTGGGTGGAAATGAAAATGTTTTGAATGGTTAAGGGACGAATTCGTCGATAAAGTTTGGAAACCGCTTTAAGGGGTGTGAAAGTTATATAATAAGACCCTAAGTAACCTTGGTTAAAGAAATCGGTCATTGCAAAGCAGTTCCGATTCTCGATAACCGCCACAATCGGAAATCGGATCAATTTGCGTTCGCGCAGGCAAAAAACTACACAAGACGATTTTGTCGACTCGTCAATAATTTACCACCTTCCTTAAATCTTTATATTCCCAAAGCTTGTAAGCGTTTTGTGCCTAGATTTACCTATCTGTTCTTTTTAACGGCGCGATATATATAGTACAGCTTATCAAACATTTTCATCTTGCTTATTTTGGCAGGGCTTAAGAAACGGCAGCTGTTTGGCGCTTTTTAGCTTTGCGAGAGGATATATGGGCGCTTTTTTACAGTTTTTTTATTCAGTCCAAAATGCTTGTTCCTATTTCGATGAATTTTCACTGTCAGAAAAAAATTAATACACCTTGACAGTGCTCTTACAAAAATGTTAACAAACTACTATAGGATTTATTTCAATGTCAAAAAAAAACTTTCGAAGTGGGAAATGCTCTAAGGCAGGGTGCACAACCTTTTCACTAAGACGACCGTATCACAAGGCCTTAATTCATCAAAGGCGGTCGATTGTCTCCATATTTTTCCTTCATAGGCTATGTTATTGATGTAAAGAATTAAGATTCATCTTTTAATACCCAATTTTATACTGGGGGCTAAAAGCCATTTTTTGTGTATACATTGATTCAGTTGAATGATTTGGTAATCAGTCTTAACTGATTACGACGTCACCGCCTGTATTGTTACGTTGTTTGTTGACTGTTTATTTATTTGTTTGCACATTTCACACTAGACAAAAATTCTGACCCCAATTGCTACTTGACTGGTAACATATTTTACCAGTTTCACAAAATGCATTCAGTGTTTAAAGCAAATCGTTTAGCAATCAAGTCTTAATCAATTCATGGCCGCAATTTCACGGATATACATTTAAATACACATTTTCACGGCCGCATGAATTTGACTTTACGGTCGCACGTTGTGCAACCAGCTCCAGGGATACCTACGAAACTAGCCTTAACCAAAAAGCAATACATTATCTATGGTTATAACGCCGCGTTTTGTTTATCCCGCAACGTTGGTTTATTTTGCCGTCAGTCAACGATGTAAATTATGAATGCGTGAAAATCCTTCGCATTTGAAACCATAACAGATACCAATTTACGACGTTGGGAGAATGTGGCTTAAAAAGTTGACGTGATGACATTTTTGTAAATCTTTTTCCCTATATCCTAAATCGTCTACCTTACCCCGTCACATAATTCTTTGTGGTAACAGAGTAGCTGCAGTGTGTTTACCATGTTACCACAAATTGTGCCCTCTAATGTCGCGCTCTATAACTTCCCAACGTTGGGCGACTACCTTTGCCAAGGTGCGGACTTCAAATTCTGTTACTACGATTGTTTCGCCGAGCATAACAAACTCAACTCAACTCAACAACTTAACAACGGTATTTTTCAGTTTTGACAAAGCAAACAATGAGGACGAAGATTTGTGCAACATTTTTCGGGTGTTCGATCGCGAACAACGAGGATGTATTGATGTCAACGAACTCAGAAACATCTGGAACGATTTTCTCACAGAAATGGCTCCGATGGATGAGGTGGGTCACGTGATTGCGATCGCTCATGTTATTGGTTAACGTTTCTAGCTGGATTTGTTATACTGCTGATATAAAAAGCGTCATTAAATGGTTTATTTTGAAAATAGCGTAAAGTTATCTTTTTGCTGTTTGGTAAAAAATAAGCCAAGTGATGTTTTAATTATGGGTCCCCTTCCCTAAAGGGGACGCATCTTGATTTCACTCAGTTTTTTTTTCGTTTTTTTCTTCCTTTTTTCCTTTTTCTCCGGTGAAGTTTGTCCAAGCACTTTTGGCATGAAATCTTTGGTGAATTTAGATGAAACTTTCACAGATGGTAGATATATTTATGCAGATGTGCCATTTGCTTTGTTTGACTTGATAACCCCAGTATTTACCCCGCTACACCCCAAAGTGTAAAACGTTTTTGTATGTTGCTGCGCACCACAAACGAAAGATTTCTGTGGTCTAATGCGGGTATTAACAGCCTTATGACGTCAGAAGCGTTGAGTAATGTTGCTGATAACACCTCTAGTGGTCAGAAGAAAAAAAGAATTTTTACCATTGTCCGATTTGGATAAAAATGTACGTGACTGTTGATGGGGTCATTGTGGTTTTATATTTTATACTTTTGTGTGTTGAACCCCATTAGTTACCCCACTAACCCTAATATGCAGTTTTTTAAAAAAGGTGTTGGAATTAAATGAAATTTAGACAGCTTGTAGAATTTGTCATTTATAAGTGTCAATTGTTGTGTTTAACCCTGTAACCCCAATATTTACCCCTCTAGCCCCCTAAAAAGGGTAATTTTTTTTAACATTGTCCGAATTTGATGAAATTTAGACAGCTTATAGAGTGTGCTATTTATAGTTGTTGTTTGTTATGTTTAACCCTGTCGCCCCAAGATTTACCCCACTATCCCCCCAAAATGGGTCCATTTTGTAAACAATGTCCCCAACATTTACCCCACTAGCCCCCCAAAATGGTTAAACTTTTTAAACAATGTCTGAATTGAATGAAATTCGGACAGTTTGTAGAGTGTACCATATGTAGGTGTTGGTTGTTGTGTTAAACTCTGTAGTACCTATCATTTACTCCACTAGACTCCTACAGTCATGTACAATTCACCATTACTAGGAGCTGATTGTTGTGTTCTAGCCTATTTTCAAACTATTTAACACTTTTTTCTCAGATAGTCATAAAATAGAAAAACCTTCAAAAATGTATGAAAGGAATGAATTTAAATAGTCTTTACTCCATATAGCATATTTATTTATGCACAGTACCGATCACTGTGTTTGACGATACAATGCCAAACTTTCTCATTATTATCTCTTGAAATGCATTATTTACAACTTTGCACGTGTGGGGACCCATGAGTTTCTGCTTTCAGAAACAACTAAGGTTATAAAAGAAGACAGTGGATGATATGGGACCCAATATAAAATAAGTGTCAGATGTAAATATATGTTAAGAAATAGGTCACAGTGTATGTGCAATGGCAGTATGTGCTAAGCCACCCTTCTAGTTTTTTTCTTAGCATCTCTAGCTTTGCAATTTAATTTCTTGGTATAAGTTGAATCCAACTTAACTTTGTTTTATCCGTTAAAGCAATGTGTACAACAAGTTAATTTCAACAGTAAAAAAATGTTTTCAAAGCATTTCTAATATCAATACAGATCTTTGATTTTGTACTATTTGGCTACAACTGGATTAATTCAGCATTTTTATTCAAGTTCAGTTCCACAATAGTTCAAATGTTTACTTCTCAAAGCTCTCATATTGATTTGCGGTTGAAACTTAAACGTTTATCTTTAACTCAGAGCTTTATTTAAATCGAATTCAATTGAATTGAAAGGCTTCATTCCTTTATTGATTTAATACGAAAATTTTTTTGCTGTCTCTTTAATCCGAAAAACATATAACTACCGATAAGACCTATCAATCTTCAATTTAATATTTGCAAAGGACTGTAGCAACTGCAGCCGACCTACTTATTAAAGTGTATTTTTTGTCTATTGCGACCCTAAATAGTGTATTATTGAATTTAATTGTTTATTTGATTTTAACAGTTTGAAGAAATGATCGACTTTATCGACAACGACCACAACGGCGAAATAAACAGAGTGGAGCTTTTGGAAATGCTCAGTACAAGATAGCTCGGTCGGCTCCTATTCTATTGCCAACTTAACCCTTTCCAAGAGCTGGTGAAATTGATTTCTCTCATTCAGCTATATACGCTTTTTCCATATTATGGTGTATGCCCATTTGCAAAGACATGCGTTCGGAGTCCAGTCAGTTTTCAGCAAGAATCTTTTATTGCCCGCTTTTAAAATTGACTTGCATGTGTAAATGCTACGTTTTGCCTCATTGCTTATATTCTTGAATTCATCCTTTTTCGTCAAATATTTTCGCATTTGCCTATGAATTGGAAAATGTTTGTAGGTAAAATTGGTTACCTTGATATGACATATACGGTGAATACTGAGCATTAACAGTGCAACAAAAAAACGATCAAAAATGCTCTAAATCATTGCATATAATCGGAAATAAAGTAAGTGATCAGAAATTAAAATCGGCAACGTTTATAGTAAACTCATGTGTTAATTGCGCCACCTTGTGAAAAACCATATTTATTCCTACAAGCGAAATTCTGCCGACTCCGCTTTGTTTAAACAAGTTACCGCATGTGAGGTATATTAGCTGCTACGAAATACATAATCAACTGGAAAAGAATTCTTTGTCAAAAAAAAAATAGAGTATTTTCTGAAAGTGCTCGAATTATTTCAAAAGGCTTTGGGATAAGAAAACCAGATGACCTATTTGTGGAATTGAATTTTGATTCACCGATAAAAAAAATGGCAATACCTGTTAAGCGCTACGAGGTGTTTATCGCAAATGGTGGCTGTATCGGAAATGTTTCATTTTTGCTGCTCAAGTCATAAATTATATGGCATAAATTAGTGCGGTGCATTAACAAAATCGCAGGCTTCCAACTTTTCTGTAGTATTATATTATGTCACAGCAGATTTTTCTGGACCTCTTTTAACAAAATAAGATGCTTATTTGAGTCCCTGTTACAGAAAGAGTTGAGTTACGTTTATTTCGAATAGGCCGAAATAACTGCGCAACATATAGTGAAGGGAGGATGCTATATTGGTGACAGAAACAAAAAAAATGTCTATTTGTTTGTAAGTAGTATATGTTTTGTCTTCGTTGTGTCGTATTTTTGAAACTATTTGGAACTTTAAAATGATGGTAGGCGAATTCTTTGGCATTGTTGACTCTCGGTCATCATCTTACGGACTCCTCACGAAACAGCGAATCCAAATTTGTCGCTGTTGAACGGTTTCGTAAAACAAGGACAGTAAAAACCATGGGTTATCGAGGTTATTTAAATCAGATGTCGGCAACCTTTTTTGCACTGTGGACCGCTTTGAAAGTGAAATGTTTATTACTGACCGTCCTTTAAAAACCAGAAGTGTTCAACAATAAAAACTAATTGATTCAATGTGCATTTTTATGCGGCCCGGTAACGAACTTCGGCGGCCCGATGGTTGCCGATCACATTTAATTTGCCACAAGGGACACTTTATTCAGGCTTTGTTTGGTAACGGGTCATACTTTTTAAATACAACGGTAACGAGCATTCCCTCAAGTTGGTTTTGCTTTTACACTTTCTATAGACCTACTGGCGCTTCCCAAACAGCAAGTATTTGTGACATTTAATTTGGCAAATCCATTGCAAGTTGATGTGGAATCTGGAATGTGCAGTTTCTCCTCTTCCGAGTATTGTCCTATTATTTTCAACAACAGAAGGCGATTGTTCGCGCATAACGCGATATTATCTTGTCTATGAGTTGAGTTGAGTTGAGTTTATTTCGCTTGGTGAAAGAACACATAGCGACACAATTGCACTAAAAACAATCACCAAGCCGAAAATAGCTGCGCAACGTTAAGACGTTATGGGGCGCAAAAAAAGTGGTGGGCACAATTGGTGGATCATGATTAAACGCGCTGCAGCTACACCGTATTATAAAGCGTTATGTGGCAGGAGCTCACCAGAAAGTGAGTTTGGCGCACTGTGAGTATAACACGACTGGGGGGAACGTTGGTGGGACCAGTCGAGGGGGCCCTAGAATCTAACCACCCGTGTTAGGAAGGAGGGTGGGGTTCGACAGGAAAAGAAACCACCGAAAGAAACCCTGCCGGATAGTTTCAAGCGCCGGAAGGAAGAGCACACACACACACACACACACACACACACACACACACACACACACACACACACACACACAGTTTTTTACTTTAACAGAGTTGGTAATTAAATCATTTACAGTAAATGAGGATTAAAAATAATTTAAACCATTTGAAATGGTAATAAAAGCATCGTTTATGAGACACATCAAGAACAAAAAAAATGACAAAAAAGAACAGAAAAAACACACAAAAAAGCAACAACAAAAATGCGAAAATAAATGCATTTGAATCGGTTGTCGTCAGCCCAGCTTACGCGGGACGCATGGCAAAAGGACGCTTCAAACTTGTAATTCCCCTGCAACAATAAAGAACAAAACCACAGCAGCAATTTACCAGTTCCAGGTTGTAGCTTATGCAATATAAATCAGCACATATACAAGACTAACTTATTACTTGACGGTTTGCTGTGTTTGTCTAAAACTTATGTGATAAAAGCTTGTGAAATATTAAAGAAAACAAAAACACTGCAAACTTGTGAGTGTGAGTGGTTAATATTGGCATACAATCGATTTTAGTGCACATGCAAGCACGCATAAAGACAGCGCTACCAGAACCGGTGCTAGTGATTTGAAAACACAAACAAAGCAAAAAATCGTGCACCAAGCAAGGCATCGGCAAAATCATGACGGTGTATTTTTTTTTATAGATGAACAGTTGTTGTGAGGTGAAAATAGGCTAAAAATACACGCTAGATTTAGTCGCCTGAAATTGTTAAAATGCGCGAGAATCTAGGGTATTGTGATATTTAAAATTCGTGTGAACAGAACGAAGTGACGTTTGCAATAAATTGTCTTGTTGAACTGGCATTTCGAAGTTCTGACGGAATGTCATTCCAGGCTTTTGGGCCAATATATCGCATAGATTGCTGATGGACACTACCACTAACAAAATGTTTCAAATAGTTAGAATTGGAACGTGTCGACATAGTTGTAACGTTGATCTTAAGGACATCAGCAAAAATAGCTGGAAGTATGTTATTGTTGTGCTTGTGCATAAAAGTTAATTTCAAGCATATGATGTAACAAACTTTCCTCAGCTGCATTAGAATTACCAGAAATCGATCCTGCGTGTGGTAGTAGCAATTAAATTAGGTTTTAACTGTTAAGTGAAGCTTTTGTGTTGCTGGGTGAATTTAACCACCCACATCAAAGGGGGGCGATTTTGTGCCAGTGCCCTTGAAAGGGGGCGATTTCTCTAAAAAGGTTGAAGACCTCTGCTATAGACTAATGACGACGCTTAATAGTGACGTAACGGATGTCTTTTTGCATAAAATCTGATTGTGGACGTTAAACTCTACATGTGTTCGATAACAAGCGATTGTCTCTAATCAAGCTTGCTTGGCTAGTCGAACGGACAAGTTTGGTAAAGATATTGGAGACAAAATATTGGAGGTTGAAAAGTAATTCTGTAAAAGTTTGAATGTGTATAGTAACTGAAAAAGGGCAGACCAAATTTCAACAAGTTACACCCCGTTAAAAATATAAAAATAATAACGTTTTCGCTACAGCGAACAAATATTTGGGGACAAATGCGTGCTGCTATAAAATCGGCCTTTTCGACTTCTGAGTGAACGTGCCAGTTGGCAAGATGGGTATTTCACAAGATTCGTGGCATAAACGGCGCGCAACCGGTGGTAAAAGGCCTCAGCCACGCAAGAAGCGCAAGTTTGAGTTAGGAAGGCCAGCGGCGAATACCAAAATCGGCGCCAAGAGGATCCATTTGGTCCGTACTCGTGGGGGCAACCTCAAATTTCGTGGCCTTAGGTTAGATTCCGGTAACTTCTCATGGGGTTCCGAGGCCTGTTCACGCAAGACCCGTATTATCGATGTGATGTACAACGCCAGTAACAATGAACTTCTGCGTACCAAAACCCTTGTGAAGAATTGCATTGTCCAAGTTGACAGCACACCATTCAGACAATGGTAAGGAAATTATGTTGTAATACAATGAATGCAGTCTGTATTACACAAAATTGTTTTTTTTAAGATAGATGTGTTTTCTTATGAAATATCTTAAAAATAAAAAACAAAACAGCATGCTTGACATAACGTTATCCAAACGTGCCAGGCTGCTGAGTATACAAGCTGCTAGTTGTTTTTAAAAAAACGCATTTTACAGCATTTTATTATTTGTTGCACATGGAAATTGAGCGTAAAGTACTGCCTGGTTCTGTTTATCACTACGTCTTTGGTATAATTGTCTTGCATCTGGTCTTGGAGTTTACGCAGGAGACATAGTGGTCCTCCAGTCTACAGAACATGACAATTCCCGACGAGATCTCTAGCGTGCAGGACCAACATGTCCTGCATGCGTGCTTGCATGACCCATAAGTCCACAAGCAAGACCAATTTCAGCAGTCTCAAATCAAGTGATTGCATTATAGGTATGAGGCACATTACACCATTCCTCTTGGACGCAAGAAGTCATCGAAACTTACAGAGGCTGAGGAAGAAACCTTGAACAAAAAGCGTTCCAAGAAACTGCAGAGGAAATATGATGAACGCAAAAAGGAACCGAAGGTAAAATTTGAAGAAAGTTGTCATGGTGTTTTTATCAGCATGGATGTCAATTTAGGGTTTGGTAGGGTGGCATGTTTTCCCTACAAAACAACAGTCATGACAACCTTGTTTATTGCAATGGTTCCCAACCAGGGGGTAATTCTCCACTAGGGGGGAATTTGTGTCACAATATTAATCTCTTACTGGTTGTCTGTGCTATGTGTTATGCATTTGCCATATATGAGCTGAGAAAAAGAAAGTTCTCACATAATCGATTAAAAGCAGTTTAGTTTCTGTTCTAAGGATTACATTAAAATGTTAATGTAAACGAAATTTTAGCAAACTGAATTTGTACGGCGGAATTAGATTTGAATATCGACTAAAAGGCTGCACAGGACAAAAAAGGTTGGGAACCACTGGTTTATTGTTACCCTTATTTAACGAAGTATTGTCGAAAAGACCACGTTCATGACTTAGTTAAGCTAGTTTAAACTGGTTGTTTCACTTGTTTGTAATATTTTGGGTCAAAATCATAAAAAAAACGCTATAGTCTTGTGGTTCAAAAAGTAAGAATTGGCATTGTATTTGAATGAGTAAAGCTTAAATATAGTCAAGTGGGGTAAAAAAAAAACAATTTTTTGAAACTTTGTTGCCAAACTTTTATTTTAGGCAACAAAAGGTCAGTTTTTCTTTCCAACAAAGCTAACAGGACTACTTTTATAGTTATGTGACAAGTTTTTGATTTTACTAAGAAACAAAAAAAATATTTGACAAAAACTGTTGTTCTTTTTTAACCCGAAAAAGGTACAAAAAAAACAATGTCGGGGTAAAAAAAAACAAGTGGACATTAGGACCATTTAAAAAAAAATAAGTGGCAGTTGGAACTTCAATTCAATTATATGAACTTAATAAACACTTGCTTGAAATAAATTTTTGCCATGCAATACGTAGTCGTATGGTTTTGTGTGTCCAGAACAGAAATAGTTAAAAAGGAGGATAAAAATTGGTGATACGCAAGTTTCGGGCCAAAACCGAAAAATATTTAGGCACAATTTGATGGATGCTTCGTGTACCTTTATTGCACTGCATTTATTGCCATTAATTTGGTCTTTTTTGTCATTTACCAGTCTTTTGTTGGTATGCAACTAGGTTTAAATAGAGCTCACCCACTTGCTGACCGGTCATGTAACCTAAAACCTTATTGAAATAATGTTTAATTTTCTACCCCAAACTGCTTGAATTACCACATAATGATTTGATAACCTCTTTTTCTTACTTTATAGCATTTTTCTGTAGGCCTGGATCCCAATTTGTACTTTTAGCCATGCAGGTATACTTTTTGGTAAAAAATCCTCCAAAACTGGGCCCCCAAAGCAATTTTATACAACTTTGGTTTAAGTACATGTTTTATAGGCTTTCTTTTTTATTTTCTAAACTTCCAGGTGACAAATAAAAATGTTTGGGCCAAAAAAATTTTTGGGGTGCAAAAAGTACATAGTTTTTTATTAACTCATTCCTATAGAACCGTTTGGGGTAAAAACGAACAACAAGATATCTGAAAAAATTTAGAAGCTAGCCAAGTGGAGTCTTTTTTGTTTAATAGGTCATAGTTATGACACAACACAGAACAAAGGTCATTGACACCAAACTTGTAATAAAAAATCTGCAGGAAAGTTTATAAAGGTTGTTGAAGACTTTTTAACATACAAATTTTACTACTGTTGTTTCAACCTGCAGAACATTGCCTAGAAACAAAATCTGAGAATGGTTTATGGCTTATTTTTTAGGCAGAGAATAAATACATCCTGTGAAAAAGAAAGCATTTAAAAAAATTGTGGTTTAGCTGTGAGGGTATTGTTTTTTTTTAACCCCAACTTCAGCAAAAATTTTTTTTACCCCATTTGACTATATGTCTCATTTAGGAAGAACACCTATTTAATTCGCTTATGTGATTTTTATACCCAGCCTTGCATGTTTGAGAGATGTATTTTAAACTGTTTTAGGCAAGATTTGCTGTTTACTGTGATTTGCACTTCAGTGTTCCATTACAATTGGTCAGCATAAAAAATCACAACCGATCCCAGTATTAAGTGTCCTGTTGCATGTGCATTCATATTTAGGTCAAACTAGATGGCCTATGCGAAGCTGACAAAATGCAGCATACAAACTGGCAGCCACCATGTCTTGGTAGCTTACTTTAAAGAACCATTCCAGAAAATACAGGCTTTTTTAAAAATTTGCTTTCCTTTGTTAGAATTTTTCTAGATATCAGACCAATCAAGCTAAAAACTAAAAAGTAATGATATTACCACCTGGTGTGTTAAATTTATACTTTTGAAATATGATTTGTTCTACCTATAAGGGTTACAACACTGCGGGTAGTTGTTGGATAGTCTTGCATGTTCACATAGTTGATGAATATGTTACCAAACTTTCAACAGAACTGCCCCGTTTTTTAGCAATACCCATAAGGTTTAAATTGATAGCCCTTTTTTCTTGTATAGCCCTTTTTTCAGCTTTTTCATGTTTTGAACACAAAATGTTATGTGTCCGTCTGGTAGTCTGGTAGTCTGGTAGACATAGTCGTAATATCTATATTATCATTATTCAGATACACACCACAAATTGAAATTTTCTGTACATATTGTGCATAAGAAATGCAGATAAACTGTTGACTGTACTGGTTACTTCTTAAACCAAAATTTTCACAGATGGTAGTTTACTAGTTTTAGGGCCCTGGGTATAACTTAGCAAGTGTCCAGAATATTTAATGTGTCCATACACACCAAATAGGGCAAACATTTAGATTTAGTGCTCAGTTAACTTGTGTTATTCTGTGTTCTTGTAGGTTGCCCACTCACTCGAAGAACAATTCGTGCAAGGTCGAATTCTGGCTTGCATTTCATCCAGACCTGGACAGAGTGGTCGTGCTGACGGTTACATCTTGGAAGGCAAGGAACTCGAATTCTACCAGAAAAAGATCCGTGCAAGAAAGGGCAAATAAGCGACTTGCTTGAAATAAATTTTTGCCATGCAATACGTAGTCGTATGGTTTTGTGTGTCCAGAACAGAAATAGTTAAAAAGGAGGATAAAAATTGGTGATACGCAAGTTTCGGGCCAAAACCGAAAAATATTTAGGCACAATTTGATGGATGCTTAGTGCATACACACATTTTTATGTTGTTGGATGTAAACTCAATTATGACTAGTGATGGGACGAGTACCTGGTGCTCGGCATCGAGAGATTTAAGTGGTATCGATACTCGCACTCCTCAATTTTCGATGCCGAAGGCCGTATACGGGTAACTTTTTGCCAGTACTTGCTTCGGACAGCACAAATCGATAAAAGTTCCTCCAGGTTACGTATATTTTTTTCACTATCGTGTGGAAATCTCATTTTTCTACATGCTTCTGCATGTGCGTATATACTCCGACCATGGCAGATAATTTAGCTAGCCATATACAGCTAAGTACAACATTATGTTTTTAAATGCTCGGTAATCGGCATCGAAGGTATATACACGTGGTAATCGGCATCGGTATTTAAAATCTGGTATCGTCCCATCCCTAATTATGACCCTTCGAAGAACTTTTATGACAGACAACATAAGCTGAACAAAACATCTAATATTTCTGCACGCACCGTTTAGTACAGGGGTCGGCAACCCCGAGGTGGTTTCTCATGGCACGCCAACCGATTTACGTGTTTATATTGAAGTAACAGTTTTACCTGTTACACTGCTTGTTTTTAGTTTTTATCATAACATTGTCTTAAAATTCAGCTTTACATGCACAAAACACTCTGCATTTTCTTTATTATTGATATCTACTGGCACGAACCACTATTATTTAAAAAAAACGTTGGTACGCGAGCGCATTAGCACATGGAAATAACAAGTAAATTGGCACGCGTCGCCTAAAAGGTTGCCCACCCCTGGTTTAGTATGGGAATTTTCTAATGATCGATTTGAAAAGTTCAGGCATTGATTTCAGAAAAGTTCAGTTGAGGCCAAATTTTTGAAAACTTTCGGACTGAAACCGATGCGTCAGAGAATCACACATAAAAATAATGCTTGTCAAAATGGACAAAATTGTACCTAAATTACTATTGGGAAAATGTTAAGATGAACATAAATTCATAACTGGGATCAGCCCTAAAGCGTCATTGCAGACCAGCGATCACGGAACACTCATATATAAATCACAGTACGTCAGGACCATGGAAGGCGACATACCGAATCAGCCAGTCACCAAGCATTCACCACCATATGGCAAGGTGTAGGCTAGAAATATCTAGCCTGTGGTGGGATTCGAACCCACGACAGGATTTCTTGAGTCATGGAATATTCACAATGAACATCAAAACAGATGTGATGCTTTTAGCGTGCTATAGGCACCTACTCAAAGATTAAGGGCCCAATCATTCATTATCGCAGTGTTTCCGTTGCGTTGTAGCGTGCTTGCGTTTAATTATTGTTTTTCCTTTGTTATCGTCACTGTACTACGCGCATTCAGTGTTATTTACCCTGATGAAGGCGACGTGTATAGGACGTCGAAACGTCGGAATAAAAATGCAATTGCCAGAAGAGCTCTACAAAGGGGAATATAGAACCAGACATAGTGAATGGAGCAAACATGATGTAGGTGCGCGCTAAAGGTTAGCGATCTGAAAGGGGGTCGTACAGAGGACACCAGAAACAAAAAAGGTTGCGTGCCCGATATAATGAAATAAAAGTCAATTGCCATAAATTTCGGTGGAAAAAAATCGTCTTTGTTATGCAAGCTAAAATAATCGATTTCGTTGGGAGTGTATAAGGAGACCCCCAAGCAAATTAACAGCAGTTTGATGTAAACCCGATCAGTGCGAAGCTACACTATGAATACCAGACCAAACAGAAACCTTCCTTCCATAAAAATGGCAGTCCTGGGCGAGTATGGGAGCGGGCGGGAGTTGTTTTTGCGTCGGTTCAAAGCAACGAAATTCGGCGAAGAAGAAGAACAGTTGTGTTGTGCAAAAAGAGATAAACTTTTCAAAGCAGTACCACGAAAATGTCCATCATTCTCTTGTTCTGTGTTTGTTTGCTGGAAAAGGAGCAGCAAAAGCAGTGGTCGAGATCTGCAAGAAATGTATGACATTTGCATTAAAGAGTCGCCTTTGATTTCTTGCTTTCCCAAAAATTCGCTTGAAGAATGGGACGCCGGTGCAATTGGCCTGAGATCCGTGGATGCTTACATTGTGCTGTACGACGTTTCCAAGCCGACAACCATATGTTATGCATTAAAAATAAGAGAAGAAATAATAAAGGTTGTGCAAACTTTTACGCTTTTTATTGATATCCTTTTATTAAAAGTTTAGATCTTAATAACTGGTTGTTCGTTAAAATTTTAATTTTAATTACTTGCAATTTTAATTTCAATTACTTTTCTAAAAAATCACCAAACCATTCAAACAAAAATTGCATATTCGTAGCATACATTGTCCCTGTAGAAAACAATACATTTTTTAAGATTTCGAACGTTTTAAACAATTCACGAATAGAGTTTTTAAATTTGACATTAGATTCAGATATTTGGAATTGTCCAGCAACAGAGAAAACACAATTTAAAATTTATGCAGTTCTTTCTCTACTTAATAACAGGCATTCGCACCACCAAGCTGTAGAGACCAATCCACCTTCAACAAAATATTTCGAAGAACTCCAAGTGGGCGGTAAATTTACATGTCCTCTTTTCTTTGTGGTATGATCCAGTTACCATACATAATTTTTGCAGCGTTTTTAGCCGACAATATAAATTTCCGTCTGTATTAATCGTTGAAAACGACCCTTCGTTACCACAAGCGAAAAGCAAAATGGGGGAAGAAAAGGTTAACCCCCAAATCCTGAAATTGCAGCACGAAATATCAAAATATACAACAATGAAGTGCTCGTTGGATAGTGGATGGGATGTTACCAACGTTGTAAAGGCAAGCATTGAAGCTGTTCTTGATGGGAAAGAAATATAAATCGGAATTTATAATTGCCCTTTTTTCACCAAACAACAAACAACATTTCTTGCTTTACTAATTCACTTTGTCTGCATTTGTGCTGTAGTGGTTACAAAACCACTGCTATAATGAGTATTATTGTTGCCCCCTTCATTTTGATTAAGTTATTTTTTTTATTCGAATTGTTTGTTTTTATCGCTTGTCCATCCCTTTTTGCCATAAAGTGTTTGATAGGTTGGAATGAAACTTTTACAACTGATAGATTGTCATGTAGATGCTTCTTTTTGTTTTACTCGATAGCCCCAGCTGTTTTACTCGATTGCTGCCGTTAGCTCCCAAACATTTTTGATATGACATGTCTTTGTTGATGGCCAGCACAAACAAAAGTTCCTGTAAAGTCTTGTAAATGCTACCTTTTATATCTTGAGATGTTTTATTTACAACTTTGCATGTGTGCGACCCATGAGTTTCTGTCTGCAGAAACAAACAGGGGTTAAAATAATAATTTTTTTTTTTACATAAACGATCTTTGCGACAATGATTTGGCAACACTGATAATTCTATTTTTTTAGTTGGCAACCCTGATTTTCGGGCCACTTATAAAATGTGCAATTAATTTAGGCTAGGCCTATATAGTGTCACAATATCAAACCTGATTTATGTTTTATTAGGCCCTCAAGCTTGCGTTAAAACATTATTGCTGCCACATGCCAATTGTCGTTGGCATGCTTAAAAAGTTTGAATAACAAAGCAAAACGTTATAATTTCGTCCGCTTATTGACGATGTTGCCATTTGCGCTGTATTGCATTTCGCGTCATTTTTGGATTTGGGTTGGTTTTTAAAACCGCGATCTTAAAAAATAAAAGAATTCTTTGAATACGTATGTAGTATTCAGATGGTAGTATTTTGCTTTAAGGCGTAATGTTTCGCATGATTAGTTAAGCATGACCGGCGCTTTTTCAAATTTGACGTCATATCATCGAAAAAGAAATTTTAAAATGATCTGATTCATTTGTGTTTTGTGTTGTGTCTGTTGTTTAGACGAGAAAGGATTGGCGTTGTCGTTTTCTGTGCCTGTAAGTAAAAGCGATAGTGGAAACAAATCGTCGTCACTTGTTTAAAACCAGTTTAAGTCTGTGTAGATGTTTTAAAGTTTTAAAACCAAAATCATTAAGTCAGATCATTTTTTTCACAAGTCACCAAAGGACAGATATTTTGGAACAGTATTTGCATTTTGCATCATTTTATGCTATTTAACTTTTCTAGTATTTTTTGTCATATTTAACAAAAAGTAGATGGTCCAATATATTTTTGTTTTTTAACAAATTTGTCGTTCAACTGGTGTAATGCTAAACCAATAGTCATTGTTTCAAGAACTTGTATTTGCTACTGTTTCGCCCACCAGACCGGCAGGGCTTCATCAGAGTAATGAATGATGTATTGCGAGCAATAACAGATAAGCGCAAGAACCACGGGATACGATGAAACACAATTAAAGCCAAACCACTCATTTATGTTTGTTTGACAATTTATTTACTTGTTTGTTTCATGTTAGAATTTGCCAAACTGTGAATTGCGTGGCTAAATTTTGTAAAACTTTTATGGTGTCTGTATGGATGGCAAACCCTTTAAACTTTTGTATGAAATTAGATTTGTAATAAACCATAGCAGATATTGCCAACTGAAAAAGTTTAATAACTCGGTGTAGCGAATTTATAATAAACCACAATGGTGGTCGAGGAATATAGTGCGATTGCATCACACTATCGCCTGAAAGAAACCATCGGGTCTGGCGGTTTTGCAAAAGTCAAGAGGGCAGTTCATCTACCAACTGGAGAAACTGTAGCAATTAAAATAATGGACAAGGTGGCGCTTGGGGTAAGTTGTGATGAAATTGATCATGAATTTAAAACTTTTGTATTACCATGAGAAGTTTTGATTGATATGTTGGTACAAAATTAAAATATTGCTTTTTTGTACACTGACAATGCTTATAGCAAAATAAATTTGTTTCATAAGAAAACCATTAAATAAGATTAATTTCAACTTTACATCACAAGAGGTAATTTCTAGCTGATTTTACTGTTGGCCCTTTTTACCCTTTTTAAATCCCTAATAAATACTTTATTCCCAATTGTTTTTGAGTGTTCATTCTTTGCAATCATTTAGGCTGACTTGCCAAGAGTGAAAACTGAAATCCAAGCAATGAAAAATTTGCACCATCACCACATATGCCGTCTGTATCAAGTCGTTGAAACGTCGCGTAAAATCTTTATGGTTCTTGAGGTAAGAGTTTGATATTAGTACCATGTAATGCCTCTTTTTAATCCTACATTTATGCATTTTTCACAGTATTGTTCTGGTGGGGAACTTTTTGATTACATTGTCCAAAAAGACAGACTCAGCGATTCAGAATCCAGAACATTTTTTCGGCAAATTGTGTCCGCTGTTTGTTACATGCACAGTCTGGGATATGCCCACAGAGATCTCAAACCTGTACGTTATTGTAAAAAAGTTTTTATATATTGTTGATTCTAGTGATGGGACGAGTACCCGGTACTCTGTATCGATGGTATCGAACGATTTCAGTGGTATCGGTACTCGGTATTGAAATATTTTGCCTCAGTTTTCGATACCAACGTGCAAGTACCGAAGGCCGATTTACACCATAAGAATAGAGGCAACTTTATGCCAATATTTGCTTTGGACAGCACAAAATTGGAAAAAAGTTCTTCTAGTTTACGTATATCTTTATCGCTATCACATGGAGATTACATTTTTCGCCATGTGTGTGTGCCCCCCGACCATGGCAGATAAATTAGCCAATGATGTACAACACTACACTTAAGTACTCGGTATCGAAGGTATATACATGTGTTACTCGTACTTGGTATCGGTACTCGCTTCAAAACCTGGTATCGTCCCATCACTAGTTGATTCTATGTGAATAAGACTAACGATGCCTTCTAAATAGGGAAAATTAATATTTCTATTACTAAAATAAAAGATTTAACTGACACTGATTGTCTGCCACTCATTTTGAGAAATTTGTATGTGATGTTAATAATTAGTTACATTGATTTAACATTGATGATAGGAAAATCTGTTGATCGATGAGGATCAAAATTTGAAACTGATTGACTTTGGTTTATGTGCCAAGCCCCGTGGTGGAATGGAAGATCACTTATATACTTGTTGTGGGAGTCCCGCCTATGCTGCCCCTGAGCTTATTGCAGGAAAGTATGTTATTACGTTAGTAAACTATTTTAGGTGGATTGCTTTAAAAAATATATTATACATGATAATTGACATGTGTCTGAATTACATTGCATAAGGTATGAAGTAAATAAGTAAGTTCCCTTAGAATGCCTTTTGGTGTGACTAATCTTAATGTACTTAAGAGGTAGAGACTTACACCAATCCAATCTCGGGAAAAGTCTTGTAGATATGTATAGAAAAATCTGCTTTGTAGAAAGAAGAATCAGTAAAAACAGATTATGTTAGTTCTATAAAGCCTTAACTGAGTTGTTTTACATCAGTGTTTACTTGTTTAGTTACTTATGCGCACCAATGTTTAAACTGTATTGTGCAGATCATACATTGGAAGTGAAGCCGATATTTGGAGTATGGGCGTTCTTTTATATGCACTTTTGAATGGATTTTTGCCATTTGATGATGACAACATTGGTTCACTCTATCGCAAGATTAAGGTCAAACATTAGGTTTTAAATGTGGTACAGTAAACCTTGGTTAATCCGGACCTAATTGTCCTCATTAGACCGAAAAATTGTCTTATTAGGCGAAGATCCAGATTAACTAATGTTGTTTAGTAGAAACACATTACCACTCATTTGTACCTCAAGTTTTGTCCCAATTAGGTAAAGATTTGGATCAACGGAATTCAGTTTAATAGAGATTTAGTATATTTGGCATTACTGTGTTTAATATAAACTATATATGTGTATTAGATACAATAGGTGGTTAAGTCCACTGATAGTTTCGAATGTTTCAAAAAATTATTAAGGTGTATTTTTATTCCAGTCAGGTAAGTATGACGTCCCAGACTGGCTTTCCAAAGAGAGTGTTGCTCTTCTTAAGCAACTTCTCCAGGTGGATCCAAAATATCGCATAACAGTAGAGAAGCTTTTATCGCATTCATGGATGACTGCAGAAATGGGTGTCCCTGTTGAGTGGCAGTCAAAATACCAGGTCTTTGAAGTTTATAATGTTTTTTTTTTGCTTTGCTTTTTACATTAAGACTGTCATATTTTATGATGGTGAAACTAGCTTACAAAAATTGCAAAACAACATAGGTTTGCTTTATTAAACATCTTGACAGGTAAACCTTTGCTGGTAAATAGAATTTTCTGATACACTTGGAACTATGATGATAAAGTGACTATGCAAAATTGACTTGGCTTAATACTGACACCAAAACAATTATGAAATGGATAACTGTTGCTTTTAAGTGCAATGGGAGAGACTAAATCATCGCATAATGTTTTTGACTGTTTGAATTTTCTTTAATTCAGTACCCTATGATAAATAGGAATTGTTTTTCAACAAATATTTATACAGAACACCGTTCTGGATGAAGATGTTATAACAGAGCTTAGTGTTCACCAAAAAGTTTCCCGTGAAACCATGAGAACTGAACTTAGTAAGGTAAACATTATAACGCTAAAGTATACTTTTGTAAATACATCATAGCTATACCTTCACTTTTCCTAAAATTGACAATGTTTTTAACTGTCTATGTTTTTTCTTTGGGCAATGCAGTTATTTAAAGTTTTTTTTTAAAGCATCTATATGTTTCAATTGTAAACCTATGTACTCAAGTTAGGGTGTTGTAGTTTTGTTAAAATACATACAGATACTAAACATAATAAGCAAAATATAAAGTCGTTGTCACATAATTTGGGTTATTAGTTGTGTTAAAAACTTACTTAAATACCCCAATTATGTGATAACAAGTTTTTGTTACAATACTACAAAAGTAAAATTGCCTTAAACGATGCAAGTACTATATATATTTAAACTCTGGGTTTTGTTTATTTGGTTTGGACCTGGTTTTAATAGAGCTTTCAATTACATGATTTATGACATAACCTCATTCATTCACTTGTTGGTAACTAAATATAGGCATAACCACATAATACTGCAAAAGTGGCCCAAGAGAGGCATGAGGCAGTTCTGTTTAAAATAGTCTGATATTTGGAATTTCCTTGTGAAGTAATTGTTTGGCTATTTATATGAAAACATATTTTGTGCAATTTCTGACAAAAATAATACAGCATGACTATTGACAAGCAAAATTTTACAAAATTTTAATCGCCTTTATTAATGTTGTTTTTTGTGGATGGTTATTACACCAACTACTATAGTTTCTTACCAGCTATACCTGCAATACAAATGCCATAAAATGTTTTTATTCACATGTTGACGTGCATTGTCACCAAAGCTTCCTGCAAAATTCAGACAACTAAGCCATGTTACATGATTGGCAGGACACATAGCTCAGGAAATTTATTAAAGCTGGTGTGGTATTGTCTATGTACATACCACTTTCCCACCGAAATCGGGTATTGTTTTCATTCCAATAAACCCTTTTGTTGTAGGTCAGTGGTTCCCAACCTTTATTGACGAATTCCTCCCTTAACAATTCAAAACACTTTCATATCTCCCCAATATACTACATAGTAGATGCTAGTCCATACAAACACATTTTAAGCTTTGGTCTTTATCAACTTTGCAGGTTATATTCCCAGAGATGA
Source organism: Phallusia mammillata (assembly GCF_965637545.1). Classification (NCBI taxonomy): domain Eukaryota; kingdom Metazoa; phylum Chordata; class Ascidiacea; order Phlebobranchia; family Ascidiidae; genus Phallusia; species Phallusia mammillata. The sequence goes on along the minus strand of NC_137257.1, from coordinate 15,725,265 downwards.
AAAGGCTTATTTATGAAATACATGTAAAAAATAAATTCCTCCCCTGAAGTTAATAAATTCCTTCTATAGAAGACTGTTAACAATAATTGTTTCTATAGAAGATCAAAGATATTATGCAACAGTTTTTTAATATTTCCAGTCTGAAATACGTTTATATGGCATTCTAAAACTTGTTATTTAAAATCAAGCAAGACCAAAAAGCAACCACAATAAAAAAATCTATGATTTTGTGACTAAATAATCAAAATAAATGAATTTCATTGACATCATACTCTTAATTTTTGCTTCAAAACAAGAAATGGTTGCTGATGTTGTATATTACCAACCTATTTTGTAAACAAAAAAATACTATTTTTTAGTGGAAATATGACTTTCTCACTGCTGCATACTTTCTACTGCTCAAGAAAAAGACAAGTGGTCGAGCTGTTAGGTTGCAGATGACACTTTCTACCATGCCACAAGCTGTTGTACCTGCTACAAGGTTTGCCATTATGTTTTTACATTTATGTGTTTTGTAAACAATGTCAGAATATGAAATAAAAATAAAGTAAACCTCAGTTGACCAGATTTGGTTAATCCAGTTTTTCGAATGATTCAAAACTTTAGGAATTAGGAACTGTCCTGAAAATGATATTTTAGGAAATAGTGGTGTAAAAATAGTTTTTGTCAATTACCACTAATACATTTTCATGTTTTTTGTAACTGTTTGACATTTGAAATTTGTAGTGATGACAACAAGAGAAATGTTCTAACATTTAGTGCATAAAATACCAAAAAATTTTGTTCAGTTGTTGATAAACAGAGACAATTTTTCATATGTGCAGGGCTAGTGGTGCACTGAACTGTTTATATTTTGGTTTAGAATAAAATCGTTCAATTATATGAGAAAATTCCCAGCAATAAACCTCTATCTAAATGTTGTTAAGCAACAAAGCAATTGAGATACTCATAAGTCACTTCTATCCACTCTCAGCCACACACCAGAAATTGTAAACCGATTGACGCTTTAACATTGCGTCATGTATGACGTCACTCTGCGAAGCGCGTACGATTTCCGTCACTGTAGCTGATGCGTAGTGCCTACAAACTCTCTCTGAATCATGTGCCACGCTTGTTTACATACTAGGTTATACGAGCGAAATGTACGGTTTTTTCTTGAAACCAGTTTTAGATTTGAAATCTTAACAGAAAACCCATTATAGAAGTGCATTGTTCTTAACCTTTTTGGTGTAGTTTCCCACAAAAGTCAATCATTCGAATTTCCCCATCTATTATTACATAGATGCTTTGTGCCTTACACAACAATAATGGTCTTTATACGATTAAAAAGACTTTATTTTGTGACTGAATAATCAGATTTATAATCTTAGATATTCGAGTCAAACTTAAAACAACAATTTAGGAACCATTGACTTATACAATTTCCCTCTGCATTTACATAATTTCCCAACGTTGAAAACCACTGCATTAAAGTATTTTTTATACTTTTGCGATTTAATCCCCACAAAGAACGATTTATCTTTTGTATTGGCAACTGTCGTCAAAAAAATGAATTTATGACCTTAAATAATTTGCATTTCCCCCAGAATTGACCTTATCACTAGTGATGCACCGAAGTTTCGGTTGGCCGAAACATTTCGGCCGAATCCGCTGTTTTCCAATGTTTCGGTTTCGGCCCGAACTTTTTTGAAAATTCGGCCGAAACCGAACTTTTTTATTGCATGGAATTAATGCCTTAAATTTCATTTACGCCCATACGAAACATTATTAATTAACTTTTTGTTGTATCTATGAAATACCAGCCACGTTGTCTGCAAAATATTAGATGTTTAGCAAAGTTTACCACGTGTGAAAGCGATTTTAGTTTGTCAAAATTGAGTTCACTCGCATCAACAATACAAGGTTCAGTTGAAACCATCCAAAAAACGGGGATTTTAGGTTCGGCCTGGCCTCATGGCCGAAATTTCGGTTTCGGCCCGAACCTTTTTAGGCGGGTTCTGTGCATCACTACTTATCACTAACATAAGTAATGAACTCTGGAGACAGTTGAAAATATTTTTAGAAAACCTAAAATAGATTTTTCCATACCTCTATGGTCATACAGAGTTAAAACGTTTCACAGGATTGTTTTTTATCCACTGTAAACGAACTATATTTTCGACCAGTTTTGAATAACCCTTCTACTGCAGCAGGGGTGGGCAACCTTTGTCACTGTGGGGCGAATAAAAATTGCAAAAATCAGATCGCGGGCCACACCTTTACATGACACAAGGTGATTTTACTTTGTTGCATACCAAAAATGCCTTACTACTGTACAAGTAAAATTCGCATTCGATTCTCGCAACATATTGTCAGGTCGCAGAAAAATAGCACCAGGCGCACTAATCTGCTCAAAAACATATAATAATTGGACTCGTTTGCCAGCACATTTGAAATCCAAGTGTCTCTGCGGGCCGCACAACTTTTATTCAAGGGCCGCAGGTTGCCCACCCCTGGACTACAGTATTCAATACTTATGGTCCATTAACACCCATTTACCAAGTGGTGGTACTACATACCACGACTGAATTACAAAAGGGGCGTTTTTGTATTGAATTTACTACCACATAGACTTAATGTAAAACCTGACCGCGTAAACCATATTATTTTGTCTACAATACTTGAATGAAAGTTTGGGTTTTGTTTTTTTAGCGCATGACAATTTGATATAAGGTGCACCAGGGACAAAATGTTGTTTTAAAATAAACATGTCCAGTAGCAGTTAAGATATGTATATACCAGTGGTTCTCAAACTGTGCGTCGCGACGCCCTGGTGCGTCGTTTCAATTTTCCAAGGGCGTCGCAGAATATTTCCGTTTCGTGACTGAACTCAGTTTATCTCATAAAAATGAGGTTTCAGTGCGGTTAACGTATATCTACGTCCAAATACTTTTTGCGAAGAGTGCGGATTAACGTAAATTTACCTCAAAAGTTTTTGATCAAAAACGCCACTGTCAGTTAATGTACGTCGAGACCAAAGGCGCGTGTCTGGGCCGACGCTTGGCGGGCATTAAACTTGATTATGTGAAAGTCTTCATAACAATGTAACAAAGGCGACTTTTCTAGCAAATGCTTGAGGTAGTTATAACCAGGGCTGCCAAAGCTTGGGTTTTGCCCCAAGATCTTGGGTTTTTACTTGTCGTCTTGGGTTCTTGGGTTTTATTTTGAAAATTATAGCAATTCTTGGGTTTTGAGTCCTATTGATGAAATAAATATATGTAAGAACTATTTTAACGAGAAAAGTGTTTCGGGTAGCTGCACTGTTTAGGCCTCACTTTTATTTTCTCTCTTACCTTAATTCTTTCGAGATAAGTATACAGTGATAGCAATCGTTGCATAAATTTAACATTTCATTATAAAATAACTGATACCCCATCAATATGAGCGAAAAATCTACTCCACTGAAAAAGAGAAAATGGTATGCTATGAGTTTTAAAGAAGAATGGTTGAAAGAAGTAGAATTTAAAGAATGGCTGATTCAAGATTCTAAAGATAGCGTTTCAAGCTATTGTAGGTGCTGTAATTAAAAATGCAAATAAATCAATGCTCGTTAAATATAAAAACTCTGCTAACCATCACAGAAGTTTTAAAGCTGCTAAATATACTGTAGACATTACTAATTTTATGAAAAAGAAAACAGATGATGATCATCAAACAGGCAAGAGTGAACCGGCAATTGCTGCATATTTTATTGAACATAATGCTTGCATTGACCATTTCCTACCAGTTTGTAAAGTTGCATTTCCGGACAGTAAATTTGTCAATGAAACGAGTAAATTTCCTATTTAATTTCATTTCTAACCACATTTTGCAATCTTGGGTTTTCATTTAAATTCTTGGGTTATTTTGCTGTGAGTCTTGGGTTTTGTTGAAACTCTCATTGGCAGCCCTGGTTATAACGTATAATTGTTAGCTAAAGTTTTAAGTGATTATTGTGCATGAGTTGCAGCAGTAAATTTTGTGCATCAGTTTATATTGTGCGTAAGTTGAAACATTACTTTCATTTTAATTCGTTATTGATGCTGCTGAGATCTTGCAGCAGACAAGACAATGCAATCGTGCGCAATAATTGAAACAATTAACAAAAGCCCGCACGTGATTGCCGGGTGCACTAAAAGTGTTGAGTGCAGTTTTATAACTTTGTCGAAAAACATTTAGGCTAAAATTGTTCTCTAAGTGCTGTTTAATAGATTTAAATTAACTGTTTATTGATAAGTTTCCTCATTACCTTTTATTTGCTGGTGCGTCGCAAGTCCAGAAAACTTTTCCAGAGGCGTCGCAACAAAAAAAAGTTTGAGAACCACTGGTATATACAATAAATCTCGGTAACTCCGGACCCGTTTGGACCAAAAAATTTGTCCGGATTAAGCGAAGATCCGCATTAACGGATGTCGATTAGTTCAAGTCTTACCACATTACAAATCATTTGTACCTCAAGGTTTGTCGGAAAGGTGAAGATCTGGATTAACCGAATCCTGTTTAACCGAGGTTACTGTCCTTACAAATTCATGACATGACAAACGCTATCCCGCATAGAATGGCTGTAGGACATGATCTTTAAATCCCATGGGAACTAGATGTTTTTAACATGCTCCTTGCTTCCTATAAATCCTTAAAAGGCTGGCTGTGATAAGGTTAAACGCTTTGGTGGATGAATCGCGTCCGCTTACAGCTTGTGCAACGTCAAATGGAAATCGCATGTTATTTTAACAAGCGCTATAGAAAATGGCAATTTGTCCAAACAAGGTAATGTTTTTTGTGCAGAATTGCGGACGCCGGAAAAGCTAGAACCCCTCGACCAAAGAAAACCCGACAACCGTTAACAACCAACAACAGAGACAATGTTTCAAAGGTATGTAATATATTGATGTCAGGCAGCGTTAATGTAAACTTGTAATTTCGGACTCCACACATATGAATTGCCGGTTACCACTTGTTGTTAAGTGTAAGGACTTCGGCTGATACTGACGCCACTATATCATGTTTATTGCAGTCTCAACCCGTAAGTACGAACCTTAAACCCATTTTAGCCAAAAGAGTCGGTAATTTAAGCTTACCAATGTGAAATTACGACAAAAATGTGATAGTGTAAAGTCAGGCCCGAAACAAGTCCTTTTTAAAAAAAATCATTTCATAATCCGACCCGAAAAACCCTACCCTATCCACAATCGTGGTTAAAATATTCATTTATACATGACGGAATCAAAACGATATGTATATGACTGATGATGCCCACGTGGGATATATATATTTATGTGTATCGTTTTAAAACAATGTAAAACGAAAACCACAGTTTGATTAAGGTGTACTGAATGCAGTTTACTATGATTATCCGTAACTTGAATCATCTGTATTGAGCGTACGTTGGTTTAGGACAGGGGTGCACAACCTTTTTGCTCAGACGGCCGCATCGCAGATCCTTATTTCACCAACGGCCGCCAATTACCTGCTTGTTTTTGTTTTTAAATTTATTATGTGAAAATATGGCTTGTAACACATACATAAACCATCTAATGGCGCCCAAAAAGCCCGGATAATTTAAAACTTAATCCACAGATTAAGCTAAACAGTCTGACGACCAGTCTGAGCTATTTATGACGTCATAATCTATATTGTGACGCAAGAGGTGACTGATTATTTGCATTGTTTGCACACAATAGGCGTATATAAAGTGTGATGTACAGGGTTACTAGGCTGGTAGCATTCTTTATAGTCTTACAAAATCTATTGGAAGCAGTTTAAAAGTCAAAATATGTAGCAAAAGAGTTTTTTTACGTCACGGCCGCCAGTGCATATATTTTAATAAACATGTGCACGGCCGCACAAAATCCTCTATTCGGCCGCAGGTTGTGCACCCCTGGTTTAGGACGATTTCTGTAAAAGCACAGTTTCATTTTCAGAAACAGTTTGCGGACTAAGTTTGATCCAGAATCACTGTTGCTTTGTCAATTATTCTTGACTGTGTAATGAGTTTTTCCCGGTTATCAATCGACCCTCATTGGTCATTGGTGTAAACAATGGTTAATTTTAGGAAATCTACTCTTTCTCAAATTTTTTTCACAATTAAACAGTCCCTGTATCTGCCTCCGCCCTCTGAGCCGATGACGCGCAAAAGTTATTACCGACGCGACAGTGACGATGGTTCCCTTGACAACGACATTTGGCCAACAGCTCTTGAACCATCACCAAGCATGGACGTAAATCGTATATCTACTCCGTCCAGTAGAAGGTAAAGTGATTATTCAATGCTAATGAAAGTATGTTGACGTATCTGTTTTCTAGGAAAATGGTAGACAATAGTGTTTAGTGTGTTTTATGTGGTTCTTATCAGTGTTGTGTTGTACTGTAATGTATTCTATCAGCATCTTTAAACAGTTGGATTTGGTATTTAAAACGCGAATTTGCATAAAGCGTAAAATTAACATACATATATTGCAAAAAAAAACGACGGTCAAATATTCGTTAAAGATTTTAGGTTGAACCAGCTCTAATGAAAAAGTTTTTTTATTTCGAATAATGTCTGTAATGAAATACGCATTTGACTAGAAAAAAATACTGTAAATGTTTTTATGTCGTTTGTTGGTAGTTTTAAAATGTTTCGCTTTAAATTTTGTCGATTTATGCTGGGTAATTTAACTTGTTTGAAAGGAGTTGAAACTGTTTTTAATTAACGTTAAAATTTTGCCCACCCAACTAAAAACATTTTTTAATTATTTTCTTATTTTATGTCTTTGTATTTAACATCGTGTAACTCAAATTTTAAACTCAATTTTTTCACTTATTTCAGGCGCACAAAATCGGTCGATGACAGCCTAAAAGAAAACCACTTCATCACTCCTCAACTCCCGAAACGTTTACAAGACGTCGCTACAGCGATTGCAACACCTTCAATTATTGCCAATAAAAAGTAAAAAAACGTCGTCTTTGTAGTTTTTAGCCAAAATTTAGTAATATTAAACGTCTATTAAAGTTTTATAAAACGGTTTTCTGACCTTATTATAACCTTTATAGTCATAGCTTACAATCCAAATTAATTAAGTTTGGGAGTAATTAATATCTAGTAAAATACGTGTAAAATATTTTCTGTTTTTAGATAATAATTGATGATTAACTTAAAAGCCGTTGCTGTAGTCAAAGTTGAGTTTCCGAAATGCGCCGTTTTAATTATTCCTAAAAAGTTTTTAATTAGAAGGAAATTTTTTGATTTAAAGTTGTACATTTTGCTTTTCTGAATACTTAATTGTTGTTTGCAGAACCGCGTTTCGAACAGAGGAAGCATCGAGCAGCAAAACTCCATCGGATGTTGTAGTGAAGAGGAGAAAGCCGCGAAGATCCAAAACTCCTCCTGTCTCAAGTATGAGTCCTCCAAAGTGGCAGCCAGGTACGTTTGTATAAACTTCTTCTCTTTGAGACCTTGTTCCAAAAAAAATTTGGGGGTGCATATGATAATTGTTGGTTCAATAGCAGTGGTTTCCAACCTTTATTGACGAATTTCAAAACATTTTCATTCCTTCCCAATAGATTACATATTCGATGCTAAACCATACAAAATCATTCAAAATTGGGTATTTTATCTTCACAGCATTAAGTGTATAATTACAAACCACATGTTCAAATTTAAGTAAATTCCTAAGTTTGTAAAAATTCCTCCCGGTTTGAGAACCACACTGGTCTATGTAGTGAAAAAAAAAGCAATCGTATAGAACTGCAGCATACGAGGCAGGCAACGGTGCTTGTGATTTGACTTTCGGTGGGTTTCACCACTGAGCTTTTTTAGATTTTTGTAGCCTGTACGCCTAGCCATGTAATAATGCTTGGTGACCGACTGACCTGATTCGGTATTACGTCTTCATATATGAGTGTGCCGTGGTTGCTGATCTGCATGAACGCTTTAGGGCTGATCCCAGTTATGAATTCATGTTGATTTGTAAAAGGCTGTTTTGCATAGTTTATGCATAGTTTGACGACTGGACCACCAGAAGCTCTTGTGGGAAAACAATGCTTTTAAAGTCACCAAACTATTACTAGCTTAATCCCCAATACTATCTACTGCAAAAGTTGCTGCTTTTAACTTACACAAATACCTTATCAGACTCCTCACACTTGGTCGTAATAACCAAGGGTCGCATAGATTTAGTTTAATCGGGTATTGCTCTACCAGCAGTTTTTATTGCCAATAATCTAGGTTTCGACGTCCCATACAAGACGCCTTCATCAGGATAATGGCATATCTGGAAGAGCAATACTCATTTATACATTTTGCCTTTAGCAATAGCTTATGTATAGATTTCGTTTGTTTGTTATGACATATTATCTGATAAAAATCGTAATTACATTCAACATTTCTATTTGAATAAGATGGAAACTGACGAAATTAATATTTCTGTTTTTTTTCTGTTTTTTTTTTTTCATTACACTGGCGCTGATCGTCTGCTGTTCTTTTGAGTATATTTTGTACATTAGATTCATCACGTTTTGTAAATGTAGGTATCAAGATCTCTTGATGTCTTTGTAAGATTTATATTTAAACCGTAATGACTATAGCGTTTTTTCAATTTTGCAGACAACCACAGAAAATCATTGAACGTGGAAATGGCGTCATTTCCGGAGTCCAATAATCCGTTGAGCCCTGACAGAAAGTAAGTACATACATAAGGCACAGACACAGCCATGACACATTGTTAAATTTCATAAACGTTTATATTCTGGATGTTTTGCAGTTAATATTATGTTTTCTTCATAGACATAGAAAAACAATACTGTGAAATTTAGGCACGGTATAACAGTGTTTATTACTATTTATAGGCCCATTTTTTCCTGTTTAATTGGCATTTGTTTACCAGTTTAGTGCTTTCTTATCACCAGGGTACGCAATTTTTATACTGTCTGGTTAGGAGAGCTGTTTAAACATTTATTTCGAGCAACATGTGGGCAAAAAAAAAATGTTATAGAAAACAGGCCATTGGTCCAATGTGGTCTTTATTACAAGTGATGCATAATTTAAGTAATACGGCCCTTGAGTAAATTCTTTATGCATAAATTGCCGTAGTGAGATGTACTTTTAGGAAAAAAATGACCAAATTTGGAGCCATTGTTGTTGTTTTATCGGCTAGCTTAAGTATTTTTCCAAATTAAACGAGGCATGCAACCTTTTTAAAGCCTTATTGTCATTTTCACTGTTTTGCTGAACTTGCTTACAAGTTACAACGTAATATGTTTAGATGCAAATCCGTGGATGATTCTTTGCACACTGCTCACTTTGAGCCGCTGACACCAACTAAACAGCGGAAGAATAAGATGTTTGGAAGTTTTGAACGTGGACTCGACAAGATGAAAATGATCCTCACTCCTGGACGCAAGAGGCTTGGCTCAGATGCAGGTCCCAGGAAGGTTAAGGTAAATTGTTGAATAAATTGACTATTTTCATCTACTTATAATCTGTATGTAGCATATTGTAATCACAATAGCGCATACTAGCAGACTGAAACCTTAGATCAGGGGTTCTTAACCGGGGGTGCGAGAACTGTTCCTAGGGGGTGCTGGGGTGCTGAATCATTAAGGTTGGTTAGGTATATTCTATGTAAATACAAAAACCCAGGGGGGTGCGAAAATTGGTTGGTGATTTGAAAGGGGTGCAGCAAGGGAAAAGGTTAAGAACCACTGCCTTAGATACTGAAGATGCCTTTTACTTAGGTGGAATATAACAAAACAGTGAACATCGGTTCCGGACCCGTTCGGACCAAAATTTTTGTCCGGATTAGGCGAAGATCCGGATTAACCGATGTCGATTAGTTGTCTTACCGCATTACAAATCATTTGTATCTTAAGTTTTGTCAGAATTGGGTAAAGTTTACTGTACATTTTTTAATTTTTTACATAGTATCTTTGCCACACTAATTTTGCACCTCTAGACATTTTTGGATAAAATAATATTTTTTCACCCCGAAAGCACTTTAAATTTTGCTTCCATTTCAGAACCACGGATCTTATATGTACACATTTACTATAGCACTAGAAGTTTAGATTACTAGAACTAGACCTGCAACTTTTCGAAAGCAGTTTTATTTGGAACTTTTTGCTTTTGTCAATAAATTTAAGGATTATTGCCCTATTGTATGCTCGCTGGTATTATACTACCTGTCTAATCACAGTGATATTTCACAGGCATCTTACAACATATCAAACATCTGTAAATGCGACGCCACTGCGCTTATGGGTGAACTTAAACGAATCGTACCCCTCAAACATATGGAGTACACAGAAAATGGGTAAGTCTTCTATCAAGTTAGGTTTACTAAACGAAACCTGTCTCGGCTACTGCAGCCATCCAACTGCACTCTATTTTATTGGGAGCAACATGTTTAAAAGCCATGCCTCACCTATTCTGTTCGATGCCACAACTGGGCTTAAACCACAGAGAAAAACTACTGAGAATGACCAAACAACTGCTTGGGAACCAAAGTGATGTCGACTCAGTGTCACAGTATCACTGTGAAAGCAAACCTGTCTCATTTAGAAGAGAAAATCGTTTTTGGTTATGTATTTGCATTTACACACGACTTCAGTTGATTGCAGGTCTAAATTGCAACGCATATTTATTAGACCAGTGATTTTCAACCGGTGTTCAGCGGAACGCTAGTGAAAGATCGTCAGGTTTTCCTTAAGAAATTCATTAGTTTTACTAGCGTTTCATGCAAAACCGGTCGAAAATCATTAGTTTAACACATTGGGTGTAAATAGCTTTTCTTCATATAAAAGTAATTATTGACTATCACCAGTTTGAATGTTCCATCGATATTTGCTTTATTTATTGTTGTTTAACAATAATACTCGTTGTGTAATAATAAGAATGAACTTGCAGCGGACCTGTTGCTGCTTAAGTACAATATATACCGTAGTTGGGTGTGAGCTTTTTTTATTGCATCATCATGACATTTCATTTGGTGTCCCGCAAGATTATTTTCATGACTAAAATGTTCCGTGGCTATAAAAAGGTTGAAAAACACCATATTAGACTGTGGTATTGTTGGGGTGTTTGTAATGCCACGTGACTGCCGTGAACAATATCGCGGTATTAACAGGCTGGCCACAGCGACAGCGGTCACACAATATTTACAAGTGGACCACAGCATTTAGAAAGCGTATGCATGCTGGCCACAGTGGCCAGTGGTATTTACATACAGCCGTATTATTGTGATATTGGTTTAAAAAATGCAAATGTTATTTTTTTGCAGTTATGTGGTGAGATGTCAGACAAGAGATGATTTCGGCAAAGTGAAACTCGACTTTGAATTGGAAGTGTGCCACCTAGCGGCCAAATCGTCGTTCGCCAGCTCATCGGATTTATGTGGCGTGCGACGCAAGCGTTTAAAGGGCGACGCTTTTGTGTACAAACGAGTTTGTGAAAGCATTTTGAAAGAAGTAGACACCAGTTGCTTGTAAATAGTAAAGATATTTTTCCGGTGAATTTGCCATCAGTACAATGTGCTGTAAACGTTTTGAGTCTAGAGGTTGGTTAAAAAATTCAGTTATTTATGTAACTGCGCATAAGTCGGTAGAGCGCCTGCCCCGGGTAAGCTTCTGTCGTGGGTTCGAATCCCACCGCAGGCTAGATTTTTCTGGCTTATGTCTTGCAGCATTGACTGACTTGGCGAAGCGTAAAACGTCGTTTTCTTTACTTTCCATAAATTATTTTGGCGCGTTTGTAAAAAAAACAGCTAAGTTCAGTATGTATCGCAGAGAGAGTACATTTTTGCATGTTTCCGTATATTTTTATTATTGATTTTCTGGTGAATAATTTGCATTGCACATAGTAGCAAAGATTGCAAGAGCGACCACAGGTCTACATGAATGATTTTTTTGCATAGATGGTGCCTGACAAACGTATTTCTTCAACTATTTTCCTAATGTTTGTTAACAAAACCGCTAAAACTGCCGAGTATTTTTTTCTATGCACAGCAATTACCAAAAAAATTGAAACTGCACAATGTAGGATATAAGCGTGTAATATGTAATGTATTTAATGTCTTTCCCGAATGTCTTGTTTTTATGGCTCTTTAAAAAAGCTTTAGGAAACAATTGCACGGTTACTTTTGGCAATTGGTAAAACTTCGTTTTTGCTCGGTTTCCACTTTCCAAGCATCAAAATTTATATTTTTGACATCGATTTTATTTGCATTGTTTAAAATAAATCATAATTCCAATTAGAGTAAGCCTACACATAGATTCAGCATATAACTGTATATTGGAACGAAATAATCCACTGCCGTAATACATTCCGAATTTACCACGAGTATGTTGATTGTGCGCTTTTCCTGACTGTGTATGTTTTGCCTTGTCTTCGTTGAAATACAATCTTGACGCTTGAATTGTTTGAACTTTAATGCACGAACACATCACACCGTTTCTTAATGGCATGTTATTTAAGAATGTATGATAGCTACCGACGGAAAGACAGTCTGCGCCAGGGTTTCTTATAGTTCGCAACACCCCTCTTGACTCATTTTTTATTTGATTTTAAGCTTCTATAAAACCAGTATAAGGGCATCAAATTTGGGCATTGATTTCAGGATGCTACTCCCAATCAACTGTGCCGTTGGATGGCTACACTAGCCAGCACGGCCTATGTCTTGTCACCAACTGCATAGATGAGACCGTGCAGGTCCAAACAGTGTGCCTTTATAATACGAAGACTGTTTTTGAAGGTGTTTAATTCTTGTTTTTGGGGGGTTCCTGTGTAGGCTTCTGTCGTGGGTTCAAATCCCACTGCAATCTTTCTGGTCTGTGCCTTGCATAAGGGAATACGCTTGAGAGACCGGCTTGATTCAATATGACGCCTTCGATGGGCCTGGCGTACTTTGATTTATGAATGAGCTGCAGTGAGTATGGTCTGCACGGACGCTTTTAGGCTGATCCTCGTGTAAATGTATTCACCTTAGATGGGTTTTGGGACGCCATATATGCATCGGTCGGTTGCACAGTCAAGTTAAATCCGAACGTTTTTCCTAACCCTTACAAGTGCACTTTAACACTGATCGGTTGCGAAAACGTAGAGTGAGTGCGTTGCGCAGAGCTACGTTACAACGCGGAAGCCCTCTCCTAACAAATGGTTAAGGCATTGATTGTAAATCGCCACAACCTCCAGTGCTGCAAAATGTTTAGCGCCTCTTATGTAAACACTTTACGACCCCCCAGTTTTTAGGCTTCTACCGGCCATATATAATCCATGTAATAAATGGCTATACTGCTGCTTATTGGCTTATCTTTTTATTGTCAGAACTATGATTTGCGTGTGTCAAATTCCAAGAAAGTAAAACCGACACGAGCAGTTCGGTTCACTTCGGTTAGCTGCGTGTGTTTTCCTGCTCATGAGTTGTTGTGCGCGCATTTCCGACCCCAACGTGCGAAGGCCGAAAAATTCTTCTAAAAATTCGTGGGCCACGGTTTGTCGGGACAACAATGACTTGAGGCAAGGCTATACTCGAACTAACAGTCGTAATGTTTTCGCTTCTTGTCATATGCGCTTGGCTTGATGACGTCACAACGTTCTCCGATGACGTATGACCGTTGGTTGTAGAGGTTTCAGGTGAACTGTTTTCATTGAGATCGTAAGATACTGAAACGTCTTCAGTGGCTAGGTCACGTCTGGAAGCTTCGGCTGTTTCTGACCCTAAACATTTTTTTGATGTTAAATGACTCTAACAATAGACTTTAGTTGGTACAAGTGGTGGTAAATTACCACTGGTAATGTCTAACCCAGGGGTGGGCAACTTTTGTTACTGTATAGGGCCAATTATAAATGTCAAAATTGGATCGCGGGCCGCACATGTGCATCACACAAAGTGATTTTGCTTTGTTTCTTACCAAATATGCTTAACTGCAAGTATAATTCCTATTTGATTCCAGCCATATGTTGCCAGATCGCAGAAAACTAGCATCAGGTGCATTAATCAGCTCAAAAATATGTAATAATTTGACTCGTTTGCCAGTACTTTTGAAATCCAAGCGTCACTGCGGGCCGCACAACCTTTAATGAAGAGCCGCATGCGGCCCGAGTGCCGCAGGTTGCCAACCCCTGGTCTAACCAGAGTCGAATCCGTTTGTTGTAATAGCCGATTAGGGCTCGACAGTTTAGCCCGAATTAAACGTTCCAGAGTAGTCAGTCGAGCGAGGCTTTTTAGTTCTTTTACAAACGCACTTGATTCGGGCATGACTTTACATTTAAAAAAAAAATGAATTACTAGTTGCTGGATATAACCTAATGCCCCACAGCCCTTGAACGTCTTGCATGTCTAACTTACAACTTTACATTTGACTTTACCTCAGATTCGTAGGCGGGTCTAAAATTGGGACCCGAATACGATTTTTTTAAATACGTCCCGAGTTACACCGATGAATAAATGAACCAACTTGAAATCAGGCCATAACATAGTCGGTAGAGCTACTAATACCATATGTTTCAGGAGATCCAAAAGTGCCTAATTTTCGACAGGTGGCGCAAAGAGCACTTTTTTCATTTAAATCGGTATATCTCAAAAAATGCTAACGGTTAGGGCTATTGGGGTCGGGGTAAGGTATTAGCATTTAAAATTCAACAAAACTAGCAAAAAAACTAGTTACTAATGTAACATTTTCAAAAACTTGCATCCCTAACCAACCCTTCTTTAGCCGCTAAATAAATAATTCAGCTTTTTACGCCACCTATCGAAAATTAAGCACTTTTGGATCTACTGAAACATATCGTGTTAGTAGCTCTACCCAGGTTGTTTTTTAAGGTTTGGTTTGGGTGACCGCTAAGTAGTTTTAAGAGACCGCAAGTGTTTCATTTAAATACCAAAAAATAGCCATATTTGCTTAAACGAATTATTTATTAGGCTACTGGCAAATTTTGGGAAACCGCTGGAGAAATTTGGGGGACCGTTTCGGTTTATCAATTTATAACTATCGTTGTAAAAATTTCTATAGGTTTACCGATTTGGTTTATTACTCGCAGCCAATCTTCTTCGGTCTTTACTACATCACCATATGCTGGGGGAGGCGTTGGAAGACGTCTACTGTTTGATGTGGAAGTAAAATCGTCTTCATCTGCAAATTAGGAATCATACAATTTTGCAAATAAAAATCTTTACTTTTAGGTAAAATTTCATTTCGAGGTTTTTAAATTTCCAAATCTTTTTCACAATGAGAAGCTGTGAAGGTATTTTTGTCAAAATGAACAAAGAAATACCTTCGTCCGTGGTAGCTGGCCCGCAGCACCTATTACGTCTTCTTCCATACTCGTCGTTATATTCAAATGCCCTTAAAAATGCAAAACTTAGTATGTGGTTGATTGCCAACAATTCATAAATCCAGCAAGTGGCGCTAAAGGGCTTTTTACGCAAGACGTAGCCTACACACCTCGCCATCATCTTACAAACTGACCCCAAGACCAACAGAATACCAATGCACATGCTGAGAAAAACCACAAGATAAAAGTTAAAAGTCTTCTTGTTTTCGTCTAATTCGATTTCCCAGTCGTTTTGACGATTCTCTTTGTCAGCATCTGTCTGTCAAGAAAATTTAATTATTTATTTTTAATCAATAAAAAATTTGAAAGCAATTTTCGCGTGACATTTTGAGACTTAAGTTTTAGATCCTCGTGAAAAATTACTTTGGTCAACTTACAATATGCTCAAATGTTGCCAAAAATCCTCTTCCAGGCTTCGATGCATCGGAGAAAAAATAGACATACAAGGTAGACCCAGCCAGAGCCGTAGTTCTTACTCTTGGGGGATTCAGACCACAATAACTGCCCCAAACTTTTTGTAAAACCACAGATCGACGTTTTTCCGACTTTCCATCATGATTCTTGCTATTAGACCCAGATTTAAGGCGATATCTTTCATATATGTGCACAAAGTCGTAAGCACATACGAATTTGCCGGTCTAAAACAAAGTTCAAGTGAAAAGCAATGCATTGTGAGTTGTGACCGACTAATGCAGTGGTTCCCAACCTTTTTCGACAAATTCCTCACGTAGCAATTGAAAAGTCAATTTAAAATTGGGTGTTTCATTAACTTCACAGGTTAAATTTCCAAAGCTAAAGTGTCTATTTACAAACCTCATGTACAAACGAAAGTCAATTCCTCCCATTAAGTTTTGAAATTCAGTTGGAAACCCTTGGAATAATGAATAAACAAACCTTTATGTCAGTAACTCCACCTTCTAGGTTAAAGTCTTCGAAAGATAGTCGGATAAAATACCCAGGTTGTGCTTCAAGTTTCCAAAAACATGTCGTGTTGTCATCGTAAGGCAAGGGATAGTTAGGACTGGCTATAACGCCTATTTTGGACTTTACCTTAATCTGCTTTTCACATTCATTCAGATTTGCGTCTTTGTATGCAAGAACAAAAAGTAAGTTGCAGTTTTAATAAAAATTCAAACCAGATCTTACCAGAAATATTTGTAGAATTTGCTGCACTGTTGACTTCTACATTGTGACTCGAATCCACACTGTTTAAATATTCGCATTTGACAAAAATAATACACAATAATAACAATAAAACTCTCAACATAGCTTTTTAGAATCTAAAAACGAAACGACGCATTTTATAAAATGCAGTGGCATTGCATTCGTATTAAATACTCAGTCATTGTTCGTCTTTAAACTTTCAACCACCACAAATTTGTCCAGACTTATGGTGACGAAACAGTTATATTCTATTTGACAACAATCACTTTAAATACCATAGTCAGCTTTTTTAACAACTGTAACCAAAGTTGTGTTGATGTGCTTGTGCCAGAAGCAGTCCAGAAATGAATGGAGTTTGGGCAATGCTTTAGGCTGTTTCGTGTTGCAGAGTATGTGTTGCTTTGCTTGTGCTGGCAGTACTGTACAGTTGTCGCTAGCTCTGCAACAGCAAACCTGACAACTTGGAACCTACTGCCAGCATGCCAAGAGAAGATACAAGATTTTCAACTTCCAGTTTCACCGCTAGCTGATTTGCCTCATTCGTTAAAGTTTAGGATCGCATTATCGCCCATTTGTACGAATGAAAGTGCTGAATGCCTCAACAGGTGCCTCGGTGCAGCCTCGAATACAGTCCAACTTTCTGATTGTGATGTTACATTAGAATCCCAGACATGGTTTCAATTAAATCGTTTGCTGGTGAATATACAGCAAGAAAAGTGTCTAACGTACAACGGCTTATCAGGTATGTTTGAATCGTTTATTTTATATATCGCACATTAAAACCAAAAAAATATGTTTACAGACAGTACGCCAACTTTGAAAACATGCAATGTTTCTGAAATCAATCAAAAATGGACCTGTACACAAGAAAACCTTTTGTCAGGAGTTTTGTTGCAAAGCAGTTCTGCATCACATCGCTACATCACAATGACCAATTCGTATTTGTTAAAAACTGCAAGCACGTCTTCTACTTTATGGCAAGTTCTTGGTGCAAATGGTGTTGCCACTGGACAGCCAAACAGCCTAGTGTGTCAAGAATTTCAACAGTTTTGTGGTCTCCCAATTCCTGGACTTCGGTCTTATATTGTGTCAAACCGTTTAGATTTTTCTGTTTTGGCACACGTACCTACATTACAACTGCAACAGGTAAAATTTGTGTGGCAAAGGTTCGTAATTGATTCATTTCAGTCATTTCTGTTTACTGTAGTGCTTTTTTACATGTAAAATACTTTTTTGTAGCCTCTTCAATACGATATGAAACTTTGCTACACAAGCGGTGAACGAATTCTAATCAGTTGTGCCCGAGGAAGTGTTGCCGTTGGAACGAACGGGTCAACTTACAAGCTAATGACTTGCATTGGTGGTGGTTTCTGGACAAATCCAAAGCCCTTGCATTGTGTGAAGAGGATATGTGGACATCCAAGATGGTATGAGCACACCGTAATAAAAGGTATTTTTTTGTCAAGTTTGTTGTACTGCATAGTTGGTAAAAAACACACAAAAAACAATGGATTATTATACAGACGAATCCGGTTAATCGCATACCGGTTAATCGCATAATCCGTTTAATTGCATCACAATTAAAAATCCCAAACCGTCGCCCAACGAAATATGCGATTAACCGGATTGATGATCTCTATGTGAAAGTCGAACAGCCCGAGTATTTGGAATAAAAAACGACGATATGATAGTAAAATCCTCCGGAGGTAATGTACGCGAAAAAGACGTAGATGCATTTTTGCATTCCACACCAAATAACGCGTCTAAACGTTAAAAATTACACGTCTCGACCATAAAATATTTTGGAAAAGTTATTAGGAGATTAAATCGGCGTTCAGTGTACCGCTGTGCGATAACAAGGAGTCGTTATCTTACAGCCGTGCACATTGATTTTATTGGCTTATCTAATCGCCAATAGTTTAAATCAAGCGTTTAAATAAAGAGTTCAACCTGTTAAAATTACGAAACTGGTGTTCCGGCAAAGACGCTGATTGCAATTTCTTACTAAGTGCGAACTGCACCGAATTCGAAGTGTTAAACTGTATTGCAATTTAAACAATGTTAAATGTAAAACAAATGTTTAAAAATGTTTTCTGTTATATTGTTCATGACCCGCCAAACACGTAATGGTTGTAAAAAATGTTAGATCGCAAGTAATCACACCATGTTGTTTAGATTCACGTAGTTGGTAACGTGCCAATGATTGCCATATTTTGTCTTCTGTTCGTGACCTTGCGCAGCTTATCAGGTAGAACACCGATTAGGAAAGGCATTTATTCCTGTAGTATTTGTTGCTGCTTCAAATTTTTGAAGCAACGATCACACGTTGATTACGTGACAGTCACGCTAATCTTGCAGCTGCAGTTTTGCTGAGTAAGCTAGAAAGTAGCGCCACAATCTAAGTCGTTAAAGTTTTGCTAAAATCAATTATTCTTTTTGTCGATTGGATAACGGGTTATAATAGAAACTGATGCAGCTCGCCTTAGTGCCCTTGCGCTGTAGAATGTGCCAAAGTTGTAAGTTTGACTAGGTTTCGGTCGTGTACTTGCGGGTTTGGGCTTGCTTACAAATATGCACCTAGCACTTTGCCACTTAACGCGTTGGTTTGAACTAGAAAACGAAATAGGTTAGAAACAACAGGCCATTTTACGTGTATATTAGGCGAGAGGCCTGGCACATTTATAAGGGAAACTACCCAAAACAATACTAAAACGTCATAAACCGTCTTCATAGGGAAGTTCCCAAATTTGAATGTTGGGCCGCTTAGCTACGATGTAACATATCTTTTCAAATAAACCTGACTGCAAGAGAAAGCACAAATCAACTAACTGTGGCGTGTGCGCCAATTAAGAGTGTGTGTGTGTGCGTTTCTACTGTTTCTTTAACACACTTAGGCGATTGCACCATAGCCACGACAGTTAGGAAGCATGACGTCATGCATTGCGCTGAGAGTAATAAATCTAGTTTTGACTTCAGAGTACTTTGTCAATTCTCGGCAACAAAGAGAGAAAATACTGCTCCGTTGCCATAGTTGAGCGTCACTGCAACTTTGTTTCAGCTGGGGAAATGAAAATGAGCACTGTTTACATAGCAACCGGATTATCGCATAATCCGGTTAATCGCATCAAATACCCTTGGCAAATCGATGATGCGATTAACCGGATTCGTCTGTAACTGCAAAAATTGCATCAAATTTTGGCAAAAGTGTAAACCGTTTGAACTTTATGATTAAATAAAATATACCTCAAGCCCCAAATGTAGTTTAAACACATATGTTGTAATTATTTTACAGGTGGAAGCGATTACATGTACGGTGATACGATTATGTACAGTTGTACATCACCTTACGTTGGGGAAGATGCTACGCAAGCCTGTGGGCCAGATGGACTGTGGATTGGTGAACAACCTCACTGCAAACGTAAGACTTGGATCCTTATTTTTTTTACACGTTACAAAACGAAATTTAAGAAACGTTGTCAAGAACAGTCGATGGGACTCTAAAACGTAATCACAAAACAAACAAAGCGTAGGAAACATTGTTGGCACTTCAAAAATAGTACAAACATATCACACTCCAGTCACATAGTGGAATAAAAGGGGGAGAAAATTACTTTTTTATATGTCGCTGACTATTAACAGAACTCAACTGTATCAATCAGAGTTTAATCCCTCAAATATATGGTACAAGAACTCACAGTACAAAAGTTTGCTAAATACCGATAGACGGCGTAAAGAGCGCAGTTATTTAAATTAACAGTGAGCCTGGGAGAGGGACTAAATTTAACATTAAAAAATAGTTTTATTGGTGTATTTTAATGTTATTATTATAAAATCTCGGCTCAACCCTAATATATTTTAAATAATTTGCGAATGCTCTTTGGGTCACCTATCGGAATTTCGCGAACGTGCACTGTGAGAATTTATTGTTAAAAGGTGTTTATTATATTCGCAAATCAGAATTAGTATGTGCTTTCACCATCGATATTTTTTATTTACAAAGGCATGACTGATAAGAACTTCTTTGGAACAATTTTTTTGCAGATTCTTGCCATTTTAACTTGACCGACCGGACAGGTCAAATAATCTCTCCAAACTATCCACAGCCCTATCCAAACAATGCCATGTGCGAGTGGGTGATATCTGTACCTCCAGGGTTGCGGATTGCTCTTTGGTTCCGTGATTTGTATCTTGAGGCTGGTTCACTTTTGGTGGGCGAGTGCAGATACGATGTCCTTTACATTCAAGTAAGTCTTATACTTCGATACTTTTATTTTATTCCTTGTATTTTTTCCTGTCAAAACCCTACCCTCTTTCCCTAACATGGGTGGTTATTTTATCGTGCTCTATGTGGGTCTATCAAGTCAAGGCCCACCAAACATTGTCGGGATTGTTCACGTAAACACCCTGGGTGGTCCTTATATCCAAACGTTCACCACTTAACCCAATCGTAACACACAGAAGCATTATCCTATATCACGGCTCACTACGCTTCAGGATACGCCAGTGGATAATAACAAGGGGGTCCTTCGACTTTGTGGATCTTATTATCCAAGCCATTGGTATTCGACGGCAAATGTGATAATGGTCGGTTTTCATTCGGATTACTTGGTGCAAGGCAAAGGATTCAAGATAGACTACACGACTTGGAACCAGAGTAAGTCGCTAGCTTTACTGGGCTCTGAACCTTCTGTGGTGTTTTTCGGTTTCGCCTGAGTTAGTGTAGGGCAGGGGTGTCCAACCCGTGGCCCGCGGGCCTCATGTGGCCCGCAGGAAGGTTCTGAGTGGCCCGCGCGGTATTTTTCGAAATGACTTATATTATGAACTTTAACGCATGTCCAATTTATGGCGACCTTATGTTTGCTTTATTTCTTTGTTAATAGAGTAATACACAACTGTTCAAGTTACTTTTATTGCATCACAATGCACACTGTTACGCATCACAATTTCTGCATTGTTACGTCTACAATCTTACTCTTGCTTCAAGAGTCAGTCAATATTTCTTGCTTCATTGTTGTACATCTGATATCAAACACTCGCGCAAAACGCATTCAGCAATGAAATATCTTACGAACTCTGCAGTGATATAGATTATGACAAATAAGAAACGAAAAGCAAGTAACGCTAACAGAATATACTAAGAAAAATGGACATGTGGACAGCCATTTTAAGATTACAAATTAGCAGTAAACACTCAAGTGGCCCGCGCAATCATTCGTAAACCGCATGTGGCCCTTTGAAAAAAGGGAGGTTGGACACCCCTGGTGTAGGGGTATTGCATTGGAAAAAATTCTGTTTTTTTTCTGCTGACAAATGCACTGCTTAACCACTAAGAAAGAAACCACTACTCCAGGGGTGTACCAAAGTGCAGCCCACGGCTGTTGTTTCAAATTGTGTTGCGTATTTGACCCGCCATATAGTTTGGATTAAGTTTTTGGATTGTGGCTACTTGCGACTTCACGCAAAAGCTTTTCATGGAACTTTATTTAGCAGTCAAAAGGAAGTATACATGGTGCTCATGCAACAAAATCCCACGATTTCCTTAAATCGCGTATATTTAAAATGAAAAAAAAAAAAAAAATGTTCGGAAAATGTTCGGACACCCCCACACTACACTGTTCCCATTTCTTCGAACTTTCTAGACGAAATAAACGTTTTGAACATGATAAAGTTTTGATTTTTATAAAACAAAACATTTTGCCAGGCGCAAATGAGATATTGGAACTACAAATTACTTTGTATCTATTAAAATTTCTTTAACCTGGCAAAATATACGTTTTTGAGAAAAAAAATCTGCTTTTCCAGGTGTGACTGCTCTGCCCACTGCGCCTGTACGAAATGGGACGTATCCCGACGAGGAAGACAAGAGCAACGTCTATGTTGCCACCGATTATGCAAACTTCATATTGCAGGTTTAGTGCGTTCTTATGTGCCAAGACGCTAATTTGTCCGAATACTACTGAGCTGCATTAAATAATTTACATTCATCTAAAAACCTTTCCGAAACATTAAATATGACAGTAGGTCCTCTAGTGATGGGACGATACCAGATTTTGAAGCGAGTACCGATACCGAGTAATACCTTCGATACCGAGTACGATTACCGAGTACTTAAGTGTAGTGTTGTACTTAGTTGTATATCACTAGCTAATTTATCTGCCATGCTCGGGGTAAAGGCGTGCGCACACACATGCCGAAAAATGTAATCACCACGTGATAGCGAAAAAGACGTACGTAAACTGGCGGGACTTTTGTACTGTCCGAAGCAAATATTGGCCAAAAGTTGCCCGTATTCTTATGGTGTAAATCGGCCTCCGGTACTCGCACGTTGGTATCGAAAACTGAGACAAAATATTTCGATACCGAGTACGAGTATCGATACCACTGAAATCGTTCGATACCGAGTACCGGGTACCGGGTACTCGTCCCATCACTAAGGTCCTCATATATATCAATAATCGATTAAGTGCGAACATTTTGAGGCGGGTTTGTTGCACCACAAATAAAGTTGATTAATAGTTGCTTAACACTCTTAACAAGTTATTTGTTGTTTTGAGTTGTACCATGCTGTAAACAGTTACTCATTTTCGACACGACTATTGTCACTAAACTAACCAGTCACGAACTATGCCAAAGTAAACTTCCGTTTTTTTAAAGCAATGTAACCGTTTTTACTTAAAAAAGCTAAATTTTGGAATGATAGATGCTGTGAGTTTTTGATTGTTATGTTTCTAGATAAGCATTTTTGTAAACCAGTTGCCTCAGTTTTGTCAGCTTTTGTAAAGGAAATTAACACGAATGGTATATAATAGGCAATTTATTTTTAAAGTTTCCTAATCGTCACAACGCTATTTGTATAACATTTCATAAAACTTGACTTAAATATAAACTGAACAGGAATGTACTCTTTTGCCAAACAGGAATGTACTCTTTTGCAGATCTTTTACGTTGCTGTGGTGGTTATTGCTGTAATGTTCGTGCTAAGAATCATCTGTGTTCATACGTACCACACTATCAAAGATCACATGCATGTTGAACCTGAAGAAGAGGACTTCATTGATGAACAGGAACGAAAAAGAAAACTTGCCCAACGCAGAATGACCACCGTATTTGGTATCAAAACTATATTCAACAAATTCTACCGCAGGCTAGATTTTTTTAGCCTACACCCAGTGGTGGGATTAAGCCGGTTCGCACCGGTTCTATAGAACTGTCTCACGATACTTCATGAGATCAGCGAACCGGTTAGCATTACTGGTTACTGCCAATAGGCTTTTTGTAACAGAACCGGCTGAAAAATATGACTTTTGTGATAGAACCGGCTGACAAAAAATTGAATTCCACCGCTGCCTACACCTTAATTGCTATGTGGAAATGCTTGTTGACCAGCTGATTCAGTATAACGTCTTCAATGGGCCTGGCGTACTATGATTAATATATAAGTGTGCCGTGATTGCTGGTCTGCATGAACGCTTCAGGGCTGATCCCAGTTATGAATTTATGTTCATCTTACCCCTACCATAAATTTTTTTGAAATATTTTAAAAATCCACCGTTTAAAACGAGGGTCGGTTTTATGACAATTTATGAGATATTATTTTTTGCGTAACAGACCCAATGGCTATCACACCTTCTCTCGTCATTAATCCAGCGCTACTGGGTACTAATTCATCGGACAGTACTACCAGCAGCAGCTCATCAAGATCTACGATCAAGGACTTTATGGTAACTGAGGTTTGTTGGGTGTCATCTTTGTAGGCTATTTTAAAAACTAAAAAATATTTTCCATTCCAACTGTGATTTTGATTTTGTAAATATTGCAGGAGACCAAAGAAGTTAAAAAACTGTGGAGTGCTGATAATGAAGATAGTGCTTTTGTACAACCAACGGGTACAGAAAGCGACGTTGACGCACAAAAAGATGATTCGCCCCCTGAAGAAGTAACACCTCCTAGAACGAGAAAGCCGTCAATATTAAAAGGAGCTCGCTTTTCTCGACCTCCGACCACGACTGCAAAAAATAAACCAAAGTTTGGCGACTTGTAAAAATCAAATCACGCATTTTTTCTCCACAAAGTTCTGCAACTTTTTAGGCAACAAAAGATAAAATGGTAGAGATTTTTGTGTAACTCCGAAAAGGGTGTAGGCTAAACTTAAAATAATAACAAACAAAGCCTACGTTCTTAAAGAGTGGTGGGACCAGTGTTTTTTTAAGGTGTTTTGCGGTCACCCAAACCAAACCTTAAAAAACTTGGGTGGGACACAAAGAAATTTCAAAAAAGGTAAGATTTTTTATCTTAATGCATTAACATAGGCCTATTTTACAACTGACACATTTTGCGCAAATATATGTAGGCCTATAGCCTATAGTACAGTGCTCTTCAACTGGTGTGCACGGTGCACCCTAGGGTGCGCCAAAATATGCGTGGGGTGCGCCAAAATATGCGTGGGGTGCACCAGTACGAAAAGGTATACAAGGGTGCATCACAAACTTTTTATGAACCATTAATATTTAACCTTCAGGATATTAGAAAAATTATGTAGGTTTAAACTGATGTATAAATGAACCTCTGTATTTAAAAAAAATTTTTTGATGTCTAACACTTCCAGTGCGGTTCACGCATATCTACGTCAAAAGACGTTTTGAACAGAGTGCGGATTGACGTTAATATACATCAAACGTTTTTGATCAAAAATGCAGCTGCCTGTTAATGTATGATTTTTCATATCGCTTTTTACCTCAGTTTAGCTACCTTTTAAGCAAACAGGGTGCATGAGTTCGTCACAACAACTTTATGGGTTCGCCAAACCAAAACAGGTTGAAGAGCACTGGCCTAGCCTACATACAAGCACTATCCACAATCACTTTTTTTCAACAGCGTTAGATCAACAAAACAACCAATGATCGAAGAAGTGCTTTCACGTAACCCGGTAGCCTAATTATATGGGGCTAATGTTTGTTTTCACAGGCACAAGTAAATTAACGTTTTTGTTACTTTTGCCTTAGATCACTTGCAGTTTTCGCCAGAAACCACCTGTCCGCGTTAATCCGCAAACGCTTTTTCGGTAAAACTGCAAAAACAAAACATTTTTACTAGAGGTCTGTCTGTCTGATTTTCACTTCCTCCAGCCAATGGTCTTGTTATTTTGCTCCATTCTGTCAACTGATTGATCTTCTGTGTCTGTCAATACTTAATTCCACTTGGGTCTGCATCTGCTGGCCAAAACTAACCTTCAAGCTGGTTCTACAAAAGTAAGCCCATTTCAACAAATCTATCACCTGGATTTCAAGTACTTGATTGCTACAAACAGTTCTTCAATAAATTACAATTAACGTGTTTGAGGTAGGCTAATTGTTTTGAAACAGAAACATTTAACAAACCAACGAAATTCAGTTGCTACCACCTGACCAACAAAATAGTTGTGATGTTTTATTAGTTTGTTCGCTTTCTTTTCCCTGAAATTTCCTCAAACAGTCTTTAACAGTTTTCCTCAAACAGAAAAAAACTGCACAATTTTATCCACAAAAATCGATTTACGACAAGTGATAACAAGTTGTTTCTTGTCTGAACGTTTGCACACAATGTATGACTAGTAATTCACTATAGTCGTTTTTCTCCTAATAGCGCAATAGTTTTTGCGAAAAACTTGGATCATTAAAGAGAGTTCGTTTCCTTGAAAACAGGATCAGATACTAAGCACCGAATACCACAAGTTCCAAAGCAAGTAATCTCAAATTTATCTTCATTTTCAAGCACCTACGCGTTTTATCTCAAAGACCGTGTCAAAACGTATCCGTAAAGTTGATCAGTCAAATACAACGGTTGATTTTTATTTATTTTGTCTTTTCTAATGATTGTTTTGTTTCAAAGTTTGAATTTAAATTTCATCCTAAAAAGTAGGCTGGATTTTTTTTGCTTCAAGTTTAACAACAAACTGCTAAAGATCAACATATTTGTGTAAAACAGTGACAAATTGAGTGAATAAGTTTGCACTACAAAAATACTTCGCGGACAGCAAATGTCACAAATTATGTACTTGAAGACAGTGCGCAACCTGTAGTTTGGCCTCTTGCGTCTTTAGCATGAACAACAGACACTTTTGTCGGAAATTTTGATTGGCAGTTTCGCTGAGCGTTTTCGAAGTAGCTAAATTTTTTATGTTGGCTATATTCGTAATAGCACAAAGTTGAAAAACATGTTTATTGGGTAAAACGCTGTGCCCAGCAAAATGCTGATTGGCTGTTTGTGGATAATTCTACAGCAAAAACATTCATTAATGTAAGAGAAGTGCGAAAACCTACATTAAAGTTTTATGTTTAATGATTAAACAGAAGATATGGGACACATTTCCCCATTCCGTTGTGGCATTAATTCGATAACGTAACGGGGATAAACTTTGTTGCGAAAAGTGCATTTTAAGCCACTATAAACATGATTTTTGTTAAAACCAGGGGAATATACTCAACCTAAGGGTACGAAAAAACACTTATGCGACTGTACATCGATAATATAATTTTTTACTATTGATTTGACTTTCTTGTGAAGAAAGATCTAGAATTTTTATACTTGAGCTTTTATTGCACGACGTAAGAATTTATGTTTTGTTAGAGTTTGTAATGGCCAGGCAAGTGAAACAATGTGAGATTTACAAACAAAAAAACGTTATATTACAAAAATATAACGCTGCTGAAAACCTATTAATTTATTCTATTAAATAGACAGTCGGCTTGTGGTAACTTATTAAATATAAACGCGATTAAATTCCATCACAGCATTTTCGCACCTGCTGAAATCTGAAACGAACTTAAATATCTATGATTGGAAGCGATAAGGTAAACAAGCTGGGCATAATGCAGTCGTGCTTTTTTCTTCTCCTTTATCTGGCGCGCTTGCATCGGCCCGCGACAGACTTGTTCGGTAATCAAACGACTTGGAGCTTCAAAAAGACGGTTTGGTCTTGAGCGACTGCTTGGTGCGAAGTTATATGAGAAGGACAAACATCCAGCCGAAGTCTTTTATGCCCCGCGTTTATATCGCTAGTCTTTCCTGTGGCGTAAATCAGTTTTAACTGAAACACTGTACAGTCTACAGTGGACCAGTATTGTGCCAGTGTGTTATGTCCACGCAGAATTAGAGGTTACATAGCTTGTTTTGTCCATTAGGTAAGAGGTTAGCACAGAGATAACGTGTCGCAACACATAAGGTGTGGTTTAGTATGACATTCATGACACCAGTAAATATATGCGAGGAGTACACAAGAATTTGCAGTACGCTGTTCCGATAATGTCGTCCGTAACCTAGATTGTATCTCTCAGTTTAGGTTGTTCGCTTTGCCTTCAGGGTTGTCACTCCAGTAAACGTTGTAAAAACTCCTAGCTGATAAGATGGCATCAGATTTTGACATTTCCAGGACTTAAGCCACACTGTGTTGCCACAATATATGAGTAATTTGTCAAGCCTTGTACATAGCGGTTTAGGGTTATCATTAAATCCATCTTCAATGTTGCAGAGATTGCGCACAAACGTCCCCAAAAACGGGCATTACCACTTGATGCTACGCAGAAAAAAAATGTTGTTTTAAAATTGCTTGAGGCTGTAAAACATATTTTTTTGTAAAAAAGATCGCACATTTGCAGCACTTACTTGCTGTAAACACTAAGTTCAGTTTATCAAATTTGGATTGTTACATAACAAATATATTCGAATGCAGGCGTTTTAACAATTACAGTTGGATGTTGTTATGTTTTTTTTGGGTTTGTAGACAAAAATCATTGCTAGCGGTTGGATAGGCTTGGTGTTGTCAGTTTGTTGGTTGTACTGTTTGATTTATTCATGTTCTCGCGTTATTCCCCCTAAGAGTGCAGTTTAATTTCAAGCTATTAAGCTGCGCCAAAACAAAGGCAATTAGCATTGATGTTAAAATTTAGAGTGCAGATTCGTGGCAATGCAATTAGCAAAGAACTTATCGATTACGTTTGTTTGCAGTGTAACTGTTCCGACATTCACTTTGCGTTTGATTCCTTGAGTTCGCGTGGCTGCTGTCTAAAACGTACGAAAAACGCCAACTTCTTCGTGCGTTTGCCATACCGCCACAGTTCGACGAGTGTTTGCTGGTGTACTGAGAGAAAAGAGACTCGGATGAGCAAGAATCCTGCTTGGAATAATTAAACAGCAGCACGAGGTTGCCATTGCCACGAGTTCATTTGCGCAAAAAAGAGTGCAAGCAAGGCTTGGTGAATATATGCAGGTTGCTTAGCGACCTGTCTTTCAGTATGGACTGGCAGCTGCCCCGTCCCCTAAGCGGTATATCTTCCTATGGTGCAAGCAAGAATAATTTATACCGAAGTATTAAGCAAACAGAGCTGTGCCAAAAAGAGACAATGTATTCGGAATGCCACAAAAGGCGTTTAAACAATAAAGCAAGGCCAAACAATGAACAACATTGGCGTCCTCATAACCGACATCGGACTCGGGCAACGATGTTTGCCTGTATTTTGGGACTCTTTTTGTCGCCAAGCTTAAGTTTTTTCCCCGGGGTTTCGGGTACATCTACAAGTTCCAGGAGCAGTACAAGGCAAGTTACTGTGACCACTGATCAACCGCAAACTGTTTCAGCATCGTGGGAAATACTGGAGGAGGCTGAAGATTTGGTTTCTACCAAGGACCCGTGTAAAGCTAGTAAGTCGATTTCATTTTATATTAATGAAGGCTTGGGTTTAAATTTCATGATAATGCCTGGTACTGTTGCATTTTTAATTTTGATGACGCCATCCCTTAGCCATTTCACTAAATCATGGACAATTTGAAGGGCACACAAGCTATCCAAAAACATTTATTTTGCCTGACATAGTTGGCCAAAGCAGTTAGCAGGCCTGACATTGAACAGAGAAATGATTTTGTGCTATCCAAAATATATAAAACATGTATTAAAACTGTCATTTATTTCGTTGGTTTGAACAAACAATGTTTAATTACTGTTTCTCATTTTGATTATGTGCCATCTGGGTGTTCCGCTAGCCATTTAATGTTCCAAAGCAAGGTTTAATTGGTCGCCAGCCTAATTGTCCAATCTCGTAATGCAACAATTAGCGCTTCGACGCCACAATTCTTCTTTGTTTGGTCGGCGTTGCCAGTTTGTTTGCTTTTCGGTTTCTACTCTCTTGTCAGCGGCGATTCGTTCGCCCCGGGTCGTTATCATTGCTACTTAGCAACGAAAAACCTCTAAAATTGGAGGCTCCAAGACGGACCACGAGCCGTGTGTTTTCGTTTTAGCCTAACTGCTCGCACCGGCACCGTGCTAATGAAGGCTCGAGCTTTATAGTTTGTTGGAATGCGATTTCGGTGTTAAACGCTTTATGATCGAGCTCGGGCGCCCGTATGGGACTTTTCCCCACACTTGGCTGGTGGCAGAAGCCTACACACAGTACGTACACTAATACTCTTTTCTGCTTCTAGGCATAATCTATAAAACACTTATAAAACAATCTATAAGCACTGCCGATATTTAGAGGTTACTTTTTACTTTCAATTAGTTTAATCTTTTGGCATTTTCTGGAGATGTGACGTCATAGCCGCAGTCAGAAGTGACGTCATGGCCAAATGATTTGATACTGTTACAACTGTGAGTAATTAAAACATACAAAGAGTAATTTAATCTCTCTATTCAAGTAAGGAAACATCGTTGTATTTCCCTCAATTACAGCCCTCACAAGACTATTACAGTAGTTCTCTTGATCCAACAGAAAGGCTCCAGACTTCTTTCATACATTGACATTGCGCTTTTTATGTTTGGCCGGATGTAGGGGATTCAGTATTGCGACCTTGGTAAATGTAACAGATCTAAACATCAATAGGAAATCGTCAATAACCTGTTTATAATCGCTAACCTTCAGTTTAAACGCATGTTGTCAATGTATCCTGACTTACATAAGTCTTGAACACCTGTTAATGCCTCGTGCGTTACTCGCTTAGGGCTTCAGTGAACCCTGTACGACTGGTATTAACTTCTTATCCATGGACCATGCGGAGCTATTAAAGTTCCAGAGCGGGGTGCCGTAAATGATTCGGGCCGCAAACATAGGACACTGGGTTAAACTCTTCCCATAATTATGCCTTTTAGTTCAAGGAGCGGCCTCCACTGCCGGTTATTGATAAGTGTTATGGCGTTTTGGTTTCAGAATGAAAGGTTTCATGGTTAAGGTCGCAAGAAATACGCTTATGTCCATGTTTAGATGTTTATTTACGTGTTTTGAAATATATACATACGTGTTATGAAATATATACATATGACAATATTGGCAAAAAAATATGCAACAAAAATATGCAAAAAATAATGTGTTAAATGATGTATTTGCGCGATAAAATTCAAATGGACAAAACCGTGACTGAACACTTTTTACTTCATCAAAGATATTGGTTTGTATGGGTCGAAATCGGAAATGTTTTTTTGTTGTTGAACTTTGTGTGTTTTAAGCATTTCACACAATCATACAGCAGTCAAACATGTCCAGAAATATTAAACAAATATATACCCTTTAAAAACGAATGCTCTACATGTGAAGGGATTGCCATCGTCTATCTTGACTCGGTTGCCAGCCATCTCGTTTTTTAATTAATCTTGCTTGAATCCACATACTTGGCGGCAATGGGATAATCATCTCTCTTGCCTTATCAAGTAGTCGGTCTCCAAACACCCAAACATTGATGAGCCGCGATTTTAAAATCAATCTATGCGCGTTATTGGTGTGCATATACATATCAGTCAGCACTTGGCACGCATAGTGTCGTGAAGAACAGATGTCACATCTTGCGTATCAGCCCGTGCAAATCCGTGCCATAATACAACCTGCTGAGCACGACCTTTGCTTGACTCTGTGATTGACAGGTTCTGCTTCTGTGCAAAGATATATTTTCCAGCGCTATCGAGGACTGACTCATTGCGAGTTGATCTAATTGCTATGACTGACTCAGGCCAAGTAATTGGACGGGAAAAGGAAATTTTCCGAGTCGAATTGAGTTAATGCCAATATTTTTTTATTACCCGTCGCTGTTGCAAAGCGTAACCAAAGAAGAGGTTTTGATATAGCCTCATTTTGCGTAGCGATGCGCCAATGCCCAATGGAATCAATTATATAAGGCCACGCACCGTAAACTCCACGCACGACCCACACAGAGAATTCCGTCTTTACAATCTCATTTCCAATTACACCCAAACCGCAGTTTCCTTTAGCCAAACAGTTGATTCGCGCTTGTCTCCCTGCAAATACTTTCCATCCGACTGTTAGGCCAAACGACTTCTGGACCTCACAAGAGCTTTTTATTGGTAGCAGCGTTTAGATTATACCTATTATGGTGACAAGGGTTCCACCGAATAGGCGCTCCCTTGCTATTTGCCCTGGCTTTGTGGTACGCGGCAAATTCGTGGCCCGCGATTGTGTATTGTTGCACGTTGAAGCATTTGGTGTTTGCTCTGGCTGCTTATCAATGCCATCATCTCGTCCTCCGATGATTTTACGCTCTCGGGCGATTTAAAGCGCACGGCGCGAAGGGTGAGAAATGCACAGGACGCAGAGCGCTTTGTCATAGCCCGCTGAGCAAATTGACCCCCTCGGCATAAGTTTGCACAGCATTCGAGCAAAGGTTTAGGTACGTGACGAATTCTGTCGACTTATCACCGGTGATGATTTTTCAATTAGTTGCATCACTCATGGCAGCTTTAAGTTGGTCCCTGGCGTCATACGGAAGCGCCGTAATCCTGACAGATCCCTGGTTAAGTAGCCCCCATATCGTGGTTTAATCCGACATGACTTTTCGCGATGAAATAATAACCGCAAGTCGGTGACTACTGTAATCCATCTATTGTTGTTCGACGGCGAGACACGAGTTCGACGCCGTTCCGAGATCTTCGTGTTGTTTGTTTACGATTCAGAAGGGTTTGTGACCAAAAGTTTGTACGAGAAGCAAACAACTAAACATCAACGACCAAATAGTATTTATGACAAACAAGCTGTGTTTGGTGCCACGACATTCACTACATAACAGCTGTATTTTGGTCAACGACACAATCCAAAGAGTGTATTTCTATGGCATGTGCTTTATCTCTATGTGCTGAATGCCCTTTGGCCATCACATCGGATAAAAACGCAATTTCTCACCAGTACGTCCAATTTCCTGGCAGTTGATGTGATTGCGCAGGGAAAGGGTCATTGATGGCAGCCTAATTTGCCCGTGACTCGGTGGCAATTTTCCCGCGGAGGGCCAATTTACTTCACTGTTCCCTGGCGGCGTTCACAGGCGCCCGTCCACCACAATTTGGCCCTTGTTTGTCATGCGGTCGAGGGATCTCGCTTCGACCTCACTCGCCGCAACAAACAAGCACACTTGGCGCCAGCGGCGTCATCAGACCTTTTCCAATACATCACGGTATCAAAAACAGTGGCGGGGGGAAAACGGTTTGAAAGGGTAGTCACACTCCCAATTACGTCACAAAAAGGTATCTGTTGTCTCCGCTGTCATAGGGATGCATTGTGACAAAAGAATTCGCTCTTTTCACCGCTTTTCCGGTTCTTTGTTATTTCGGATACCTCAAAGTCAACGGGCAACGACAACAAGGCAAACAACGCGAGAGTTGATCTTTTGTTGCAAGGATATCCATTGCCTTGCGTCATCAGTTGAATTCTAGAAGGTATACAAGTGTCTACAGTGACAGGTTCACATATTTTGCCGCCCGCGATTCAAGCACCTGAAACGCGTTTGCGGTAAAATTTCTTACAGGAGGTAATTGTTGTCTCAAACCTCGCACAGTTGCGTCATCACTTTACGCTGTCAATCAACGATGAGTTCACTCGACCGCAAGTGACGGTCATGCGTATTAAGGCCGAGATTAAAAGTGATTTTGGCGGTTAGAAATGTCGAAATTAAATATTGATTGCTTTTCTTGTTTTTCTTTGTTGACTTTTTCTTGCGACTTAGATTTGATTGTCAGGTAATTGCACACGCACATAGTATTTTTCTTTTTTTGCCAGCATGTTCACAAAATACGTGTTTAAAATAGGTTGCACTTATGTAATCATCTCCATAGGACAAGCCGAATAAAATACCTTGTCAGAAACGAAAACTAGCGTCTTAAGGCTCCGTATTTCTTTTCTAGGTCGCAAAAGGCAATTTCTTTCAAGTTGATAGAGTCTCTACTGTACCCATTACCGTTGACAAATCACTTTTTTCGAAGATAATGATAACAGAGGAATTAGATTGGCGCCTTCTTAGTTAACTTTGCAGTTGGCGAGGGCTTTTCGGAGCCAAAGCGTCACTCAGTAGTATTTCCGGGGACATTTTAGCCTCTCAGGATAAAAATCCTTATCTTGCTTAAACTATTATTGACCGTGTTCTGGGTATAGGAAAAGGTCACCCATGTGAAAACTTTGATGTAATGTTTGCTGATAAATGCTGTCGACGATAGACGTGTTGCCATCAGTGCTGACTTTTTGAAGATTGCTTTAGTCGTTTCGAATTTGTTCGGCGTTTTCTATAAGATCAGAACGTAAATGATACCAGTTTAACATATTTTCTTTTTGAAAACGGCTAGAAATATTTCATAGTATTATATATATTTTTTATCATGAATTCAAATTTCAAAATTTCTTAAAACGCAATAAATAAAGCGTGGTTAATGGTTATAACGATCTTTCAAAACGTTTAAACCTATCAGAACTTGTAAATTTGCCTAAAATTTGTGTTATTTAACATCGTCGTTTTATGGAAAAAAAGCATATAACCACAGTCCTAAATACACACTATAAAAGTAACCTTCATTCAAACAATGTGATCACTGCATTGACCTGCGATTGTATCATCCACAACAAACAACCGCATGTGCCGGTCATAGGTCACTTCCTATTGGCTACTTGACCTGTCACGTGAAGAGTTTACACTGCAAACTAGTCAGTGCAGTGATCCGAAGTATACCGACAAACACTTGACGACCACACACACCATGCACAAACCATAAAGCGGTGTGCTTGATTGTTGGTTTATGCACCAGGAACGTTTATTTCCAATGGTTGTATTGAATAACACATACATTTTAATTTGTTAATTATTTCTACTTTTGTGTTCAATAATGCGGACAATGTTAGAAGTCACGAAATTCGATATTTTGCCATGCATTAAAAAAATTCCCAAAGTTCGTTGGTCTTTTTTTGTTTGTTTTTCTATTTCATCCCAAAGCGTTTTTAAAACATACGGTATAAGTTTTAATGAAAGTTAAAAGTTTAGCAAATTTGAAAATTCAAATGAGTAAGTTAAAAAAAAACATAAATTCATATCGCTGCCCTAAATAACAGAACCTTAAAGCAAGCAACAGAGACAAACAAAACGAAACGCATTCGAAAAAGAGTCTAAAAATTTTTCTTTCATTTCCCAAATTTATCACTTTTTAAACACTTTTCAGCGGATGTTCAATTTCCAGGTCCTGAGGTGTTTTGACCAAAACCAATTCAGGGTTAAGATTGACAAATGTTTAACTCGCTTGTGGTTCGGTTTCGATTTCAACAGTTTGCTCAGAGCGCACTGTCCCCTGTGATGGATATTGCGTGGGAAGGTGCTGCCTTTTTGTCGGCCCTTTGTCTATGCTGAAGTGGGTCCCACCAAGCTAAAATTGAGATGTCCAGGTTAAGTGTTGGAAGCACTTTCAAAACACGCGAAACGCTGAAGTCGAATTCAGTGCAGTTAAAAGAGAATTAAACACACGCTACGTATGTGACGTCATTGCTGACGCTTCAGGTGCTAATTTTCGGTTATTTTCATACAACACGACGCGTGACAATAATTGAATTTCTGCCGTCAATTCGTGATTCGACTCCCAACGGACCTAGCCAATAATAGCAACCGCACTAAAATTTCAGGTGGCGCTTTTGTATTCCGCTGCCCCACCCTTACCCCCGTTCACCTGGCCTCTTGATTGGCATCTTCATGTTTACCATCGTTGCACGCGCCCTGTAACATCACCCGACACTTTTTCGTCGTCCACACGCCACTCGCCAAAAAGAGCGCCTCCTTGTCGATGTCTTCACCCGTAACCGCCATTAACCCCCGCTCGACCCCGTTTTATCGGGGTTTGGGCCACGCGCTTTAGTGTAACTTCTGGAATGCTCGTTACGCTTCTTGTGGCGTGAAACGAGGCGACGACAGAAATTGTAACTCAATCCGCTTTTTTACCTTTCGCCGCCTGGAGCTGTGAACGAAATGACGTTTAGACTGTTTAATGTAGTTTCAGATATAGCCAAATATACATTTAACACATTTTTTTACATTATAACTCTTGTAACTCTATTGGTGGCATGAGCACTTGCCGAAGCATTAAAATAAAAATGCATGTCGCTTTATCCGTTTATTTAGGGCCGTTATCTCCGTTATTAAACTTATGAACAGAACCGTGTATTGGTTTCTATCATTATTTCGACATTTCGTTTCAAATGGTGACAAAAAATGACCGAAAAGGCCATTAGCTACAATAAACGACGCTTTAGCTTGTTGGAAGTCATATAGGCCGAAAAGACATGCCTCACCAAGTCTGTTCGATTAATAATAGCTGTGTGTAACTAAGCAGCCAAACATCCAAGCAAAGTGACTCAATGTTTGTTATCGCAACTCATTAACTACTTTCTCGTTACTCTGGAATTGAACTTGCCAATCGGCATGTTTACCATGTGAATCATTCTCGATACAATCCCTTTAAGATAATGGCACCCTATTTTATATTACAAAATACACTGAGTATTTACAAAAAAACGTATTATCAAGTATATTTTTGAAACTATTTCTATCATGCCAGCAATAGTTTGAATTCCATCTGAAATAACCAGTAGTTAAGGATTAGTTTTGTTTGTCAAGCGGAAAAGATGCTCAAAGTATAGGATTGAAAGTAGTTTGTGCAGCGATGTATGACTGTGCTCATAACCTATTCATGACCTTGTGAAAACTTTTTCATGCTTGGGAAATCTGATTCGTGATCTATTTACGACCTTGTGAAAACTTATTCACGATCTTGTGAAAACCTATTTACCATATTTTCAGGACCTTGTGAAAACTAATTCACGACCTATTCAGGATCTTGTGAAAACTTATTCATAACCTATTCGTGACCTTGTGAAAACTGATTCATTACCTATTAATGCCTGGTGGAAATATACGTGGACAAACGATCGTTTATTGTATAGTTTAAAGGCGGTGTTATACGCTGAATATCACACATAAACCCACAAGCGTTGCGCGTGTTCATCCTCGAGGCTGATACGACTCAGTTCGTTTTTAAGTACAGCGTTATCCACGACCTTTTGAAAACAAACATTTCGATTTCCTTGCCCACAAACTGCAACCTCTGGGCCAAATTTAGTCATCTTTGGGGCACAGCGAAGCGAAGGGGCCTGCATACACCCTTGTTTGGTTTACGAGTCTTGGCGTTTCCGGGGCAAATGGAAAACCTACCAGGGCGAGTATGCTTTGCTCGGTTTAACAGCAGGTTCAGTTACCAACTAGGCACACCTTGTTTCCGCTGTTATCGCGTTTTTGATGCCAGGAATTGAGACCCACCGCGCAGTGACTTATATTGCTTATAGTGCAATCACGGTGGAGTGTGTGTAATCCATAGCGAAGCGGCGTGTTTTGCAAAATAATGTGCTAAACAAACGTCTCGCAGTTGTTGTTGGTTTCTAATTCATTGCAAACTAATAAGTAACGACAAAAGCACGCCCGTTTTGTTGGAGATAATCCCATTGCAACACGTGTTAAGACAAGACATCTGTTTGCAAAGATTCGTAAATATTAATTGTGCACATTTGTTCGATATCGTCTGTTGCAATGCTTTGCTTGAAGATACTTCTTGTCAATCTATTAAAATTCTTTCATTACAGTCAGCAAATCGATAAACTACTAAAAATTGATTGATACTTGTAATTACAATTGGCTAAACTGGCATCAACACAACTTAACGCAGTTAATGAACTATTTTCTTTTCGGACTAACTCACAACTTTATATCTTTAAATTTTTAGGAATGTTTCTTGGGGACATTGCACTTGACGAACAAGACGTGCAAGACATATTCGGTGAAACCGCCGACGAGTTCATTTCAAATGTTGGACATTTGTCGAAAGACTCTACTCCCACATCTCAGCCTCCTCAAAGACGCAGGGGATCAAGAAGAGGGAGTCGCAATCGAGCATCACAGACTGATACGGATGCTGATCTTCCACCGGCCATGCTCCGTGATCGCTACCCAGATAACAGAAGAGCAAATAGAAATGGGACTCTTGCTGTGGTATGTACAATTTTTTAGTTTCAATTACGTTGTGTAGGATTTAACATAAGAAAAAAAATCAAAAGTTGTTTCGGTAAACCAATTATGATTTGCAATTAAACTCCAGTTTGTCAAGATATTCATGTTCAAACTAAATCAACCTTTTACCTTTAACCAGTGGTGGGATTCAGCCGGTTCACACCGGTTCTATAGAACCGTCTCGCGAAATTTTATGAGATCAGCGAACCGGTTAGCATTAGTGGTTACTGTCAATGGACGTTTTGCAACAGAACCGACTGAAAAATATGACTTTTGTGATAGAACCGGCTGACAAAAAATTTGAATCCCACCACTGCCTTCAACCCATATTCTATGCCTGATTGATAAATTTACCCTAAGTTTCATAAACACTTGCATAATAATCAAAAAATGTGCTCACTTATATTTGCCAAAAATGTAATTCATATTTAATTCCTAAAACTCCCAATTGAATACTTAGGGCCAAATAGCTGAGCGTCACCAGTATCTAAAAAAAAACGTGCAGCGGTTTGGGAATTCTTAAACGTTTTTTTTTTTTTGACTAATCATGATATTTATTGATTCAGGGATCAAATGATGACGCAGCAGTGAGTGACGCGGATTTTCTTAACAGCTTTCTCGACCCTCGAACATTGTCCAATGTTCAGCCGACCTCAGATGGAATTGGGAGTGAATCGCAAAGAAGAATACTGAAAAAAGGCCGAAAATCCAAGAAAAACAGAATGAGAAGGAGGAAACGAAAAAGAAGTAAGAACAAGTATAATATAATATTTAATGCTAGCTAGCACACGGATAAAATCATTTGTCCTGCTTCTGAAAATTACTGGCTCCGAGTTACAATGTTGGAAGTGCGCTCAACTCAGCTTATAAAGTCCACATTGTAAATAAATTGGATGAAAATCGCTTTGCTGGGGCATAAAACAATTTTGCGATGTCGCGTCAATACTGAGTTGTAAGTCGGGCCGGGTTCGGGCTTAGTATGTTTTAACAAACCGGCTTGATTCGGGTCGGACTTGTGGCTGTGTCCTAACTCCTAAAACGACCTGCCAATCAAACTTTTGGGCCCAATCGGGATTCATAAAAGCGATTCAGGTTCTGGCGAAGCTTCAGGCCAGAGTTGCTAGCGGGCCCGAATTCTGAGCCCGAACCCGGCCCGAACCCGGCCCGAACCCGAACCCGGCCCGAACCCGGCCCGAACCCGGCCCGAACCCGGCCCGAACCCGGCCCGAACCCGAAAGTATAAGCCCGAAGCCCAGCCCGAACCCGAAACGTTTTTGGGAAGCCCGTTTAGGCCCGAAACTTTGATTGACAGGCCAATCCGCGAAAGCCTTGCAACAAAGTATGAGAAAGAAAAAAAGAGAAAAGACAACAAACACAATGAACAACAGTAGACAATGGGGTAAACAATACGTTTTGGAGTAGGGTGGGCATTAAGTCAAAGCCAGAAAATTGTTACTAAAAAATGGCGGAAACGGAACGTAAAGTCAGGCCCGTTTTGAGCCCGTTTTCTGACAAATACCTAAGCCCGAACCCGGCCCGAACCCGAACCCGGCCCGAAAAGCCCGGCCCGACTTGCAACTGTGCTTCAGGCTTCTACTTTCGAATCGGGCTGGGTTTGGGCTCGAATTTCGGGCCCGCTTACAACTCTGGGTCAATATATCACCAAAGCTGAAAACATTTCAAAATTACTCATTTAATAAAACCTTAAAGATTTAAATTTTTTGCTTTTATAGATCGGCGTAAAAGGCGAAAAGGGAAAAGAACCAAATATCGTACAAGAAATCAGCGTGCAGAAGATATTCACAAAAGAATGCGGAGAGCGGCCACTGCCCGACCTGAACGAATCTGGCCAAAAGGAGTCATCCCGTATTACATCAGTGCAAACTTTACAGGTATTTAATTTTAAGAAAGCCATGTAAGATTGTGTATAATGTATTTTTTGTTCTTTTATACAACTATGCTCTACAACAGTGGCTCAAACTTTTTCATTATTTTTTTAAACGGTTCCTTTGCCATTATTTTGAGAGCTCGCGGCCCTGAAGCCTGAATGTGTATTTTAGAAAAACGAAGGTTGATTGCAGGATTTTAGCTAGTTATGCAAAATTGCGCATAACAATGATCCAAAGACAGCTTGTGACATCACAGACAAGACAAAAAACTTTACGATTGTGCGCGAACAATTGCTTTTTTGTTAATTTTCATGCAATATGCTATTGTTTTTATCAACAGTCGATTCTCAATTCTACTTTGATTTAAACTTATTCAGTTGCACAAACTGATGCCAAATAAGATTATAAAAGTACTTCTATCTTTTCGCGGTCCCCCCAAAAAGAAAACCGCTGCTCTACAACTTGGTTTAAAAATGCACAAAAGTATAATTTCGGTGTTTAAGTTTATTATCATCGAAATCAAACAACAAATGTTTTTACGTCTTATGGCTTGATTAAAATCTGAAATACAATCTTAACAACCCAATTGTTAGATTCCCACCAAATTGCCTTAACCAGCAAGCAAAAAAAAATCGATTTTTCTTATTGTGTAACGTCAAATCTTTGCTTTTTATCTCTTAAATGTTCAGTTAATCTGTCCAAAAGGTTTTCACTTTGCACTATATAAAACGTTGTTTCACCGTGGTAAAATTTTGCAAAAAGGTTTCCCACACACTACTGAATTTTGAAAACACGCGAAAAGATATTTGGCAAGTTTTGGGAAATTTTGATGTTCATGGTTGCTCAATAATTGTTTTCTTTCAAAACTTAAACTGGATTGACTCCGTAAACAAAATTTAATGTATTTATTGGATATTCGTTCCAAAGTGGGGCTATTATTCCTTTACATAGTAGTTGCGCATCCAAAAATACCCGCTTTTGACAAAATTGAGATCCAAATTAACGTCATAAAAGAGGCTGCGGTTTTTAGTTCCGAATCCAGGGACCTTTGCGGTTAAGATTTAATTGCTGGACTTTGTTATTACCGCTGTTGTTCGCGGTTAACTGAGAAGGCTTCGGTGCCAATTTGGCTGCCAAAACCGAGTTCAATTGCTTTTGCCGGTAAGCAGGAAATAAGCAATTAGGCTTCAAACAGCCCCCTTTGGCGACATAAAAACATCAAATCCATTTGTTTTTGGCACAAGTTTATCCCTAGTGTGTTGTGTCTAGCAGGTTGTTTTGCTGGGATATTTCATATGTTCTTAGGCTATTTGTATATATGCTAGACGGCGTGTGATGTTACATCAAATTCAATGTATTGGTTTGAACATATGACGTACATAGATATCCCCTTGTGTTCTCTATCAATGTGGTATTAATAACTTAGTGTGAATTACCATACTTAGGCGACACAACTTGAATGAATACCGTGAACAGGAAACTATGGCAGACAGCGCTGCAGGCATTTGCTTCAAATCGTACCAGCAAATACTTTTTACCCTAAAGTTTAACTTAACCTAAACAATATAAAATGGGCAGTCAAATTTATCCAAAACGTGTTCACTAAAGGGAATGTACAGTAAACCTCACTAAAGGGAATGTAAACATTTTCTCCGGATTAGGCGAAGATCGGTATTAACCTATGTCAATTAGTTAAACCCTTACCACATTACAAATCATATGTACCTTAAGTATTGTCCGAATTAGGCGAAGATCCGGTTTACTGTATATGCAAAACTTTAAAACTTTTATTTAAATCATGTTCATTCAGTATCGTAGAAAACCCATTATGGATCAGTCGTACTAGTTTGTAAAGCGACTTTTGCTGGTAGAAAAGTCCCTGTACACGCTAGAAATATTGCAATAAATCACCACACAGACATACGCTAGTCTGGCATGACTGACAAATGGCGTCGTCACTCCTCAGTTGTCAACTGTCCGTTACACTTAGATTTATGATCCAAACAACAGAAAAAGCACTTAAACAAACTTGCTTCAGTTATACGCCGAATGTTAGAATCCACGATGGGTTTAACAAACCAACATCTTACAGCCTGTAAGCGGCAAATCAAAATTATGGCTGTCAAGTTCCCGTTGCTAAGTAACGACTCTCGAGGCCGCGTTGCTACCGCCACAGGTTCCGCAGAGTTTAATCACATCTCAAAAATGCCTTTTGATGTGCGTTTCGGTAGCTTGCATCTCTACTCGCTTCGGAAAAGTGCGTCCGTTAAACGGTCGCGTGGCGGAAAAGGGTGTATAATATTGCACGACACGGTTACTGGAATTCAAAGGCTAAGTTATATCCGACCAGCTGTTTCTTGCGATCTACCAGCAAAAAACGCTTGATCTTGCCTGAAAATTAGAGTCGCATTTAAGTAGCCAGCTTTAAAGTTTATTTTGTGCAATTTCCACATAATAAATTGTGGAAATCAGCAGTAAATTGTGAAAAATCAAACTTTATTCTGCTACCATTTTGTTACGATTTTCACCTTTCATATTGTAGGATCACAAGTTTGGAAAGGTTTATTTGGATTCTATTTGAACAAACCAATGAAGATGCTTGCATAAGCGATATATATATGTTCTATATACGATAGCAAGCTGATTTTAGCCTGGAAATAGATGTTTCCAAACTTGCAATTTCCAGTTAAAATGTCAAAAGCCCGGTTGTTTCAACAATCACTGGTAAAATAAAAAACTGCTATTTTAGTGTGTGCTTTCAGTAGAAATTGACCCTGTTATTCGTCGAAGTAGTCTGGACATCAAAGATCAGACACAGTACTGATAGGTTTCGGCTTAACCTTAGTGTAACATGATATCAAAATCGCCACACAAAGTTAACGGCCTTTTTACCGCCTGGTCCTGTGCCTTTATAGTTCTCTTTATATTTGATTGATGCGCCTTGTTCAAGCACTATGCCAGCCGATTGTGACGTCATAATGGGCATTGATAGTTGCTGTAAGAGAAGTCCTTGTTTGTTTTAGCGATCACTAGTTAACTGGTTCCCATATATTTCACCTTGAACTGCTTAGACGGTTGGCTTTAGCTAAACCTGGGAATGTTTAAGTACTGCTAATGGCAGGCAACTCTAACTGACCAAGTAATCCATAAGGCTTAAGGAATACCAACCAAATTTTCGATAAATTGTCCTTGCATCTTAACCAGTCAAGTTTTTGGAACCGTTTCTTTTTTGTCGTTTTGCTTGCAGTCTTAGGATCAAAAACGAATTTAGTTTACATAAACCAGCATAAATTTGGGACAACTAAATGCACTAAAGCAAAAACTTAATTAGGTCAGCATTTCTGTCCCTTTTCCTTTAAAAAATTGGCAAGAAACAGCGGATTTTAGATAAAAATAGCATTGTAGATAAAAGAAAAAAAGTCATTTCCCAAATGGCAAAAAGTAGCGTTGATTGCAAGAACATTAGTTACATAATATTCACATAAACATGTAATTTGTGTGTATTGTGTTTGTGTGATGTGTTGTGTTTTATAAACAACAAATAAAACGTATGTTTTAATACAAACTTATACTTGAATGTAACAACACACGACAGGTGACATCTACAAGCACATCAACATTAAATAGTTTTGACGCCTCAAGTAGTGTTCAAACATACCACTTGTTTTACGTCACCTTTCCTGCCAAAAACCGTGTCATGATTTATAACCCTGGAATCGTCCCACCGTTGTTTGCCTCCAATAAGCGTCACTATCGAAACACACCAACCCTTTAGGGGTGTTTGCCTTTCTTACTGGGTTCCGAAAAGAGACAACAGTTCTGTGTTGGGATTTAGTGACTGTCGTTATTTTTTCGCATGTCAGTGGGCCAATGTTTACTCTAAGTTATGGTGTGGTGTAACTGGTGCTAATAAAAAGCACAAAACAAGCCAGTTCCTTGTGTGGTTGAATTTTTCACACAAAGCCTATTCACAACAAACAGGAGCTGATTTGGTGGACCTATCGCCTTCACGTGTTTGATTTGTTTGCTTGTCGATTGTTATTTGGCTGATAAAGCGATGTGTCATGATAAGAAACGTTCCCGGCTTGTCATTGGTGATTAACTGTGGCTAGTAGAATTTGGGATTTTCCTTTTTCATTTGTAATTAGGTCCCATACTTACCCACCTCGTAGGAGCCCACGTGTTGCAAAATAAAATCATATCATGCTCCAGACTTAGTGTGCTGTACCCCGTAGACTGCAACTGTAGCTTTTGACCAGACATTGGCCTGAAAGGCAGTTCGCTTGTCTTATAATGTCTCCATATTTTATGGTGATATGTCAGTTGGTACAAAACACATGCACTAAAAGTGCGTTTTAAGAATTATTATCCTTCATTAATGGAAGAAAATCAAAGTCTATGTAAGCATTCGGAGTATTATTTCTAAATTCGACACTAGCAAAAGTTTGATATGTCTTTGTGAGAGTCTTTTAACTGCGTAACAATTATGACCAACTATTAAGTATAGAGCGACGTTACCTTTGGTTAATGGGCGTTTTCTTTCATTCTCAGGTTCACAACGCGCTATGTTCAAACAAGCGATGAGACATTGGGAAAGCCGCACATGCATTACCTTCATCGAAAGAACCAACGAAGTTTCTTACATTAAGTTTACCTACCGGCCTTGTGGGTAAGTACACTGGAAACGCTAAACAATAAACGACCAACATAAAAACATCAAGCCAACACATGATAAGCTGCAATAAACGACCATTTATCACACATTTAAAGTCGTCGTCTTTTTTCTTATTGAAAAGGCTAAAACAGTTCTGAAACCTATAACTCCTAATTTAAATTATCCCTATTTAATTGTCAAGTGTTTCTAA
This sequence comes from Phallusia mammillata, assembly GCF_965637545.1. Lineage (NCBI taxonomy): Eukaryota > Metazoa > Chordata > Ascidiacea > Phlebobranchia > Ascidiidae > Phallusia > Phallusia mammillata. The sequence continues at coordinate 15,680,692 of NC_137257.1, read as the reverse complement.
ATCCTAAATCTGCGGACTTTCGCAAAAGAAACCTTTAACATACTAAAAAAGCTTTTATTTTAATTTATTGTTTAATATTTTCAGTAAGTTCACTAATGGTTATGCTAGGGCAAATATAGTCTCAGACTATAAGCGTTAAGAAACACCGCCTTAGCCCTAATGTTACATTTTTGTTGCTGTTTCGCTAGTCTGATACTGTCACGCTGCATGTAAATGTATACCAACAATCTGTACAAGTAACGGCATTGAAAAGACTTATTTGGGGAATGTACAAAACTACACCTATTTTCAACACACGATCGCACATACCTGCATGATAGCACCGGAACATTAGCGACCACACGACAAAGTCCAGGCCCTAACAACAAGCAATTTTACCCCATAAAAGCATTACAACCGGCAATTTAGACGCAACTGATATCCGATTTTTTTTACCAGCTGCTGTTCATACGTTGGAAGGAGGGGAGGCGGTCCCCAGGCAATCTCAATCGGAAAGAATTGCGACAAATTTGGTATAGTTGTGCATGAGTTAGGCCATGTTATCGGCTTTTGGCATGAACACACTCGCCCAGACCGGGATAGGCACATAGAAATCATATACAAGAATATTCAAGCTGGTAAGCTACATTGGATCTATAGTTTCAGTTGGCGTTGTGTATTATGGAATAAATTTTCTTTTATTACCATTTTTCAGGTCAAGAATATAACTTTGAGCAGATGAATCCAAGTGAAATCAATTCGTTGGGTGAAAAATACGATTATTACAGCATCATGCACTACGCCCGAAACACGTTCAGTAAAGGTACATTTTTGGGCCTTAAAAACGTTTTCTTCTGTACATAACATGAAAGATATTTTGTTGTCAAATTATTTTGGGTTTTCTTTCTGAATGGGATATCTCTTTATGCTTTCTTAAATTTGTTCACCTAATAATCTAGTCGTTAGACAAGCCCACTTTAAAATTTCGGAAAGATAATATGGGCACTTGCATTCCTTTTATAGTTGTTAAAATTGGCGTAACTCCAGCAGTCATTTATTGTTGGGAAATATACTGACTCATTTATAATGTATGACCTGAAATGTTGGCTGCATAATTTGTTTGCAACAAAACTGGATCCAGCTTCACAGGCTGAAAGTTTGTGGCTAACCCTACCTTCACAACACGTCGATTTCCATTAGGTCGACTTCGCTTTGCCAGTGCATTTGCCCTACTAAGCGGTTGAACGTCAATAATTTATGCCCCTCTTTGGCCATTTGAGGGGTAGCGATTTGTCCCCATTAATGTTTCCCTGGCTACTGTTCATTAGCCGTGGTCAGTCGAGCCCGCTTTTGTTATTAGATCGGGATTAAATGTTCTCCTCATGTTTTATTCAATTCAAAACACGTTTTTTTTGTGTTTTCGTTAACCCACACTTGTACATTTGTGTTTTCTTTTTTGTTGTTGTTTTTAGTGTAACTGTACGTTTTGTACGTATACGCTCAACAAGAAGTAGTTTAAACTCGATTTTTCTTGAATTACTCTCATTTACACGAACAGTCGGTTAAGTAAAACGGTTATTTTTCCATTTTAGGTATGTTTTTGGACACAATAAGGCCAATGGTCGACCAGAACACTGGCGTCCGTCCAAGCATCGGACAACGATTACGTTTGAGTGATGGTGACGTGGCACAAGCAAAGAAGCTGTACAGTTGTCCGAGTAAGTGCCAAAGCTGTTGCGACATTTCACATCAAGAAATGTTTCTGTTTCAAATGGACTTGTCGTTTTCGTATTTGTTTTCCTTCCAAAAACGAACTATATGAGACACTTTTAGTTGTAAATAAGGCCTTACTTCGAGTCGGGTTTGGGCTCAGGTATGAACAAATCGCACTTGATTCGAGCTTAAATTAGCATTTGGCATTATTTCAGACGAGGTTTTGTCAACTTTTGGGCTTTTTTTTAGCCTTGTGTAACAAAATCGGGTTTGGGACTGAACTATTAGTTATGGTCGGGTTTTGACCCTAATTTTGGGCACGCTTGCGACTTTGCTTATGCATACTGTAAATGTAATAGCTGTGTATAAAGTGGGTAGAGGGTTAGGCACTCAATAGGTTGATTTTATTGCTTCTATTTTATGAAACCTTACCTCAACCCTAATAGCCCTAACCGTCAGCATTTTCACTTAAAGTGCATTTGTAACATTCGCGAATGCTCTTTGCGCCACCTAACGGTAATTAGCAAACTTGTCTAATGTGAGTTCAAGGTGTGCTATTTTCTAATTATTTCAAAACAAAGTGCTGCACAGAAGTTAAATATAAAATCTTACTGAATAAAACATATTTTTTAGCTTGCGGATGTACCCTTCAAAACACCACTGGGAATGTGACGTCACCCAATTACCCTCAGGCATATCCCTCATACTCAAATTGTGAATGGAGAATAAGTGTAACCCCGGGAGAGAAGATCGTCATGGATTTTACCCACATGGATATTTACAGCAGGTTGGACATTTTTTAAATACAAATTAGGCTCATTTTTATTTAGCATTATTTGGAACTTTGTGCATTTTGCTACAACTTGACTAAAAAAATCGATATTATTGTTTTGTTGGCTATTTTTTGCTCAAAGAGTGTTTTATATGTGTATATGTGGTCGCGATTTGACTACATAAAATGGATAATATAATTGGTTTGCTGATTTTTAGTTTCGGAGTGTTTAAAGTTTGCATCTTTTGCCGTGACTTGACTGAAAAACTTTGGATATCATATTTTTTAATTTGCAGTCGCGGTTGCTGGTATGATTACGTGGAAATTCGAGACGGACACTGGGAACAATCCAACCTGATAGGTAAAATATTGAAATAATTAAAGGTTACTGAAAACCATCTTCAGACGACAAAATACAAGGCGAAAAAATGCACGCATGTATTTGTATGTACCCACATGGGATGTAATTATAAGATACAATCGATTTGTTTCACATGCACTAACCTAAGGTCAAACCTAAGGTCAAACCAGGACTTTTATACGTGCAAATGCCCACAAGGCGTACTTGCACTGATCTAACTAACCCCAGATAATCCTATTTTTACCTGCAGTAACTTTAAACCCTAGAACACAGACCCCAGATATAGTGTTTTTCAGTGATCGTTTCTCACGCATAAATGCATACAGTTATTCGGCATTTACTACAAGCTGTTTAAATACGGGACAATTCTGCCAACATTCTGCCAATTAGGTCGCAATAAAATTTATCTTTAAAATGATTTTAAATGATTTTCCAAAACGAAACAATAAATAATAAAACGTTATTTTTTCGCTACATTGCCTCACATTTTTTATTCAAATGCATTATATTAGGAAATTACATTGCAGGTCGATATTGTGGCAACGAACTTCCAAGCCAGATAATCTCCACTGACAGCAGAATATGGATGAAGTTCAGTAGCTCGAGTAATTATCAAGGAAGCGGTTTCCGATTGACGGTAAGGGGATTATATTAAATATTAATTGCAGGTTACCCTTTCAAGGCTGAAACCACTTTATCGATTTTGCTGTTTCTCGTCCACACTTTGTTCAGAGAAAAATACTTGCAATCTGAAACAGTCTTAAATGTTTTAGCAAAGACTATCCTTACATTATCATTGCAGAGAATAATGCTTTACAAATATTGTTTCTTCACATACAGTACATAATTGTCATAGCCAATACTACAATACAGCTCTTATATCCACATTACGTTACGTTTATTGACAACTTCAAAAATGCAATTCTTCTTTTCCAAAAACATGTGTTATTTGGAACACTACGTACGGATCTGTTCATAAGTTTATTGATGAAAATAACGGCCCAAATCTTTTACATGACTCATGTGGATATAAACGGGTGTAACTGATGTGGCCCTTTATATCGCTGACGATGGCATGAGCGTTTGCCGAAACGTTTAAACAATAAATCATGTCGCTTTTTACGTCTATTTGGGTTAGTTTCATCACTTATGTCCTTTGTTACTTCTGTTTTCTTAGACTTGAAAGCTAGGTTAGCTGTAATGAGTGATTTTGTTTAAAAGGTCATTTTTTAGCAACATGTCGAGTGCCACTTTGGTTACAGGTTTAAGGTGTGCTTTGTTTAATTTTGGAAATTGTTGTCACAGTATGAAGCAGTCTGCGGAGGTGATATCTTCAAAAATTCAGGACAAATTCAAAGTCCCAACTATCCGGACGATTACCGACCCGACAAAGAATGTGTTTGGACAGTTAACGTTGATGAAGGATTTCAAGTTGGCTTGTCCTTTCAATCCTTCAAGGTTTGCGTTTTGAATTTGTTTTTTTGCAACTTTGCTTGAGCTAATTACAATGTTTTACGCTGAAAATCTATATAGTGGTTCTTAACCTTTTGTCCTTGCTGCACCCCTTTCAAATCACCAACCAATTTTCGCACCCCCCATGAATTTTTGTATTTATATATAATAGACCTAACCAACCTTAATAAATCAGCATTCCCGCACCCCCTAGGAACAGTTCTCGCACCCCTGGTTAAGAACCCCTGATCTAAATTATGTTTTATGCTGGAACCCTAAACTCCATTAGTACGGCTGTAAAATGACTTGTTTAGTTGATCTAATTTGCTTGCCAACTTTTGACTAACAATAAAATTAACAATAATTAAGTAGGGTAGTTTTGAGTTAAAAAAAATATTGCCAAAGTATTTGTGAATTGCGACGTTACTTTTGCTGGCCCTCTAATTTGACGTCACTAACTTCCATTGTTGCGTAAGAACATCGCCTATAGTTATACTGTTTCATTCTAGATGAATTTTTCATTATCGACCCTTCAAAACGTACAAACGAATGTTTTAAAATTTCATGTTACCACAGATCAATTAAAACACGTTTAAACATGTAACAAGATACCTTTTATGCAGGTGGAACGACACGATACATGTTCATATGATTACCTTGAAGTACGTGATGGATCGACCGAAGATTCAGAACTGATCGGACGATTTTGTGGTTACGATAGGCCTGATGACATCAAGTCTACAGGGAACACGCTATGGATTAAATTTGTTTCCGATGGTAAGTACAATGCAGTACTAAATAAGGTAATTGCGTTTAAGCTTGCATGAACACAAAGGTATACGTTTACATGCATGTTTGAATATAAGAGCATGAAGACATAAGTAAGTTTTGAACAGAATTGATCTTTTGGCATTTCTTTTTTGGCATTTCTGCCTGTTGCCCCAAACCAACAAAGTGCGTTGAGTGGCTACACTAGCCAATACGGCCTATCTCTTGCTACCAGCTACACTGATGAGGGCTTATAGGTCGGAACAGTGTGCACAGTCGGCAGCTTACTTTTCATATTTAAATAGGTTTTTACAAAAAAAACGATCTATAATTTTTAAAACCCTACCCTTTTTTGACTATATTATTCGGGTGTGTCAATTTTATGCGCGTGAAAAGATATGTTTGTTTCAAATATAAAAAGCCATTTCAGCTTGACACACAGTTTAATAACTGAATATTAACAGTTGCACCTCGATAATCGCACATATTTTTCTCCCAATATTTTTCTTTATGAATCTAATTCATCGTTGTTTTTTTTGGCATCGTAGCTTCGGTGAACAAGGCTGGGTTCGCTGCGTCCTTCTTCAAAGAAAGAAATGAGTGTTCGACAGCCAACAATGGCGGTTGCCAGCAAAACTGCATCAACACTTTGGGCAGCTACAAATGCTCTTGTTTTCCCGGTTTCGAACTTCGCAGGGATGGAAGGTTAGTTTAGGTCAAAACCTTTAAATCAACATGAAAGTGTTTTTTGTTTTGTATCAATTTAGCAATTCAAATAGATAAGGACTACTGGGTAAACCAGGGCCAAAATTATGTTATTCTAACTTATCAAGTCATAACATTTTTTACCCCTTTTACATTTTCGAGTTCAAATTTTGTACTGCATACGTCACTGTAATAAACAATTATATCCAAGAAGTACACAATATAGTTTGTCACAAAACTAGCATAGGTGACCATTCGTTATTACTTTTTTTCAGAACAAATTACTTTTCTTTGGTCATCAGGACAAAATAAATTTAAGTCTTTATTTTTGAATCCTTCCATGTTTAAAAATTGAGCACAAATTTATTTCGTTAGGAATGCTTAAAATATTAACTAATAGCCTATTTTGTCAATTAAGAATTAGGACATGTACAAATAACATCGGCATTACAGGACCTGTGAAGCTGCGTGCGGTGGATTTGTAACCACACTGGATGGTGAAATAACATCACCGAACTGGCCTCAGGATTACCCAACAAATAAGCAGTGTACATGGCAAATCGTCGCCCCGCCCCAGCACAAAATCACGATACAGTTTGACAAGTTCGAATTGGAGGGCAATGAGGTAAGCTTTGTCGTAACCATCGGGAAACACAAATATTGTGCGCTAGCTTTACATCGGCTGATCAAGTGTTTGTTATGTGTAAACAGTTGGGGTTTTGGGTTACCAACGCATTTGAGTATATGTTTTTATTGTGGTTTCCCGTTGAAAATTGTTGTTTGTTTATGGGTTAGATTGATTACTGATTTTGCGTCAGTAACGTGGGAAGATGATAACATAGTGCCCATTTGAAAACTAAAGCTATACGATTGGTGTCCCAAGACTGCTAATTGGATCCAATTAAAGTCCGCACAAAACACAAGTTGTCCCTACCAATGTTACGTGATAGACCCTCCTGGCGTTTGTGTCCAAATTAGCAAATGACACACAAATTGTCTATTTTTTCAAACTGGAGAGGTTTAATGCAACTTTGATAAGCGAAACTGAACAAATCTTTTGGTTTGCATAATTTGAGCGTAATATTGCAAGTTAAACTGCTATTTTTCATGCAAATTTCCCGGCATATTTTCCGTATTGTTTAAGCTCTCCAGTACAAACAAGACAATTTAGGTGTTTTCCCCTCTGCGTGATGTATTACTTTGACGGCGTCCATGGGGATCTATCGTGTAACAATGGGTTGGATAACTTGTGTTTCTCGTAGACTTTGGACCTGAATAAGTAATCTAAACTAAAAACACACTTCTTTAGGTGTGCAAATACGATTACGTTGAAGTCAGAAGCGGTTTATCCGAGTCATCAAAACTGAACGGGAAATTTTGTGGAGCTGAGCTTCCTCCAATAATCACTTCCACTTCCAATCAAATGAGAATTAAGTTCTCATCAGACGACACAGTCGCCAAAAGAGGTAACACAAAATCCTCATAGCAAATTGTAAACTCTTTGGTGTCACCAAGCGGCCATTATAATTTCGATTTTTGCTTTTTCAGGGTTCAGGATCCGTTTTACGTCGGACAGAAACGAATGCGCTGAAGATAACGGAGGTTGCATGCACATGTGCCATAACACTGTAGGAAGCTTCACTTGCTCTTGTCGGAACGGATTTGTACTTCACGACAATGCCAGGGACTGCAAAGAAGGTGCTTTTTATGTTTGTTTTTTGTAATCAGCGTTTCTCAAACTTAGAGCATTGTTGCTGGGGTTGCTTTGTTCGCGCGGATTTACTATTGAAAACACTGGTCTAAATTTTATTTGTTAGTTTATTGTAGATTTTTTAGTAAGCGTGCTTTTCCAAATATTCCAATATAATAAGATCCTTACATTGTTTGTAACAGTGTTCTGTTTGATGTGAAATATGAGTCTGTTATATCACTTTACATCTATATTCGTATTAATTTAAAAATCTAAATTATAGCATTGCGATTGAAACACTAAACCAATTGTTACCCTCAACGAGTTCTAAAAATCTAAAGATTATTAACTGATAAAAAGTGGTCTGTTCAAGAAAGCGCAAAACGTGTATGACTTTGACAATGAGTTTTCGAACTTGAATTTGTTTTATATTTAAATTTATATTTTTATTCAGCTGGTTGTGAACATACGATTACATCCCATGTCGGCGAAATCACCAGTCCTAATTACCCCAACAAGTACCCGGGCAGAAAGGAATGCACCTGGCATATTTCAACAACAGCTGGTCATCGTGTGAAACTCGTAAGTTTGTAGTTGTGTTAAATACCATTTTTTTATTTTTTTGTTCAACTTCAAGTGATTGGCGGATAAAACGCTCCTTTTTACCTATTTATGAGCAAGAATCGTAAGCAGTGGCGCTTTAATATATTGCTCTCCCACTGATTGAATCAAGTAAAACTTTTTATGTATCTAAACGTGAAATAATATCGCCTCGTTATTGAATATTATAAAAGTTAAAATAATTTAAAACAAACTAAAACCAGGAAAAATCGACCCCTTGTTTACCGTTTGTTCAATTTGCTACAAAACGGAACGTGTGATTATCCGGAATGTAATTAATCAAAATCATATGATTTTTTCGCATGATTTGCGAATGATATGTATTGACTAACAGTCAATAATATTTTCAGGTTTTTGCTGAATTCGAGCTTGAGAATCAACCTGAATGTACCTACGACCACCTTGAAGTGTTTGATGGTGAAAACGGCACAGCTTCTATGCTTGGTCGTTATTGTGGCACAAAGAAACCTGTACCGATCATTGCCAGTGGCAACATCATGTTCGTAAAATTCTTTTCTGATGCTTCTGTGCAAAAGCGTGGATTTCAAGCTTCACACACTACAGGTAAAAAAATTGCTATGTTGTTTTTTACATATTAAGGCACATTGTTAAGGTAGAGTTAGGTACTCACAGGTACTCACAGTACAAAAGTTTGCTAAATACCGATAGATGGCGACAGAGAGCTGTTATTTAAATTAACAGTGAGGCTGGAATAGGGTTAGGGACTAAATTTAACATAAGGAACTGCGTTTTTGAGTTGATGTTGTTATTAATGTTATGAAACGTCAGCCCAGTCCTAATAGCCCTAGCTTTACTCAGTACCCATTGCCCAAAAAATACAAGCCCGAAAATGAACCAATCCCGGAAAATCCCGGAACCGAAGCACCATACTACACAAAGTGTACAGTGAGGCTCAACTCAAGCCAATTTATTCAAACATAAGCCCAAACCCTGTCCGAAAAGCTTGGTCAGGCATTTGGGACTAGTACACAAACGGTTAGATAAAACAGCAAGGATGTCGATAAAAACATGGGTTATCGAGTAAAGTGTCCTGCTGTCAACCAAAAATAATGACACAAAATATGTGAAGACAAAATTTCCATATGAAACAAATGACTTTATTATGAATTTAATCGTGTATTTTTAATTTTTGTTTTTAATATACAATTTTTGTCAGTAAAAATGTAACAATAATATTTATTTATGAAGTTACTTACTTGATTATGCACTTGATTAAATCTCTTACAAAATTTTGTTTAGTATGTGGAGGAAACCTCAGCGCAGCTTCGCGAAGGCGTGAATTGTTTTCGCACCCACAATATGGAGACACCAACTACATAAGTGGCAGGGAATGTGACTGGGTTGTTACCGCACAGCGGGGCTATGGAGTCGAACTTGTATTTCCCGCTTTTGAAGTGGAAGACGAAAGTGACTGCAGTTATGATTTTGTTGAAGTTTATGATGGAAACTCTGATAGCGCTGTCCGGTTTGGACGTTTTTGTGGCCAACGAGTGAGTATATTTTTAAGCCCCGTCTTTGTGTTTGCATTTTTTGGGCAATTTGAAATTTAAGAAATCTTATGCAAATATTACTGAGGCCAATTAAGATTGCTGTGTGTAAAAAATCAAAAACAAGCTGCACCGTATAATTGTTATGAAATGTAATTTATGTAAAAAAGCACTCTGCGTTTGTTTTGTGCTTGATTAAACAAATAGTTTAGTGTCCCTGACTATAAACGTTTAGACCAGTGGTTCTTGACCTGTGGGTAATTACGTAATTGCAGAGGGATATTGTATAATACAATGGCAGATAATTATTTGTTTCATGTTTTACTCAAATATTTAAGCTTATAAATTTAATTGTTTAGTCATAAAGTTAAGTATATTTAATCGAATAAAAAACATTATTGTATGTACTGTACAAAAAATCATGATAAAGGTAATAACGGGGGGAATTTGAGCGTGATTGATTTCAATTGGAAACTACACCAAAAAGGTTAAGAACTACTACTTTAGAACAACCTTAAGACCAGTTGGTTATTTTTTCTTAGCTGCCACTTAACTATTTACATTTCACACCGGCAGGCACCGTCAACGCTTCTCTCATCCAGCGACTCACTGCTCATCCGATTCCACTCCGACGACACGATCAACAAAAAGGGATTTCGCGCATCTTACAGGAGCACCAGATTGCGGGACCCACGTGTCGAAGTGAACACTGCATAACGATGACCAATACTTTGCTATAGCAATCCACATAACCACTGCCCAGAACGTGATGGTCAAATCTGGCCTTCGTACAAGTTTCATGCCCACTTATCAACTACTAAGTAGTGATTCGCATTTTTAAGAACAATATGAACACAGGTCTTTTTTGATAAGATCAGATTTTGCGGTTAAAGCACATAACTTTGAACACTGATTTGATTTAAAAAAAAGCATAGATTTTGTATTGGTCACGTCTGCAAATATATCTTTGCCGTCACCTTTTAGCTGAAATCTTTATACAAGCCGTACGGCCGCGCTGGCGCGTGTTAATCGTGCGGTGGTCGTTTGTGTTTTCACCTATGCTTTTTATGTTGTTTATATTTCGCGGGGATTGACGTATATACGCCATGTTTTACTTTGGCCGAACGTTTTTTTTTATCCCAATTTTTTACTGTTTGTCACTTTTGCTGTTATGTGCTTCCTAGGATTTTCACACACCGATTTTTTTCTCACTTGTGATTTTCACATTTTACACAGTTGTCACGTTTGACTTTTGTTCCCAATATGAAATAGATAAAAATAAGAGATATAGCAACTATATTGAACAGGTCTTGACATCTAAACTAGATTTCATGCACTGGGCAAATGCGTACAAACGGTCCTACAGTGTACAATGGTTATATATGATCATGCCACCTATTACAAATGGCTATGAGAACTTTCCGGAACCTCCAAGCTTTTGCGCCTTTTGCCGCTACTTTAAATTGCTATTACTAATTCAATGCTACAGCATTCATCACGCAATAAATGAATTCAACCAAAAAACATTTGCTTGAAACTGTATTTAGCTGGCCAGTGGTTTTCAACCTGTGTTACACCTGAGCTTCTGAGGTAGTACGCGAGTAGCTTTCTGCAATACCTAATTCAAGTGAGATCATAACAGAAAACTTAACTGATCCAACTGAATAGCTCTGGTTTTGGGCAAAACTCTTGTCTTGGAAACGTTTTTGAAATTGCTATCCTTGTTGGTTTTAAATATGCTAGACTGGTCGAGAAAATAGTCCCATTTCCTGGCAACCCGTTCAAACAGGATTTAGGTGGTACTCAGCGACAGAAAAAGTAGTCGGTGGTACGCAATCCGTAGAAGGTTGAGAACCACTGAGCTAATCTATATGACGAACTTGTTGTTAATTGGATTTGTTGGAATTTCTGGAAAACACCATCTCAAATCGATCTTGTTGCAGAGGTAAAAAACAAACATAAAATAGCCATTTCATAGATTGGGAGCCACTACACTAGTGTACTATTTGACATAATTTTACTGCCACAAGATGACGACAAAGTTCCATTATTATGACGTTGACTGCGTCATGGTGTATGGGCGCGAAATAGCGATGATTACGAACTTAATGATGCAGCAAGCTTGGTTTGTTGTGGAGCATTTCATGAGAATGCAAATACATTTTCATCACTCTGTTTTTATGAGGCGGCAGTTGGGCTGCCAGAGTCACCCTGTTTATGGTGGTAAGTGTTTAAAATTGCATATTAAATCATTTACACATATATCTCATAATTTGCAATAAAGTTTACATACATTTTAAAAGCTGACATAACATTTGTATGATATGACATAGATTTTCGGTTTTATCTTGATTTGCCCAAACAACCAATCTTGCCTTTTATCTTGGAATATTAAATATACATACAATTAGTCATTAGTGTCATGTAAAATTATGCCCACATAAAGTTTTGATTGACATTTTAACATCTTTCACTTGACTGCTTCTTGGTAATCAGATAAGGATTATCATGTTATGTAACCTGAACATTTTACATCCAAATACAACAGAACGGTGATTTCACACACTGATGTTTGTAGTTCTTTGCATGACTCATTGTATTTACTCATTTCCTTAAGCAATGTGAATTGTTTGTCAAATGATTGCTGTGGATGATGGCTTTAAAGCCAAATTCCTGGCTAAACTAATAATACAACTTGTGTTGAATGTTTATGCATTGCCGCCATATGTTTGTTTCAGGAAGTGGTCTATGATTTAATATTGTAATAGAATGACATTTATTATTTATGCTAATGTTTTTTTGTCTGTTAGCATATAAAATAATGAAATTGCCTTTGTGTTGACATAATTTGGTTAGTCTTTACCTTGCGATATAATGTATGTGAGTAACTATGTTTTTGTTTAGTTGTGTGTCAAAGCATGGACATGATTAGGGGACCTAAAGGGCCAAACTTTCTCCAGACTCAATTTTAATCGAAATGACTGAAAAGTATTTGGCCCAAATAGTTTGTATAAGCTTGTGTGTCAAAGTGAGGTATGCACAGCTTAGCAACTGGGATGTAATTTTTATTTGTTATGTTTTACTAAATTAATTCAGGTCGGTAATGATTGTTGTAATTTCATTTTTAATTTTTATTTGGTAAAAAAGTTTAACTTTGCTACAAAAAGTCCTACTTATTTCATCCATGTTTACAGCACAAATATTGACAATATAACATACTAATGACAAAAACTATTCTAAATAAAGCATAAAACTCTATTGTAAGGGTAAGTGTATCATGTTTCAGTTGTCGTTTGCGGTAGACTTTTCACTTCCTATAGCAAAATGTTAAAAAAGGTTTATGGAATAATTTTAATGAACATTGGTTAAGGTTAGACATGGCAATATGTGAAACTGTTGAAAATTCACAATGTAACATTATTGCCTCAGTTAGTGTTTGGAGAAAGTTTATTGCTTGGCTGCTCTGTTTGATATGCACTACTATTTCTGGTTTGCCTTTCAAATCACTGTTATTACAGTTTGTTTAACTTCGGTTGCGCTCGCCAGGTATTTCATAATGCCTATTGGGGCGTGGCGTCTTTTAGCTTGTCTCAACAGACAGGAAACATTTGACTTCTCAAATCGCTGTCAGACATGGTCACTTGCTTTAGGGCTAACAGTCATAGCAAATTAACCAGGGCCCTGGGACTCGGTTCGCCCCGCTTGCATGCTTCTGTATAGTAGTTGTATTTAAGAGCTTATTAAAGGCATGAAATAGTATCCCATGCTTCGTTTGCTACAAATGTATTTTCATTGTTCCGCAATGGGCATCGCGACTTGTAAAAAACGAGCGAGAATTTGAAAAAGATTGTGTCCCATTGAGAGCGTGGCTAATGTGAGGCGAAAGTCAGGTTGAAACAGGAAGGAAGTCGCTTTAAAGCGTATGACTCTGGCGCAAAAACAAACAAGAGTTTGAAGAAATGTCGCAAGGCGCTTAATGGTGGTGTGTTGATTTCCTGTTGAGCGTCAGTAGGTCAATGTCGTTTGTCCGACTGGCCCCAGTAGAGCGTACTTGAAATTGAGCGCAATAAAGGTTGGTCCCAAAACTCTGCAATTTGCGAAAAAAATGTCGTGACCGTCGCTCTCGTATCATAGGCGATGTTTGTTTCACGTGAATGCAATAAAAGCAAATTAGGAGATAGTGAAAGTTACAATAGATAAAAAAGGTTTAATTTAATTGATTGCAATATTTTCTTAATCTATAGTAAGAGCAAACAACAGTGAATCTTTATGAAAGCTATTTTGCAAAGGAATTTACTGAGCTTAGTGCAGATAACCAAAAGTTTAAGCTTATAACCTTACGAATTTAGGGTCTTAGAAAAAATTCATGTTACTCTTTTGTAAAACATGTTTAAAATCTTTTCGCTAATCCTATAGCAAAACCAGTAAACGAAATCGAACAAGAAGGCGTTTTCACAGGCAAGAAATAAAATTCACGAATTTTTTTGGTTTATAATTATTGCGCAAATGTAAGAAATGTATTTTGCAAGCAACATTGTACAACAAACAGTTAGTTTCATGGTAAACGATTGCGCAGGAATCTCACCCACACCACTCATCAATTGTCTCACTATGTCAACAAACCCGTGTTTTGAGTTGCAGGATTATAGTTGTCAATCACAGCCAACAGAGTAAGCTGACTCGGTTTTGTACGCTCACTAATTTCACTCGATTGTTAAAATTGCCTAAATTGCTGACTTAAACGTCTCCAATCCCTGCGTCATAAACCAGAGTAGGTCAACAAATCCAACAGTTTTGCGCAAATTGAAAGAAAATTTTTCTTATGTTAACTGCACCACTCATTTTTGTAACAGTGCAATGAAAGGTAATATTTTAAGTGTTGCAATTGTTTTCAATCGCCTTGTCTTTAAACTGAACACGTTGCGTTAATGTGTAATATTCGACTACAATAGCATTAAGCCCACCAAAATCACCTAAAGAATGTTACTATTTTTAGACCTTGGACTTTCCTTTTTCGCATGTCAGTGATAACGGACATATTTTTACCAAAAAGAAAATACAAATTAATCTTTGCGGTTACGCTTGTTATAGATTCGCTACAGCCTTTTTGTTTTGGCAAACGTGCACGTGATCGCGCTGACGTCATTGATGCGTCACAAACACGCAATGAAATATTTGCGTAGCCCCAAAATGCGAATAGCGATGGAAAGATTGATAAAATACTTCAAACGTTCAAAAGATGCCCGTATAAAGGGTAAAACATTTTTGTCACAAGTCAAAAGATCCTTATCAAAACATTCACAGATTTTAAGGTCAGGTAAAGATTTCGCACACACTGCCAGTAGGAATGAAAATCGCTTGGCTTAAACGTTCTTTCAACGAAAGACTACAGCGCATTAGGCGAATATACTCAAATACCTAAGACTACAATTTTTTCCCTGATTGTCGTGTTAATGGCAATTTTTAGGCATTCAGTTTTTTTGCTAATTTTTTGACGATTTGCATTTAAACTGATTGGTGTATTTCCAGTTTGTTACGAAATATGAGTACGTCTGTATAAAAACAATATTTTTGTCAGTTTAACTATAGTAGTGCAGCACTGAAATCTATCACAAAAAATACGAGAACATGGAAAGCCTTTAAAAATGCCATTTGACGGAATATCCGAACTGAAAGTGCCAAAAGGAAAGTTCAGCTGCAGTTTTTAACGCATTACAGCATCAGGACTTAACATTTAGGTTCTACGTCACTGAAAATTCAAGGCGCCCTTGAAAGTCGAAGAAAATGCACTTAGCAGCATAGTATTCAGTGATGCGTGTCGTTCAGCAACCCACTTATCTTAGGCAAGAAAAAAAAACACCTTTCATTTACTGCTCCATTAATCAAGATCTGTACAACGGTCATGGCAACCAGACAAGGATAATTTGATGTTTAGGGAGTAAACAAGACGAGCTTAACCTACAATCCAGTTTTGGCCTTTGTTCACGAATGATGGATAAGTAATTATATTCCAATATTAACACGAAATAGTCGAAAACCGCAGGTTACATAGTTATGAAAAACTGAACACATGTTTAACTGTCGTCCGTCATGAAAAGTGTGTTTTTCGAGTAGTGTGGTTGTATTCTTCGACGTATCGTGTCTAGAGCAATTAGTCAAAGGTTGTTTCAAGTCAGTGCTGTTGGTTTTAGGTAATCTTTGTTTGATGGCAAGCGAAGTTAATTGATACATGCCGAAGCGCTAACAATGTTGCTTATCTCATTGCACAGGAAAACTCAGATATTAAAGATATTAAATTTTATGAAAAACCTCGTACCAGGCGGTTCTTGTCGCCACAAATACTAACCAGACCACCCACATTTCAGCATTTTACCTGTGTTTGTAGGTATTTAGATGATTGTAAAATTTTATTCGAAAACTAGCTTTCTCTGAGCAAGCCTAGTCAGAAAGATGACAATGCCTTTTCTGACGTCATAGGTGTGTGACGTCATCGGTTTGGATTGTCTCTTTAAATATTTGTCACCTGTTGGCACAGTTTAGTTATATTGGCTTGTTTGCGCATATATTTGCACAAAAACACATGTGCCGTGTAACAGCGTACAGTTTTCGTATCTTCGGGTGTTTGCAGTGTGATTGCGCAACAGAGCATGGATATTGACAGCGGTTATTGACGCGGCTTTGGGCCTTTTCAGCAAACAAAGGCGCGCGGCAAAGTCCCCACGTGAGTTAGTCATAGAGAAATCAAGTAAAAAGAGCCACAATAGTATGCGAATGAATGAGTCACATTCGAGGACATGAGGTTGCCTAATGAAAACTCTTGAAAAGCGACAAGTCGTTGTTTGGCGTTCTCTTAACCAGGTATTTACGATTTTGTGTGCTGATATGCCAAAACAGGCTGACAGGGTTGGTTTAGATAAGACTATTTAAACTTGCTAGGGCTAAATAAGGGATAGGCTATACTTTTTATGTTGTTGTGTCTGAGATCAGGTTGCAAGTAAACAGACCAAAAAAAAAATCAATTCGAATAGGTATAAAAAATAATGTCTTTGTTAGAATTGTTTTCACATGTCTTGTGCGAAATATAGATTCGATTTTTTAGAACTTTTTGGCCGAGTTGTTATGGAGTGGCGAGTTCAATGTGGACATGAGACAAACAATATATATTTACGATTTGATAGTAAACTTCTTATCCAAACGCAACGCTTCTTGTGGTCTTTTGGTTTTGCCAAGGGGGAGGTAATCACTGTGTAAGGCAGAAATACTGCTTCAAATGCGATTGAGGCTTTTGCTTTTAACGTTTCATGTTGTTTACCGCAGCTAAGCACGTGAAAACGTTTGATGCCACGCAAAACCCACCAGTAGTGACAAAGCAAATATTGTAACTTATGATTTTATGCACAAAGCTCTTGATGTAATAGTACAAGGAAAATTGTTTGTGCAGGAAAATAAGTACAAGTATGCGCCGATGTGTTGTTTGTGCATGTAAAGTTTTAAGTTTAGGCATTGAACTGTCGGGAATTAAAGGTATTAAAGATGAACTACCTTATGTTGAAGTAGGTAAAATATAATGATTTCTGGTTCAATAACGTGTGGCACGGATAACATGCACTCAAAAATGTTAAAAAGACGGATGCGGTTAAATTTGAGCATTTTTGAAACCACTACTGCACGAACTAGGCGCTAACATTTTTGTAAAGTTTCCGCCGCATCTTTGTTTATCCATAAATATTATTAAAGTTACCTTTTCAGGTAAAATTTTGAAGTGTTGTGTTTTCTGAGGAATGTCAAATTAGGAAATTTTGCTTTCCTCTGCGGGCTATTTGTACGTTCAAAACATATAACTTTTTGCTGATAAATTTAATCCGATTATAACTACACACTGTAATGTCACGGTCGAACTCAAGAGGTACAATTATAAGTGGTAAAATCAGAGGGTATTTCCCAACAAGTTCTGAATGCGCAACATGGTACGATCCTGCAATATGAAAATTACCAACTCCTGTAACAGACTACGTACTTTGTGTATTACATTGATGTTTGTTTATAAACTAAGACTGTTTACGAGAAAACTGACGACCGCATTTTTGTGTTAACATGTGTTTATCAGTACCAGCTGTCGGGTACAGCACTACGCGAAAATCGCCAGTGGTACATATACTTCCAATGCAAATTGAAGCAGTGCGTTGTTCAACTGAAAACATGATAATGTCTGCCCTTTCGCTGTATTTGCCTAACCTTTTTTGCGTGTATTTCGCATTCGATTCTGACATATCTTTACAACGCGTGGGTCAAAACATTTAGGTCTTGTCGGTAGTTGTTTGCATTCCAATGCTATAACTGCGCATATAATGTCAATTTAAACTACCAGTATTGTGTTTACTTTGCTTTGCAAAACTTTTTAGCTTTTGTTTATGGAAGGCAGACGACAACATGGTAAACGATAAGAATCGCATCTTTGGTTACATCAAAGACGTTTTCTTTATCATAACTCTTTTGTGTTGCATTACTTTATACACAACTTTTTGGCTGAAGCCACTGTTGCTCAAGCTTGAATTTACTGGTAAACTGCTTAAAATGTGTTTAGTGTTTGCTAAGCGCTGATGGCGAAAACTTTTAAATTGTCAAAAATGTATTAGATGATTTTTAAACTTGTTTAGCATACAGTTTTAGTGGATGTTAATTGGACGTTGGCTGGAATCTATAACAGTATTAAGAAATTGTATGGACTAAAACGCCCAATGTTGTAACCTTTCAATACATTAATTATTGTGGGAACGAAAAACTATTACATCTTACATCTTTTTTTCCAAAAAGCTCTTGTTCAGCATTTGACCCCTGCATCGCCGCCAATGACCCACCACGAAATACAAGCATATACAAAGTACAGACGCTTAATTTTACATAACTTGAAGTACTTAATAGCAGCAATTTAATTAGCAGATTGTCACGAGTTAAATTATAAGGCCATAGGCGTCCCATTGAAGTTTATAACGTCCATTTTTCGATTAGGATTTTGCATGGTTTTGTGTAATGTTTTTATGTTGGTTTATATTAAAATAAAATGAAATTAAAGCGTTGCTTTCACCTGTTTAAAGAGGAACGCCGTTTTAAATTCGTTTATTCAGTTGTTAAAATTTGCTGAATTATTGTTGGCATTGCGAAGTTTTTACTATTATGCATATTTATGTCCCCTCTTAAAAAGGCCGGAGAGGCAAACAAAAGGTATTTGCTCGGTCCCCTTATATTGGGCTATGTTAAAATAAATACCCTGTTATTTTGAATGACAAAAAGTATTTTATGTGCTGGGAATTGGAAATTATAGTTGGAAAAACAATTCTTTGAAAATGTAATGGTGTTGTTATTTTCCCAACCAATGATTTTAGTTTTTGCTGTGTATAATGCGTTTAATTAAATTGCCCTTTAACACAGAAAAGTTCAGGGAGGAACCCGACCACTATAGTCGTCTATGTGCACATGTTTGCATTTCCTAATATTTTGTTTTGTAAACCATCGTAAATCAACACGCACTGAAACTCTGTGAAATCTGAACAAACATTTATGACATGCGGTTTCACCTCATGATTTGACTGCAAACGTATGTTTAGAGCCCGATGCTGAAAAATTTTCGTTTTCACACAGCGCAGAGCACATGAACCGTTGTGTGAATTTGGCTCACCACACGTTTATTGTCAATGAAATGTACATCCGAAAATACACAAAGATTGCATGACCATATATACACTGGCGCCAAATGAAAATCCAAGATTTGTGAAATTAAGTCGTTTGAGCGGATATAAAGATCGATTGTTTGTTCGGAAAACACACGAAACACCTGCGCAAATGCCAGCTCTATGTCATTTCACAACCAACAAGACATCACTCAACATAGGCATGATTGCTCGTGTATAGCAATATGTATGTGGCCCTTTTTCGCCCAAACTTGCTGGGTTGTTTCTTTCCCAGCCTGGGCGACATGTCATTAAGGGCCATTAAATAAATAGCCCTCGGGCATGAAAGAGAATTTTCCCTTTGTGATAACGCCATGTTAACATTAGTCACAATCTTATCGCTTTTAATGCGTTTTTATGGCTTTTTTGCTGGATATGCGTCAGTGGCTCAAGTGATGAAAGACTTCCTTTCTGACAAGTGTACGCTTTTTCACCTGTGATTAAATATTTAGGTCAGCGAAACGTATTTGTTTTTGTAGTAGCTGTTTAAATGACAGTTTGGACTGAATATTTTGATTGGTCTAATGTTTATCGTATTGATAGTGGCATTTTTTGCAATGGAGTTAATTCACTTATGTGAGATATTGCAGATCAAGGAAACAGGTAAAGTAGATGCTGGAATGCATACACTGAACAACATTAATATAACGTTGCGTTCATAGTTTGATGTTGTATGTCATTTTGCGAAAAGCGGTTTTCTTAAAGTTGCTTTTAAATGTAAACAATCGATTTTAGGTATGATCTGTTTTGGATTTAGTTTTTATCGAATGAAGATTGTTATTTCGGTGTACACAAACTAATGCATTTTTTCAGCATGTAAAAAGATCGTTGTCAAAACGAGAAATTGTGATACAACTTGTTTCAATTTCTTTGTTGAAATGTCAGATTACTAACGCCGTTTAAATCTGTGCATCACCACAATAAACGATACATCAATTTTGCCGTTATAAGACACATTTTTTCTCAATGTTAATAGAAATGCATGTAATAGATGATTTCACAATTGACACAAGCTTTTGTAGCTTTGACTAAAAATGCATTTTCAGGCCGTCTTTAAGTAAGGTTATTAAAAACAGGGATTTTGGGACTTTTTAACCTTCAATGAGAAATGTTTATTTTGAGAAGTTATTAGTTTTAAACAGTTGTTCACAAAGTAAGCGCAGATTTTGGTGATTTAGCATTAGTTGTTTTGTTTTAAACATGCCTAATAAGCGTTATGTACATGAGGTCGTTTGCGGAAAATTGTGCATGGCTAGTTTGATCTGGCAAATTTGTGACAAGTATATTTTTCACATAATCCTTTTCAAATCTGACATAATTATAGCATTGCAATCGTTTACCATTGGCGCCTTTGCAGAAACAAATAGCGAATGTCTAACCACACACTCACACAGCAGGTTCCTTGACCACGAAAACGTTTGAATTTGTGGCGTTATGTAATGAAAGAAATTAGCAAGCACATACATTTGCTTTCAGTCTTCAAACACCTTCAAACACCTTCAAACACCTTCAAACGAGGCTGGTATATTTTCTCGCCTTTTGATTGACAGACGGTGCTCGACGTGGCCGCGGCAAGATCTATTGAAAAAATGACAAAGCAACATTCACTTTTTGATCGTTATCCGGCAACACTTCGCCTGCAGAGGCTCCTGCTAATTATAGTAGCTGGCCAATTTTCATTAGATTTCAATTGCCTACAGGCCCGAGGGGCTGAATTCCGCTGTAATGGATACCTTATTATCGTAAAATGGCATCTGAGGAAAATATCCCATCACTTGTCACTCTCACACGAGCGGGTCGCCGTTACTAATCTGGATGAGTTTGTCATTAAATTGCCTTGCAAGGTGCACAATTGCAACATGCACAGGTGTCTTCATATATCCACTGGGCAACTCCAATAGTTTGTTTCCTTTCTTGTTAGTTGCCTACATACAGCCGTATTGGACTCAAATTCATTGTAATACAAACTATATAAATTAAAACGACATGGAGTTTAGTAAATGCAGTTATGTGTAAACTGAATACAAAATATATATTTTTGGCAATACAAGAACCTGGTATTATTTTGTTATCATACATCGCATTGCCTGCATGCGCAAATCCAAAGTCACTGCCAACGGCTGGTATGAAAATCACCTTATTTGCATATTGTGCGACCTTTTACTTTGTTTGAAAGGTCGGAGCTATTGAAATGACTGAGCCACCCTCAGTGACAAGTTTTACAATACTGCAGGTTTGAATGATAATAAACAAAACACATACTTAAATCTTATCAGGACATGAATCTTTCATAGCCCTGTCGCTCTTTAGCAACGAAATCTCCAATTTCGCTAGTGTTCTGTTTGACTGTGACCGAATTACTGTGATGAAAACATATCAAATATGGTGGCACTCGCACCAGTGGAATCAATTCCCACGCTGCCCAGAATCAAATTTGCGAATTCCGATCTTTCTGGCTCGCTATTTCTATGGCCCGTGCTTGGCCGACTGAGTGGCGAGCCGCACCAGCAAAGCGTCTTGTTAATTGCTCCAATATTTTCCTGTGATGCGTTTCCTGTATTGTGTATGCAATGCGCTCTACATTTGCACTATGGCTTGGCCAGTATGCAGTGATGTGACTCGTCTAAGTAAGGTTTGAGGACGCAAAATGCTAAGAACAAAGCAAATTGAATCCTATAGTACCTATACGCGGCCTGTTTTATGCCAGTCATACTGTATAAACATTCGGTGTGCTTAGGTTACAGATGTGACAGTACGCGTTATGAAAGCTAATCACTTTGTATGAGTCACCAGGACCGGTAGTGCACTGGGCAGTGTTTGCAAGTGACAGGATATTACACACCACTTCAAACGATGCAGCAACAATTACTGCAAACTGTTGTAAGTACATGTCCCGTGCAGAGCAGTTAAGGTGTGGGAAAAAACAAAAGAAAAAGCGTTAGTCAACAGCCAAATATACCAACAGGGAATGGATGACTTTTTGATTTTGGCAACGTTTGGCAGTTTTTCAGATCGTGCTATGTAGAGCACTGGGAGACCAAAAAATGCCAAACAAAGGTGAGTTGCAGTTATTGCAGTCATTTTAGAATGAAGCATTGTATGATTATATTCATTTCCGTGAATATGTCAATCTAGCGAGCATTGATTAGGAAGGTATTTAAAAAAAAAGTTTTTGCTAAACATTTTTAGTGGATTTGGTTTGGTCATCAAACACTTTAAAAGTTTAATAAACGTAAACTATGTTGTTTATTATTTTAAAAAAAGGTGACATTTAAAGGTTTTTTTGAATAGGTAATCGGGCCACGTTTCTTTATTTATCAGCAGAATTGTTTCAACAAATCGATTTGTGGACTTTAACATAGTAACAACAACAAACTGCAGCAAACTTAGCTTAAGAAATGACGTCTTACGAGGTCCCAGTCATTCATCTTCGCTAGCAAGGAAATTGCATGACAAACTAACGCAATTAGCAAATGTCTTGGTGTGGATGCCATCGGTTTTGTTTCCATTATGTCAAGAATTTGCATTGATTTTTTGGAGCCATTCCCACATTACGATAATTCATGCTTCGCAATGAGGGTGTAATCCCGACATTTAGTTATTTCCAGACAAAAACAGACAAATCGATTGTCTTTTTCCCACAGAGCGCGTGAAAATCAATCTTACTATACAGGGCGCGCTAAAATCAAATGTAATCAAACGTTTTACCTGTTTGCTAAGGTTGGGCCATGCGCGATAACGAAGATAGTCGTCTTATGTATGTTACCGCTTGAACTATGACCCTAAACATGTTTAAGGTGACGTTTTTTTGTAAAAAAATGCTTTTTATTTTTTATTTTTTTAAAAAGTTATTCCGTTTTGTAAAACCTGCATGTTGAAAACATTCTTGTAGCGCTTCTAGCACTGAAAGATTTGGTGTGCCGTTTTTACTTTTTGCTTAAATTAAATCAAAGTTTAAAAAGATGTGCATTTTGTTGCGTCAATCTCC
Organism: Phallusia mammillata; assembly: GCF_965637545.1. Classification (NCBI taxonomy): domain Eukaryota; kingdom Metazoa; phylum Chordata; class Ascidiacea; order Phlebobranchia; family Ascidiidae; genus Phallusia; species Phallusia mammillata. The sequence continues at coordinate 15,657,407 of NC_137257.1, read as the reverse complement.
GCATGGGGGATATTAGCTTAGCATTTTTTTCGATTATGTCGATAGGGATGTATAAAGCTAGTATCGATTTCATGTATGATAATGAACAACCGATAATGAAAAATAATCTCCGCGAAACACAATCAGTCAGTAAAGATAATTAAAAGATATAAATTTTGCCTAAATGACATCTTCGATTACTTATTCAAATAGATTCTATTTGTTTGAAATTTTATCATAGGCTTTGTAACCGCTAACAGAAACCGCTATTATTTTATCCCACATTGTATCTCAAACGTTTGTAGTTCCGTCTCACTATTTCACACAGCCACAGACGTCACAACACTTCGCATCGCCGTTTATTTTTCAGCCAATATTTGACCGCTAGTTTGGTAAATTCGGTATACTGTAAAACGAATACCTCCTTGTTGGTAGGCTATAATTTTGCGACATCAGCAAAACTTATTCTTTTTTATCATACAGCATCAGCAGAAATTAAATGCTCTTTGTAATTTCGTAACTGATTGTGCGTTATCACAGATGACATAGAGCAGAAGGTCTTGTCCGTTTCTGTAAAAAACGACAGTCAAGTTTATGGTGCTTGCAATTCTGTGTGTCATATTTTCAAAGCTGGTATGCAACGTTTTGAATCGATATTTCTAAATAAAAAAAGATAAAAACAACTGAGATAATGTAAGTATTGTGTTGAAATTAACGTTCTTGCAAACAAAACAACTTCATGATGTCACATGGATTTCAAAAAAGAGTTTATTTATCGGTATTCGGCTGTATGCTAAATCAAATGCTAATTTGCGGTGTCTGTTGATGTACTGTCAGTCAGTCAAAATACATCTTGTGAATTTGTTTACGTTTGCATTTTGTCGTGTTGTGCACAAGCACAAGGACTAAAATGTTAAGCTCGAATTGAACTACTCTTGAGATAATGAGAAACGTCAATTTCGTGGAAAACAGTGAAACGACTTTCTGCACTTCGGAAATCGTTCTTTCGCCGAAGAGCTGTCAGTGAGATGTGGTAAACCTCTGGTTATGAAATCTTGTACAATAACTGGCCTTGCCCTCATTCTTTTGATTTGTGTCAGACTTCTCTCAGAGTGGTAATATTTAAGTTTTTTTGCTCTTCCTGGAAATAAAATACGAAAATTCTATCCTTGCTATTTCTTGTTTTCAATTTAAATAAAGTTGTTTAATTGACTTGATTGAGTTTAATTATACGTTTTCGCAAACGGATTAATTAAAAATCGTTGCTCAGCGGTCACTTAAAAGTAGAGTTGTACCGAATATTCGGTTTGCGAATCGGCCACTTTTCCAAAGATTCGGTTTCGGCCGAATAATTTGTTGCGATTCGGCCGAAACCGAATCTTTTACAAACCCACATTTAAAGCGTTAAACGTGTTTTTTTGGGGGCATTACCAACGAAAATTGCCTCAATTACTATATTTTTAACACAGTAACGTTTTTGCCACTGCAGGCAAAAATCAGTAATTCATTGTCTGTTTGGAAATCATGCTTGAGGCAATGTTAAACCCCACAGAACTAAAATTAGGACGAAACACAACCATTCTACACTAATTGCCTGGTGGAAAAACTTATGTTTTCATGTCAAATGCGCAGCGTTCGACTTCGCGTGACGTCATAAATGATTCGGTTGATTCGGCCGAATTTATTCGGCAAAACCGCCGAATATTCGGTTTCGGCCGAATCGAAATTTCGCCGATTCGGTACATCACTACTTAAAAGTTCTTTCTGATTAAAATTACACACTGTCCCTAAAAATGTTTTGTAAGTGAAAGAGAACTTTTATGTATGTTGTTCTTTGTACGTTGCTTGATATACACCTGGCATTGGGAGTTTTATAAAACCTACAGTTGACATCAGTGATACAGTAGGACTTACAGATACGCAGAAATGTCATACCAAACAATCCCAAAAATTGAAATCATCTATGCAAACCAACTGTAGTGTTTGAAGGCATCAATTTCTATGTTATTTGTATTTTTCAGTTGTAAAAGTCTTGAGAGGAATACACAGGTTGTTTACCAATAACAGGACATTTATGGACGCATTTCCGTTTGCCTGTGCACGTATGTCCATTGGCGCACTTAGTTTGTCGGAAGTATCTGGCTCGGTATCACTGCACGCTATCCAGGCTATTTCCATGACTTGTGTTTATGTTTCGAAGTGACCCGGATGTGAGCGATGTGAATACGACAAACGGTACAATATGTCAAAACCTACGGTGTAACTTCTTACTGGTTTGACAAGATCTTGTGGGCTTAGGTTTGTTGTTCTAGCCGATGTAAATGGATTTGTGCATTTTTTAACTTCAAGAAACGTCAAAAATATCTGCTACAATTGTTCTAAATTCTCTGATGGCTTTATTTGCGGAAATTATCCAGCAATATATCCTGTGAAAAAGGCTTGATGAGGATATGATCCAAAATACATGTCTTTAATCATACTATGTAGCTTAATGTTATACATCACACAAGCGTGTACGAAACGTGTGTTTGTTTCATATACTGTGCTATGTTTCGTATGACGGAAACGTGCTGACTCATCAGATTTTCTGTTCCAGATGGCAAATGGGTTCAAACCTATTGAGGTTTTTATTAAATCCGATTAGCATATTTTCGAAAATATTTAGACAAAAAGTAGGTGCGCGGTATATACGTGTACATATTTTGTTTTTGTAAATATTTTTCGCACTTCCTTTGCACACAAACAACAACATAACAATCTTGTTGTTTTCCATTTGCATTGCCTTTTTCGCTGTAGCCTTCGGCGAGAGTCTGCCATTGTTTCGTCAAAATGGCTGCAGTGCCTCTCGATTGGGTGTTCAAATTCTCTATTGTGTCTATTGTGCAGTCAATTGCCAAATAGTAGTTGCATGCCATTGTTAGTACTCGATAACTGGGTCACGGCATGTCAACACAATGGCTACAGAAAATGGCTAACTGCGCCCCGGGGGCAAATGCTTGAGCATAGATGTAGCCCCCAGCGGGAAGCGGTTATGGAGACCTGGTTTTCATGTTGACCCTATTGTAAGTGAGTGTGCTCATTTGAGATTTCAAGCATAGATTTGGATGTGAAGGCCGCAATTAGTGGTCAAAAAAGCTAGTGTTGCAAGTTTGGAAAAAGTACCTGAGCGAGCAGTCGTGCTGCTTGATAAGAAAACAAAACAGGTATGTCATTAGACGAAAACGGCAAGGCAGAGAATGCAAGTAGAATCTTAGTTCAAGGGCTTGGTATTCTTAAAATAAACAGTTCTAAGTTTCAGACCATTCAGTGTTAAGGAATTCGGCTTTAAACTGAAATTGTATATATCAGTATGAATCAGCATAAAATAACGTTTTGATATTTATGACCATTCAAATTTTCCCGAATAGAGCCCAGTTCCTGATAATTTGGTATGTTTGTACATGTCTTATGACTTACCTTCTGCGCAGTTGCTTTCTCAGTGAGTCAGGGCCGCCAATCTGTGTTGGCAACTGCTTATTTCCGTACGTGTCCAATTCGGTCACGCAGCGGAAGATACTTGATGACGAACGTGATTGCGTCAGAGAGTTGGGGGACGCCACTGATATAACTCACGCGGCATCCAAAATGCGTATTGCGTCGTTTTCACAGTATTTTGCGTGCTCTATATAGGATTACGCCATGTGATAGAGGATATATTTAGCACTTTTTTGGTTTATAAATATACAGTTAGTATTTAGACTTGTTTAGTTTGTTTCTATAGTGACGCTGCGTAAAAATTGGCCAAGAATACTACAGTGTAAGTTAAAATACCGTTTGTTTACTAGAAACGTAGTGATCTTTGAACCCTTCGAAATTGGAAAGAAATGTATCAAACTACGTCGCCTAATTAGGATTGGCAACGACATTTAAAACCACAATGTTGCGTAGCTCGTAGCTGCAGTGTATAGATCATGTCGCAATCGATTGTCCGTGGGAAAAAGCAGACTTGCAGGGCAGGGAGAGGAACCCCATTCAATGGAGCTATGTGATGTGACATATGGCACATGCTGTTTTCTAGGGATGATTAACTGCAAATGTCCATCGCTTTTCTGTCAACACAATGAGGTTTTTGCGTGTCAGACATTTTCCGCATTAAGGCATCAGTGTTGTAGTGAGTTGAATTGCCTTTTTGCTAGAGCTCGACCTTTTCTTCTAGGCCTGTTTTAAGTGCTTTTTGTCACAAAGGCGCAGTGAGTGCTGTGTACACAGAGAGCTTGTGAAAAACAACAGCAAAATCAATAAAGGTTTGATTCGCAACTCAATCTCGCGTTTTCTCTTTTGCCTGTTCACGTATAAGCATTAACCAGTGATTAGGTTTCACTGTAAAGCTTTGCTCAAAGGAGTGGCCCACTGTTTATAATCTTATTCATTGCGGCCGTGTTACAGAACAGTTGTATGGTTAAGAGCAAACGAGCCAGTTCTACAATCATTTATTTGCTCGTGTCATTAAAAGATTGGCCTCTTTGCTGAGTTGTGGGCTTGAAACAAGTCTAAGACCCGATTGTTTGTTGTAGCATCATTGATCTGTGTGGCTTTATTGCCTTTTCGGTTAGTTGCATGGCAAAAGTCAACATTGCTAAACACGAAATATAAAGAACGAGTTTTGTTTGTAGCTGGACCCAGTTAAACATTAACCAAAAGCGCGCAATTTTGTTAGTTTGTTTTGGTGTATGCTAAAGGTTGCGTTAAGCTATTATTGTCATCTTCGATTTTTTCCCCCACTGTCCAATCGTGCCACACCGCTGGCACTTTCGCCGAACTTGTCGTCATTGAGAAAAGTTGTCGAGTTATCTTATTTGCTCTGTGGCAGGGATAATCAGATTTAGAAGGTTGACTGACAACAAACTTGGCCAATGTTTTGTTTGGCCAAGCGGTTCGCTGTGCTCATTGAATGACCAACTTGGCAAATCATTGGAGTATCGGCGATTGGGTGACGTTTGACATTGTTTTGTTGTTATAACTGACTTGTGCCTGTTGAAATTGAGATGGTCGCACGTTAGGAACTACAATGCGATGTTAACACTAAAACAAGCGCGCAACGGATAGGTGTGGTTATGATGGGAACTTTTCCCCGCTTTTACCGTTACCTGTATTGGCAGCCCAGAACAGTTTGTATTGTGAGGTGTCACTGGAAGTGAGCTAAATGAAGTCAATGGAAAAGGACAGTAATTTGTTGAAAAGCCTGACAAGCACGTGAGAAAACAAGTACTCATTGCAAATAGCACAGAAGCATTAAACATGCATTAGCTCTAGTTCGCTGCAGTGTGTTTCTCTCTGTAACAGATGTTTTGTGGTGCAAACACAAGTACGAAATTCAAAGTAAAACGTAAAGATAAGGTTTTATTCTGGTAATCTTATTGATATTTATTTTACTTATTAAAGGTTAGGGGTTTTATTTATTTTTCTGAACACTGTAGCTCGTGCACAATGAATTGTCAGTTTGTGATCGTAACTGATGGATTACGTTGCTGACAGCCCGTCATACACGTATTATTATCGACGTCAAGGCACCAGAATCGCTTCACTGATTTTCAACAGTAGACGGTCAAAACAAGCGCTTCAAATATTTTCGTAAACGATGAAAGCACATGAACTTAAATAACAATGTATCTGTAATGAAAGACGCAGGTCGTAAGTTATCCGACCATTTATCTGGTACCATGCAAAGTGTACCACCTGTACCAGCTGTTGGTTACTCGCCATCCACGCATGGTGCTGATCCCGGCTCTGCAGCCACGCAATCTTTGTACCCACAGTCCTATGTGCCACCTTACGATGGCAGTTCAGGCCTCGGAAACCCCTACAATCGTGACAGTATGTTCCCAAATCCAACAAGTAGTGCATCGTCCCTTCCGTTTGGCGGGATCAACGATATCGGCCAGTCTCTCTTTGGATCAGGCATGCTAGGGTCGCATCCCTACCATGCTGCAACCCACCCTTTGCACATAACACCAAGGACGAATCCCGGCCTTTTGAACTACGGGCAATCCGGCATTCAACCCCAGACGCAGTCTCCTCTATTCCCGTCGCCTTCCTATCCTGGATTTTCCAACCCTTTGCCCATGCATTTACCACCAAGCCAATCCATGACCGACAGAAACCTTCTATTTAATCCACACATGATGACAAGGTAAACTTTTGTACAGCACAAACAATGTTTTGTTACACTTTATACGTTACCTAGTAACACTCAAATACTTCGGTGTCAATTTTATGCTCATGCATGGACAATTGGAATGAATGCCCTTGTTTGCATTACAAAATGTAGTTGTGTGTTCTGCAAAAGCTTTGATGCCATAATGCATTGTGCTTTAAAGCTATAGAAGCCCTCATGTGTTATAACTAGATTTGCTTTCCCATTTCAGTGGCTCACAACTGACAATCTTATCAATTATTCAAAACCAACTGGACTAAAAGTATTCTATAAAATGTTAAGTGTTGCTTTCTCAGCTGTAATGACATTCTGCTTACAGTGCCATTTGTTGTGTACTCTCAACTACTTAAAATACTTTTTAACCCTTGATGTACAATTTTGTTTCCAAGCATTCTGGTCTTCTTACTTGGCATTACATTTCAATTGTGTTTCCTTAATGAGGCATGATGTTTGACTAGATTTCCTTGTGATTAATTTTCGGGCTGTTAATACGCCTGTTGAATTCAAATGTCAATTGCCTTGTAAAACTGTTTTTTGCTGTGAACTTTTGTGACCAAACTTTGGTTTGTCATGTAGGTTTCCGGGATTGCATCATCGTGGAAGTTCACCACTTGCTGGGTACGGCATGGGTTCTGATGCGTCGTTAAGGCCACCATTTCCATCGCTATTGTCAGGGCACACAGGTAATACTTCTTCAATATACTAACTTTGTTGAAAAATACAGTATTTTATGTAAAATACAGTATTTTAACTTAGTTAATTAATTCATGTTATTTACAGATCGAAAAGGTCTTGTCCCATCTCCAGCCACTAATCCAAGCAATGGATCAGACATGGACCCTCGTGGAGATATAAATGTACGTGTTTTCTTAAATTGGTAACATCCAAAACATTTTTATTCTATTTTTAGCATTATTATGTTCGGTAAATTTTCCTTGCTGTCAAACTAAAGAGGCACCATAACTAATTGATGTGTCAAGCTTCTGTGTGATGCTAATATATGTGATGTTCAGTGGTAATGTTATCAGATTTATCTGCACTTTTATATTTAGTTCAGTGTGCAAACATTCAGGGAGTTTAATAGAATGTTGCTTATGAATAATTAATGTTTTATAAAGGATAAAAAGTAAGTTCATCTCAGATGGTGATGTACATAAATTTAATATTAAGTCATTTCTTATGAAAATATATTCAATATTTTGCAGAACTCTCGAAAGAAGCGAAAAGCATGTGGGCATTGTGGACCATGTCAGCGTAAGGAGAATTGTGGATCATGTATGAACTGCATCAATCGTGCCAAAGGAAAGCAAATATGCATTCACCGAAAATGTGAAATTTTGAAAAAGAAGGTAATTGTCTACGCTCCATGTCTTGTTTGGCTAAGGCAAACATTGTCACTTAAAGCGAGATTTACAAGTACTGTTAACATCAAATTTGTTCCCAAATGAATTTCATGGTTGTTAATTTATATATATATTGCACAAAACAATACTACTAGGGTTATTTTGCACTTCACTCGCAAATAACAGTTTTTTTGTTTGACTAAGTTTTGACCTAGTAACCGTGTCCCAATTTTGAAAGGCAAGAGCTAAACTAGTGATTACAATCATGATTATCCACTGACATTTGTTGCTAAGCAGAGGATTAATGACCTGTGCAGAGTAGAAGATTACAAGTGTAGATGGGTGGATGGCCCTTTAATCACTGTCAAATTATGGTGGGCTACTCCACTATGCTATTATCCAAAAGTATACCTGTAACTAAGATACATTTCTGGGTAATTTAAAAAAAGTAACTTGTTTTGTTTCAAACAAAATGTTCTGTTTAGTTTTTTGAAAAGATTTTCCTCTATCTTTATTGTGATAAAAAGGACTTAACCGAATTCTGATCCTTTGTGTGGAAAAACAACCTTTATGACAAAAGAGTCTGTGCCATTTATCTGTTGATGGCTTCTTTGTTTAACACAGGAAGTCAAGTAATAAAGGTTGTTGTTGAATTCGGGGCATTATTGCTTTGCCATGCTGTGTGCCGCAAAGCTCTATTATGTTGACAGATTGAGTTCTTGTATATCAATAGATTTGTTTTCACTGTCCCTTTCTTGCCCATCCAAGAATAATCAAACGTTTATCTGTGGTCTTTTGCAAACATAGTCTTACTTGTTTGTTGTGTTAAGCTTCCTTGTTGTTCCAAATGCTCCCCATATCAATACAACATTTTAAAGTTGTAAATAGGTCAATGTTGTGCTGTTAATTTAAATGTTTGTCGGAAAATGTTTGAAGTAATGTTTTTTTCATTAAAATTTGGTTAAAAGTTTACTCAAAAAATTCAGCAAAACAAATTTTGTCTTCAAAATTATAGTTTAAAAACAAATTGTGCCAAATACATCCAACTCAAAAGTCATGACATTTTTAAAAGAAAGCAACTTGGGCATGTAATTGGAATTTCCTGGTCTACTGTTTCTATGCTTGAGGGCAAGAAAGGTCAACTTACGGGTCATAGTCAGTAAATATGAGTCCACCAAAAAAATAACAGGCATCAATCAAAATGTTGTCAGATGGCATTTTTCTTTGCCAAAACATTATGGGTCAAATAGTAATCTTAGCTTTCTGAATAAAAATAGAATTTTAGCCTTCTATGTGACAAATTGCTTTGTTACATTTTTGCAATTATTTTTTGTCACTGATTGCTTTTGGACATATCTAAATGCAATTACATCATGGGAATTCCCCTCACCTGTCCTAGGGAGCCTTTTTATGTGATTGATTTTAATCATTTTAATCCTTTTCAATTTGTTCGATGCTGTGGCAGCATTTCGACATTGCCAGTTGACCTAGACAGCAGGACAAAATCAATACTCGGTTTGTTTTGTGTTTATTGGTCATGAGGTTTTGATTGATTTGTCGGTGTTTCGTTTTAGGTCAACTCAGCAAAGTATTGTCAATTGCCTTGTAAAACGATAACGTTAAAACTTCTGAAATATATTAGTTTTTTTGTAATTTTTTTGCGTTATTTAAATGAAGTAGAAAAGCGATTCAGTTTTCAGTCATAATGTGTGTTTTAATGTTTGGACGGCAGTCACTTAGTTCGTTGACAAAACTACAATATCGATTAAAAGTTTGACATTGTTAGGCAATTCCAAAACTGACGTAGCTCTAATGTTGACATTCAAAATTCCAGTCAAATATTGCACGCATAACTACAAACTGCTTTTATTGTAATAACCCCGCTGGAAAATTATCTTTCGCTTTGTGGGGCGCCAGTGTAGCTCTAATACACCACGATTCAGTTGAAGTAGCCCATTCACGTCGAGTACCCTATTTGACCCCATTAGCTTTTATGGAAAAACAGTGTTGTTGCACCAAAAACAGTCGAATCGGTCTGCTTTCTCACGGCCACTTAGAGCATGTTGTGTTGTTTGCTTTGTCTCTTTTGCCAACATTACCACATTCACTTCAGCGAGGGATAGAATTTCAACACTTAATGTTACTTGGCTTTTCTCGCCTTTACAACGCATGTTTGAGCATATAGGATAGCTGCTGTTTCCATTTTACGTTAATTAATTACCGACTGGACCCCCTTTCTTGCAAGCCGATTACGTTTTCGCGGAAACAAGGTGATAAGTTTATGCAAGTGGACCGCTTTATTTGCGTGTAAACACAATTCATATTGGAATTAGTTTATGTTGGTTATATTGTGAATGTGTCTATTGCCCGAAGGCACGATCAGTTTGATCAATTGTGTGTTAATATTACCTGAACGCACCACATACACTCGCTTTTCATTTCCGTGTCTGGATATAGATGAACGTCTAGTAAAACCAGCTTGAAATGGACAAAAATTTCCCTTGACCGACCTGTTATCATGCGTAATATTACTAGGTTGTCGGTAAAAATAGCGCCGTCGTTAAAATGTCCAGCAATTAAAATTCGTTGAAAGTGGCACGCGGCATCAGTGATGAATAAGTTCCTCGGCCATTTTCACAGGCCACACAATTTTGTGGTGACTTTGATGGCCCTGCCACGAGCTGGTTGTGGTCAATACAAAAACCAACCTTACAATTTGGGCCACAATTAAGTGCTAGGCCGCGTGATTATTCTGCGTACATTTCAATTAATTACCGCCGTACGCGCCATGCTCAGCACGCGTCGCGTTTAGCTGTTGAAAATGGAGATGTGACGCCTTTTTTCGTGCCATGACAACAGTTTTTGGACATTGAATTATGCTTGCAGTTTAATTATTACCCAAATTAACATTTCACTTGCGGGTGGACTTTGGGATTTGGGGTAACCTCAGTACGCAGTAGTTTAGGATTTTATTTTAGGTAATTTTTTAAAATTTTGTACAACAGCAGATTTACTTAAGTTCTTGCGAAAGTGGCGTAGTACAAGACCAAGAAATGTGTCCTACCGGTTTTGGTGTGCATGCCCTTACATCGAATAAACGCGGTTTCAAATTAAGACTGGGAAAATGTTCTTTAAGTGGGCTATGAGCGCGCCACTTCGACATAAAAGCCCATATTTATCCCTTTGAAAAAACAATACTGTAATGATAAATCGTTTTGGAACGCCGAATCGTTGGCTCCTTGCTTGTGAATGTTGGGAGGAGTGGGAGGAAAACGAGAAAGGGCGCTCCTCCTGAGAGATAGAGCCGTGCAAACAACACTCCAAGCCACTCGGTCCAATTGAAATTTGTGTCAGCGAACAACAGGAAATTTATTTTGTGTAAATAGAGCCTTATTTCAATGGTTCTCTCATCAGCCACTCACCCAGTCGTGCAGCCTTCATGATTAATTTATCTGCCCATGCTGTTGTGGCGAGTTTGCGTGAATGTGTATGTGTGTAAGTGTGCGTATGTGTAATTCCAACCGCAGTGATGTATTGTTTTGTGGCGAATTGGTTTGTGTACACTGGACTTTCGAGCGTTGAAGTTGTATTGTAAAAAAATCCATCATAGTAGTGCCTTGCTCCACGCCCTGGAAAAACAGCCGTTAGCATAATTGACTTGTTCTTATGTAAAGTTTACCTTACTAATGTTTTTATCCATGTAACGACCAAAATGGACCAATTAATGCGGTTTGAATATAAAATAATGGTAGGAATCATTATCTTAACTGTTGGAAAATAATACTTTTGGTATTTAAAATCTATGTAGCGATTAAAAAACTGTGCAATGTTCAATTAATCAGACAAGACTAAAGTGTTGTTTTAATTTAGTTGAAATATCGATGTGGCAAAACATTGGGTAAAATAATGATTTGACGTCTACATGTCCACCAAAAAAATATAAGTTATAACATTTCAAGTATATTCTAGCGATATGGAATTGACCCGTTAATCAGGTCTAATGCAGCGCCCCTGGTGAGATTTCTAGAAACTTCTTTTTAGCGATGCTGCAGTCATTTAACAAGACTGGTATCATGTGTCACTCGTTTGCAAGATTTCGGTCATCTGATATAGATGCTATCATTGCGGCCTTTTTGGTTTGGTCGCAGCATATATAGGTCGCTAACGTATTCGAATGCACAATGCCTGAACTTGATAACAGGCCGCTGGATTTAAATCACAGTGGCTGTTGTTACCCCTTGGGAACGCCTGCAATTAGTCCTTGCATGTTCTAATTTCTCCTACTAGGTCACAGTATGTAGTTTAAATATGCCATTGCGAAATAGCTATGATGCTTACTGGGAGCATGTCAAGGGTAAAAAACGTCAACTATATCAAAATCGATAAAAATGACAAGCGATTTCCTTTACTTTTTTGTGGTCAAATTGACAAGGTATCGATGTTACGAATCAGTAAAAGCGTGTTATTAATGCGCCCCGGGAGTTGAGGCATACCGAATGCGGTTGTTTTAATTACACGCCTCAATTGCGAGGTACATAGACCAAAGCCATGTTTTTGTTTCCCTGTAGACCGGACAAGCCGTGTCTGACCGGCTCTGAAACTTTCAGACACTTTCTGGTTTGCGACCGAACATGTATTTCACATTGCCACGAGACCCATTGTAACTAAAAACCGATCTGTCACTGTATAATGGGCCTTTGAATTTTTCTCAGGTGGGCCCGTTTCGGGTTACTGGGCTTCTCGCTTCATTCGCAATTTGAAAGTGTAACGAATCCAAGCCGACTTTTGTATCGTTTGTGCTGTTGTCTGTTGATAGTATAGGGTCTGAATCTGAATCATTTGCGGACAAACTCTTACACCCTTTCTGCCAATTTTGTTTGTACTTTTGTGTGTTGATGAAAACGTTGATTTGGGCGGTTCTTTGAAATCGTACGTTACACGGGCAATTTCGAATTCTCGAATAAACGTGACGATTACGGTATATCTAGGCAGGCAATCTTAAACTGTGACTAGCCGTTAACATTTTGATTTAAGTTTCGTGTTTTGAACTGAAATGCGGTCATTTTACTTCGGTATCTTGCATTCATTTACGGCGTTAACATGTTTTGTTTTCGAAAAGGTTCAATTTTCTCCTTTTAAAACAACGTGTATCAGTAAACAATAAATGTTTTTGTTGCCTATGTTAAACATTTTCTATGTGTATTTATGGGTCCCCTTCTATGAAGGGGACGCATATTGTTTTTGTCCGTATTTTTTTTTTCTTTTTTTCTTTTTTCTGTCTAACGCTAGTTTGTTAAACGCGTTTGGTCAAGAAAGGGTGCTCCAAATTTATTAAAATTTGGACTGATGTTACATATTAATCCAAATTTGATCCTCCTGGAGTTTGACCCCGAATGACCCAGCAGTTCACCCGCAGGCCCCCAAAACGTAAAAATTTGAAAACGGCTGTACTGACTAAAGTACATCATCTAGGAGTTATGTGCTCTGTTGGTTGGTGCAATGTGAGGTTTTCTAAAGAATTGTCTAACTTTTAACAGAATTTACCCATTTTTACCCCTTAAACCCCGAAATATTCTCCTTTTAAAACAACGTGTATCAGTAAACAATAAATGTTTTTGTTGCCCATGTTAAACATTTTCTATGTGTATTTGTAAAATGTAGTAGCCTTAATATGTATTTGTTTGATTTTCCTGTGTTTATACAGCATATATGATTTTGGGACACATAAAATGTCTGCATCAGGCCGTTTTGACCACGCCCTGAGCCCAGTCGTTTCGCTTAGTTCCCTCTTTGGTGTTTAAACACCGTTTGCCAGTTTTGTAATTGTAACATTTGTCCGTTATTTATTGCGCTACGGGCGAATAACGTTGATTCAAATGAGAGCAAGTCTTCTATTCAGCCTTTCGAGATGACTGTTTACCTTTCCATTCACTCTGGGTGTGATTGACACGCGAGCACACAAAAGGCATAATGGCCGGCGGGTTAGAGATTTTTAATTAAACCAGTCAGCGCCTTGTGTGTGCTGAGATTTTTTCTCATGAAATTTTACCATTTTTTCGTCAAATAAACTTACACAACCTAATTTCACCGCAAAATTGTGTACAACTGTGGCATCAGGCGTATGTGACTTGCTGTTGACTTTGTTATCATGCCGCGAGATCCTATCTTGCCGTTGCATTGCAGACTAAAATGTAAATTAGGCAAACCACCACCTTTTTTTCGATCAAGAGGAGATTATACTTGCGAAAGAGCGATATTTTAGGCATCCGGCCTTCAAAACCGTTGACCTTTTGAAACCAGTCTGGTGGTTCTAAGACTTTGAAAATGGCATTTTTTAGGTTCCATAAATCTTGTATGCTTTTAAATACTAAAGTACTCATCTTTCAACAAAATATGTCACTTTTGCATTTTTATTGCTGTTGTATCAACGTAACGGGAAACTTGACTCAGCGTGACTTTGCACTTTTATTGTTGCCTCCCAAAATGACTTGATTGGACCCTTTTTAACGTTACAGTTGGCTTCCCAGCTCTTTGTGGTAGACTTGCAAAAGAAACTTTTAACAATACCCACCGCTTTTACAAAGTGTTGAAGTAGGCTAAATGCTAAATACAGAATTTTCAATGTATCAGCCATTTTACGATTTTGACTTCGCATTTTTTAAGCTGGTTTACAAAAACGCATTGATCCGCAAAACAGGCCATACGTACTTTTGTGTTTTAACTATTGTAAAAATACTTTGGGACTAACTTTTACCAAAACAATGAGGTGTAGAGGTATGAGGCGTTGAAGCATTGTCAGTGCAATAAAGTACCTAATAAATTCAGCGCTCCTTACAAACGCAAATTTCTGCTTTCATCTGTCATAAATATTTCAACGAAATATCTATCGATTCTTAAAACTCCCATTGCCCGCAAATACTGATCACAGGCTCCTGTATTGGGCTAATCCCATTGCAGTAATTATTTAAAAATCGACCATCGTGAGTCAGTTTTATGAGGCACATATTAATTTTTAATGGCCTGCGCGACCACATACGGTAAAAGTGGTGTTCAAATTGCCTTGGTAAGGTTTCATCATGTCAAATCGAAACATATATCTTCGTGTGGCTCGTTAATGGTGTTTGGTCGCATACAATGTTGGAACTAAGTAACTGTATGTGTTTTTATTCTTAATTTATATGCCCTGCTTGACCACATACGATTAAAGAGCTGTTCAACTCGCCTTGGTCATCATGTCAAATCTTCATATTGGGCGCATATAGTTTTGCAACTAATTAACTGTTTGTGTTTTTGTCAACAGCCTGGAACAACCCCTTACATCCCATCAGCGGAACCCGCTCCGAAGCAAGAAAAACGAAAGGTAGGTGTTTGTGGTTTATATTCGACAAGGACTTTCGATCCTAAACGGCCGTTTGCGGACCGATTTTGTTTTTCCTTAATTGTGACAGCGCATTTGGCTCAAGGCGCGTTTTTATATTTACACAACAAACACTCATGTCAATTACCGCGCTCAGTTCTATTTGGAGGTCAAAACAAAACGTAAGTCATTACCTTTCTGACGTAACCTGATATGATTGATAGGCAAGCGGCTTTCAAAGCACACTTTGAAAACAAACTTAACTACAACTTGACCCGGGCAATTTTGCGTTGTTTTTCCAAGAAAACCACATGGTATTGGGCTTACATCAGGCCAGCGGAAATTAAACTAGTCTGTCACTTCCATTTGAAAGTCAAGGGATTTTTAATCAGTCACCAAAAATTTTCGTACACATTCACGCCCTGAAACTATATCTATTAATAGTATTATATTTGTGTATGGTTTAGCCAGGTAGGGACTACAGTATAGCTTGAATCCTATTTTTTTTTCAATCTGTCTGTAACTTTTATGCTACTCGTTGTTTTGTGCACAAATCACGTCCAAACACAGTATCTATTATTAGTACCATATTTTTGCATTGTTTATCCTGTTTAGGACTACAGCATAGCTCGAATCTTGTTGGTGAAATCTTGGAACGCTTTTTCGGCAATTAAGAGTCTGTACGCAAATGATTGTCTCAAATTAAGCATGTTATTCTGCGTAGCGTCGTCTCGCTGCATGTGGAGTTATAAACTTCATGCAAAACCACTGTATGCAAAAAGCTCTCGGTCGAATTCACAAACAAAAACACGAACTTAATGCTAAACTCCAACGGTCTTTAAAAGTTTTGTAAATGCATAGATAGGACGTGCTTGCTTTGTTATAAATGAATTTGCCTAAAAAGGTGCATATGTAGCTCTTACAGCAGTTTTTTGTTATAATAAGCCGACGTTTCGACGTCCCATACATCTGGGTAATGACATAAATTAAAACACGAAGTTGTTATAAAGCAATAAAGGCGATAAAATACACTCAAAAACGCAGTGATAAACGGCTTATTTATGGTAGTTCTTTTAGTGCTGTTTGTTTTCGACAAAACTAAGTGTTTGAAATTTAGTTTATAAAAAGTACAATATGGCAATTTTGTCTTCCAACGTAAATATATATATATTTTGTTGCTACAAACAAAAAGGTACCATATACGTAGCCATTTAGCACTGTGGTTTCGACAAATTCAAGTGTTGGGATTTAGTTGACAAAATTACCACTTTTTTAGCTACGTTATGTCAATTTTGTTGTCAATATATACATTGGTTTGTTGTTACAAATAAATTTGCCAGTAAGGTGCCACAAACGTAGTCATTTGGTACTGTTAAGTTTCGACAAAACTATAAGTGTTTAAAGTTTAGGTTAAAAAATAACCACATTTTTACCTACAATATTGGTTGTTTTTAATTGTTTTTTAATTGCCTGTATGTACCCTGTACTAGCAAAACCCCACGCATTGTCGAATTGCTTTAATAGGCGTTCTTCAGTACCCGCATCTCTTATCTGTCACATCAACACTCATGTACAAAGGAATATGGCTTAACGCTGTAATTTTTGCCCACTGTTTACGGCCTCAATCTAATTTCGGCGTTCAACGTCTAAACATGCACACAGCCGGGCGTTGTAAATGCAAACACATTGCCATGGACTGTACGAGGCACGAAAAGCGCCGATTTGTATACGGATTAGAAAGACACTGCATCAAGATAATTCCTTGCCCGTCTGTCAATTACGCAATACGAGATTTTTGAGTTTTTTTGACCGTGTTGGATATTTTACGAGTTTAGGCAACGGCGCTTGTGACAGTTGTAACTTATGTGTTTTCATAATAGAGGGGTTTTATTGTGATAAATAGTGGCTTGAGTAAGGAAAACACTTCCACTAAACCTTATTCGAATAGAATAATTCAATAGAATTACGTTTTATTTCAAAAATCAAGAAGGGTCTTTTTTAGTAGGCTAATACATTTTGGGCAGTTGAAACTTCCCTGTTATATATCGGCCTGTTTTTAGTCTACCTTAAAAAAAACATAATTTAAATTTTTGAGTGTAAAATTAGATCAAAACCTCGTTAAATGCATTTTTTGTATTTTTTTTCGGTTATCAAGCTATCTGACAAGATATCATGTTGATTTAGATAATAGTGCCCTAACCTCGGTTATGGTTCACCCGTTGCAAATATTTGCCGATGGGGTTAAGTCATGTCAAAGTGTTTGACCTATAGTGCCCTTAATCCCAGTTGATGGTCATAACGAGAGTTAAATTTAAAATTCCCAGCTTCAAGTTTCTCTTGTCAAAATAGGTCATCTCTAAAGTACATGTTAATATTGCAATGTCACGCAATGTATTATTTTGCGTCGCCAAGTCTGACATGCTATTTCTACGCCTTTTTATTTTTGCTTCGGGTCTATAGTAGGAAATATTGCATGCAAATTAGCGTTATGAGTAACATAGAAATAGCTAATGGTGTTTTCCCATTAGTCCGTGATGTTTTGTGTACGCGGGATATTAAATCAATTAATTACTTCCTTGGAAAAGTTAAGCGTAGTGATATTTATATCTCAGTCGCGATATAGTGGCAGCATTGACTGTGTTTCTTTAACCGCGAGGTGGCGCCATAGAGTCGATTAATTAGACGCATGTCAACTTGGTATTTATTCGTCTTGGGAGATAAGATATTTGTGTACTGGCAATCGATATTAAAAGTGTAGCTTTCTTTGTTATCGATACGCAAAAAGTCAATATTTTTTTCACGAATTAAAAATAATTTTGAGCCCTTAAATTACCTTATGTTTTCTAATATTATTATGTCGATGTAATTTTTGTCGCAGTGTATGTCAAATGTATCGAAACATCCGATGTACCTGTATTTATTCAGTAACACTAACAAGAGCGGTAACAAAAACCATGACATTATGTGGGTCACGCAAACAAATCGAAGCGTTATTCGGACGTTGTTCAAATACTTGGCAGGGCCGAGAACCGTTACGCTACACCAACACCAACCCATTGTAACTTGGCATGGTTGATACGCCTGTTTGAACACAGACCTGTCGTAATACTCCAACGAACACAAAAACGAGTTCTCCCTCGTAACTGTACGTGCATGACGCTCAGCAACGTCCTTCTTCGCGTATAGCTCTCTCGTTTCACTTCCTGGGAGTAGAGGCTATCGATTGTATGTCGCCATAGGACAGATGCCTCGTTCGCATCTGCGGTTTAGTTTCCCGGTGTATGCTGTTAGCCGAAACGGTAAAGGGGCTTGAATAACGAGACTTTTTTGTGTGCGTGCGCTCTCAGTACTAGCCTTAGCTTATAGAGTTTGTACGTTGTAGTCATAGCCCTAGGCTAGTTTTTTGTTGAACGCAGTTTGCTGGGATTATCAAAACCAGTTCTATGGCAAATGGAAATATTGTCCTATATGCAGTACAAGTGTAGAGTTAATGCTGTGCGCGGACCGTGCATCGATTGTTGCAATATACATGCTAAGTACGGGCAGTCATGCTAGTAGAAGAAGAACGCGTTTGCATGAACAAACCAGCTTGCCGTGCACTGTTGTTGCGCTTAGTGGATGTGTGTTGCCAGAAGGATATCCTGCCAAATGCATAGTACTGACGCTAAGCTGCACAACACACTTCGCGGCTTTAAAACATTACTTGCTATGCTTTTTACCAGTCACTGATTTTTTTTACCAGTCACTGAGCTTCATGAACAGTCAGACATACATGAGTTGCTCGCACTTGTTGTCAGATACATGTTGGTCGCTAAAAGGTGGTGTGTGTTTATAAAACATTTACCCTTATGAGTAATGTGACATTTTTTTAAAGGTGTGGACTTTTCTTTAGGTTTTTATATATTTGTTTAGTTTGCTTATGCTTTGTACCCAACTCAGCGACAGTCAGGCTTTTGTTTGATGCAGCATATCAAATTTATTTGTTCAAATGTGCCTCAAAGACTTCTTGAGATTATTTTACTTTGTTAATTTGTTGTAATGTCAGGTAGGTTTTTGAAAATTATTTAATGACATTACTTTTATAGTTTTTTGTTTGTTTGAATTTTGCAGATAGTTGGTTCTTTACTTCTTTGTGATATTGTGTCTATCTTTTGTTATGAGTATTTATGCAAAAAGTTTATTGCCTAAATGCTAAATGTATCCACTTGTTAAGTTACATAAAAACAGATATTTGAAAACAAAAATGAAAACATTTAAAATGATCAAAATTTAAACAAATACAATTTTTAATGCTATTTTTACCCGGTATTTAAAAATTACATGATTTTATTTGTCTCACAAACGCGTATAGTATTTCATTTTAAATTTGTTTATGTGGACTAAAGAGAATGGCGTCGCAGAAAAAAATCCCCTTCGATGGTTGTAATTACTGATTAGTTGTAATCAGCTGTGGAGGTCTTATAACCGTCCGCTCCATAGAAACAATAAATAGTAAATCATAAAATATAATTTCAGTAAATACATGCAAATTAAAAATTTACTCATGCGCAATGTAAATTTAAGATTTCTTTTTACAAAAATACTGAAACTGAAAGTTCTGTAAAAAAAATTAAAATGACAAGTTTGAAATAAGTGTAAGAACTAATTACAAACTCACATCACATTTTAAGGTTGAACTTTAACCTCAGAAATAAAAAAAACATACTAATTTCCTACCTTAACTATTTTCATAAAATCCCACTAAAACCAAATTCAACATTGGTAACTGAAAGTGCTCACTTCGTGGCGTGGCTTTGTTATGGAGCCCTCGTGTTACACAAGGTCCGTTGAAGTTTGCATGGGAACGCCCAGTCAAAGCGCACAATTCAAGCACAGCTAACGGAGCGTACCCTTTGTTCGGTTTCCTACGTCAGTCGTGTTGAAGCGGCTCACGTGACACCCGTCATCGATTATCAGCGGGCGGCAGCTGTGTCGGTTACTAGTAGTACCTGGTATTTGCGTACGCTAAACCTGTAACAACCCTGTGTAATTTGAACAATAATGTAGCTTCTACTGTAAATGCTTACATACAGAACATTAAGTGCGATTTACTCTAATTTAAAGCTGAACTAATCTTGCAATTTTGTTTATTTCTATGTATTGTTTTTTGGTGGAAATGCTTATAGAAACGACTTTGCACGATTAAGGCGAGGCGGCTTTTTCAACGAGATTAGTGCAGTAAATCGCCGTGAATGAGTTTAAATTAAGCAAAACAAACAACCGAATTTTTCAGAATGTATGTCAAATGTTACCAAAAATGCATTTTACACTGCCATAACAATTACAGTTGTTCAACTTACATCAAAAGTATTGTGTGCAACAAATAACATAATGCGTGCTTTCAAAATCATCCTGTTTCCAAATGTGTTCTTGTCAAATATTAACTACGAAGGTGAAAAGGTCGAACGACGCACATTTGCAGCGCAGGGTAGTTGACTTTCTCTTGTTGTTGCCATAACAACCGACACTACAAGGTTCTGTTTCCAGCGGTTCTCGCGTTTGTTGCAACAGATTTCCGTGTTGTAACGGATCAAAATACGATTTGAACTGTTGTGCTGTTGCTTTAAAATTATTGAATTTGTTTTTTTTTCTGATTTGCTACTTTTTTTCTTGTTTTGTATTAAATTGCCTGCTGAGATTTCGTTTTTAAAAACTTTACATATTTTTTGCAGGACGTTGATGAACTTGCACCAAGCGAGTCAAAACGAAGCAAAACCGACGACTCGTTACCAACCGATCTACCTCAGGTAAAACATTGACTTGCTAAAAACTGTTGTTGTGGTGCACAGTAAATTTCCTTTTTTTCATCCTTTCACAATTTTATGTAAAGTATTTGAAAAATATTAAAATGTAAAAATTCTAAAATGTAGAAGCATAAAAAAGCCAACTCAAAGATGCAGAAGCATAAACGGCTAATCTATGATGTAGAAGTACCGGGCATCATGTCTTGACATGACTTCTAATGTATCGTTTTTCTGCAGGGACTTGTACACCCAACTTTGCACCCAAATTTCGCCGAGTTTGGAGATTTGGGCCACGGACCGGGTCAACCCATTTCCAGAAACCCACCAAGACCCGAAAACAGACTTCCAAGTGCCAATTCCTCGGCCAATCGTCCAGGTACAACCTTGTTTTACTAGGCCAGTGGTTCTCAACCTTTTTCGGTGAATTCCTCACTTAACAACTCAAAACTTTCTCATTCCTCCCCAATAGACTACAAAGTAAATACTAAACCATACAAATGTCCATTAAAATTGGGTCTTTTACCAACTTTACAGGTTATATTTCCAAAGCTAAAGTGTCTATTTACAAACCACATGTAAAATTTGAAGTAAATTCTTTACCTCAGGTTTTAAAATTCTTCCCTTGCTTAGAATTACTCCCTGGTTGGGAACAACTGTAGGCTAATGCAAAATCTATTACAATGAGGTCCCGTATACAATTGGCAAAAAAGTATAATAAAACTGAACTCAAATGAACTGATAAACAGATTTGTGTATAGTTTGTGCACAAAACACTTTTGCTAAAACAAACTGTGAAGTTTAAAGCAATTTAATACACTAGCTAATAAGAGGCATTTTTGCTGCCTTAGTGGTGAAAATGTAAGCTAATCTAACAAAAATTACCTTTTTAGGAAATCCTCCATTTTATCCGAACGAACCAAATTCAAACCCACAACAGCCGCCCTATCACCAATCCAACTTTCCTGCCACTGAGCAAAACCCGCGCACTGAAGCAAGTGTCCCAAGTGGCGACCCTCCTGGTCCAAACGAGGAGACTGACTTTATTAACCAAGCACTGCAAGCAATTGAGAGCAACATCAGTGCCAACCAACCAAGCGCCGCTGGTCCAAGCTCGAACAGTTCGCTAAATGATACTTCAAGTTCGGCTATCGGGGCACCATTACACAACCAAGGAACCCCTTCTGGTCAACCACAGTTGCAACAGCTACAGAGTCCACAACAACGTCGGGTGTCACAGCATGATAGCAACTACTGGGGTTCGTCCGTCCTCGAAAAACCGGCAACATCATTAAGTACTGACCAAACACAACTTCCAGGCCGACCACCACCGCCGCCTACTGGACCAGGACCGGGACCACCAGGGCAAGGGACAGTTGAAAGCCAGGCCTTACCAGACCAATTGTTAAATAATCTTCGGAAATTTAACTCCTCCACGCCTTTTCACGGTCAAAGCAGTCCGGTTAAGGATCCTTCAAAGACAGCGCAATATTCGAACAACAATTTACCAGCACAGCACCAGAAAGGTTATGCGCCGAACCATCCTACACACGGCGCACCAACTGAAACCAGCAAGCTAGGCACGCAAATAGCCCGGCCATTCGACCACCACAACAGACCATTTCCAGCCACACAAAGTACGGAAAATCCATCCTCGGCGCACCAACAGCCGCGTCAAGTCAATCCCAACGAAGCCAATATGTTTCAACGCGAAAACAACCAGTACCAAAACGACACCATGCCTTCCGAAACGAACGTTCGTATGATGCCAAACTCGTTTAACTCCACCAATGGTGGTTTTCCGGGAAATACCCCACCTTTTCCGCCTCCCAGTGGTGCTGATCCGGTCAGGCCATATGGCAGACCCACATACCCCGGTGGCATAGAGTACAACCCATCTGGTGGCGAACAGCAATTTTCGCCTTACCCGAGCAATGCTGATCCAAACGCACAAGGTAATTTTAACCCTAAACCACCTGGCCACCCTCCGTACCAGTTTAACCACCCAACCAGTAAAGCATCGTACCCGCACCAACCAAACCAATATGGTGCACCTTTTAACCAACATTTCGAACAATTTGGTGATCAGCGCTTTCCGAACCAGCAACCAACGAGACACGCTCACCCTCAGACTGGTGACATGGGTCATTCCATGCCGAACGGCAACAGCTGGAATTTCAGGATGCCGTCCACTGGCCAAATACCACAGCAGTCGCCGCACGATGCGACCACACCTAACGACCAGCCGATGCCTCAACCTCCGCCTTCTTACCCTGCCGCTAACCGGAGGGTGAGCAGGAACACTTCAAGCGAGTGTTTCCCGGCTCCACGACACATATCGGAGCAACCATCCAGCAACGGAAGTACCAGCCGTAGTCCCATGGTGCAGAGCTCTCCTGCTGGACCAGGAGTGGTTTCACACAGTCCCTTTGCGGGCTCAGCTGGAAGCAGCCTGCGCAGCCCGTTGATGACTGAATCTCCTGTGTCCCAGTATCAAGGAGCCACGTCGAGTCCATCCGTGGTCAGTATGCCTCACCTCTCGTCGTCGCCGAACATCGGGCACTGCGGCGCAAATGCTCCCGGAGATACCCAACCGATTCCCGCCAACGTTCAGACCTACCGCCCGTGGCACGAACACCACCAGCAACAAGGCAACGCAGTGCCGAGAACAATGCCAATGCACACAGAACAAGCAAACAGTGAAATGGCGCGCAAACCTGAATCCCATTCCTCCGCTACAAGCGCCGCGGATCATTTTTTAGCCCGACCTGGCAGCAGTCTTGACAAACGACCCCACCCGCAACCAAGCACCGCCCTGCCGTACACCCGTGCGAACATTGCCAACAGACACCCTTCCATGGAGGGGCGATATGTGGGCAATGCTTCGTTCGCTGCTGCCAGGTTATCTGTTCCAGACAATCAGCAGGCGAGCACGACAACCAACAGCAACCAGCTTGGCCACCATCACAACCAGCACCACCCTCAGGGATACGAGAGCTCGGACAAGCACTTTGCCGAAACAATGACTACAGTGCTATACGGCAAAGCCCCTGAGCACCACCAAGGCTTTCTGCCTAACAAGGACCGCCATATGGGGCATGAGGCCGCACAAAAATCCGCCTCTTCGCCAACGGACGTTCACTCGACAATATCGCCTGGTGAAAGCGGGTACGACTCCGCCGAGTTGTCTTCGGTCCTAAGCGAGAACTCACACCATCACCACCAGGCGGCGCAGTCGCTGAGCGTGGAGGGTATTATACTGCCCCATGCGGACAAAATCAATCCAAGCGAGCAGCCAAAAAACTTGCATGCGGCCTCGGTGGGATCCGAAAACCAGCGGACGCTCGAGTTTAACGCAAATGGCTCTTCGGTGGGAACTACGATCTTATCCCAACCGGTTGAAGGTGAGAGAAATTAAGTTTTCTTTTCACCGCTGCTTATTTTTTTCTGTCAAGTGTTTTTGTTTTTTTGTGATCGACGCTTTTTACTCCATAGTTCGCCGGTTTAAATTATTCTCCCTCGCTAGACAAGGCAATAATAAATATGTGAAAAACGAAAACTTGTGTGATGGATTTCAAATTCTGGTATCAGTGGCGGATCTAGTTTTCAGCCCACCACAATCGCCAGTGTGTTAGTTTTTTGAGGCCAATTCTGCAGTAAACGTTTTTCTGAAAAAAGTAATGGTTGATACCAAGGTGTTATGTCAGTTTCTCCACAAAGAAACTAAAAATAAAATTTTGTATGACAATTTCAAAAATGTTGATATAAACAGAAAATGTTTTGGGTTTCGATGAAGTTATAGTATGGATAGAATTAAATTTGACAAAATATCTACCAGACCTCTCCACAGGGATTTTACAGTAGATCCGCCACTGGGTATAGAATTTGTAATCATCTAAATCAGTGCTCTTCAACCGTTTTCTTTTATGGTCGATAGTGCGATTTCATGCACCCTTGTGGGTAATATAACATTTACGGACAGTTTTGACCTTTTAGAGACCCTGAATAAAATGTCATGCTTAAAAAGCCTAATTATAAATAAATAATCCATAAGAGAACTGTTTTAAAGTAGTTGCACACACACACTGCAAATACTTACACTTATACAACTTTTTTACATACTTGATGCCTCTGTACCTCTGTGACTGTTAAAGTTACCCCATGCATCCAAGGTTGAAGATCGCTGATGTAAATCACAGATAAAACTTCCAAATTGCACAATATACAGTAAACCTCGGTTAATCCGGACCCGTTAGACCACAAAAAATTGTCCGTATTAGGCGAAGATCTGGATAAACCAATGTCGATTAGTTTAAGTGATGCCACATTACAAATAATTTGTACCTCATTTTTTCTCCAAATTAGGCGAAGATCTGGATAAACCAATGTCGATTAGTTTAAGTGATGCCACATTACAAATAATTTGTACCTCATTTTTTCTCCAAATTAGGCGAAGATCCGGATTAACCAATGTCGATTAGTAAAGTCTTACCACATAACAAATCATTTATACCTCGAGCTTTGTCCGAATTAGATGAAGATCTGGACTAACTGAGGTTTACCATACCTACAATGAGACTCCGGCCCAAAATAAACATGTTTAGCATTGAATTTAAGCCTATAAAGTATTACAAAATCTCCCGTAGTAGTAACAATAGTGCAACGTATTCTGAACTGACTGATTTGTTCAGAGCCGAGCCGTTCAAACTCTCGTCCACTGCCCGCTGAGGCCGCTTCCTCTGTGGTGAACAACACCGCACCTGCTACTAGTCTTTCAACCTTTCTACTCACCGCACTACCTCAAAAAGTCAACTTAGCTTCAAACGCATTGAGTTGCACCTCGGTGACGACCACGTGCTCTCTGACGTCACCCACCGTGGGAATCAAGCCCAGAAGCCAGTCACTTGATCTGGACGAGCCGATAAGTAATAAATACCCGAAAGTGATTTTACGACGGTACAGCTTTCAAGGGGTATCGAGTTCTGAGACTGGAACTCATAAAGTCGCGAGTTCCACAAAAGTCGCTACTATTCATCACACAACAGCACCTTCAGAAAATCTTTGTTTTACTCCGGCGTTTCGGGGTCAACATCAAAAGTGTACCGTTTTGGATACACCACCGCAAACCCCTTTGAGTTACTTGCATAGAAAACCCAGTGATGAGTCTCTACCATATTACGGAAAAAACAGTGCCCTACCAACACCCCCTCATAAGCCCGAAGAGTTTTTGAAGACTCCGTCGATGGGCTCCGATGATCTCCGCGGTCGTGTGATAACGTGCAAGGGACCTAATAACACTGTGGTTCGGAAATCGGTCTTCCCACCTTGCGCTTGTATACCAGGTAAGGAAAACGTTGTAGTATTACTTTTACATTGAAATTTAATTTTGTGCAACTTTTCAAACCCAAATACCATTCTAGGTTTCTTGTTTAGGAAAAAGTTATGATTCATTCTGTTTTTTTTTTGGTTTTTCTGTGGCGTATTTATGAGTTTTAGCCTAAGATGTTTGATGCATATTAATGAAACTTTTGTGCCTAGATATATACATGCATTTAGCTTTGGCGATTCTGTCGAAAGAGCAAGCGTTTTTCATACTGCAACGCACCACAAACGAATTTTTTATGAATATCCCAGGTTCAAAGTGCTGCCGCATTAATAATTTCTGATCAAATTTTTGGTCAGCATTCAGCTCAAAAGATATAATCTAAGATATAAATAGGATATATGAATGTAAAACCTATTTAGAAACCAACTTTTTGTACAAATACAACTACCTTGTAGCGGGCATAGTGTATTGTTAAATATTATGTGTAAAATAAAGATTTTTTTTGCATCAGATTCAGACGGTACAGATGATGACGCTCCTTACTACACACACCTGGGTGCCGCGTCGTCTATTCCCGAAATTAGAAAACTTTTTGAAGAAAGATGTGGCCATACTGGGAAAGCTCTTCGCATAGAAAAGGTATGCAAATAAATGTTTATCCTATTTGATTTTTGGTTTGTCAAGTCTTTATACAATTTTTGTCCTTTAAGGTCCAGTACACTGGCAAGGAAGGCAAAACTGCTCATGGATGCCCAATCGCTAAATGGGTAAGAAATATTCGTTTTCAGGTTGTTATGAGACGCACTTTATACTGTCCATATCTTTTGAAAATTCATGTAAAGAGTTTGGTTAAAAAAATCGTTTTATTTTTTGTAAGATGTACTGCACACCTTTATGTTTTTCAAAAGCCAGTTGAAATAGATGATTAGAATATCGTTTTTTATTTTGTATGATGCACTGCATACTTCAATTTCTTGGGCTATTTAAAACGTTTGATTAAAAAATCAGTTTTATATTGTTCTTGTTGGACCTACGTTCATTTATTAAAAAAACACATTTGAAACAGTTCGGTCAAAGAAATCGTTTGTATATTTTTGTAAGATGTGCTGCATATCCCTTTTTTGATAAGCCATTTAAAACATAGGTCGAAACATCGTACACTGTCTGCAGCTTACTTGTCTTTTATTGGCTTGATGCACTTTCGTTTATACCAGTTGGGTTGAAAAATATTTTGTCTTTTGCTGTATATCACAAATACTTTTTAGGTTCTGCGAAGATCTGGAATAGAAGAAAAAGTTTTGGTTGTCTGTAGAAAACGGTCAAAGCATCATTGCCCTACAGCAGTGGTTGCATTAGTTATCATGTTATGGGAAGGTGTGGAACGACCCATGGCTGACTACGTCTACAGCAAGTTTACTGAATTAATTCCTACAAACGGTGAAGCTACAGAAAGAAGATGTGCCACCAATGAAGAGTAAGTTTACGTTTAATTGTAAAAGTGCTTTAAAATGGGGATAAAGTGTAGGCTCACTTATAAACTAACCCCTAAAACAATAAAAAACTATGAAACAAAACTAACAGTTTTGCTAAATTTGCAAACCGTTGCAAGGACGCATAAATTTTAAAAGCGGAAAAGCGAATTCTTTATCTCCTATATTTAAAAAAAACTGAAGCATTTGGCCTTGAAACCTTAACAAAGTACCTCATATATACATAAGCTTGATGTGGTTTGTAGGTTTTCCTTATTAAAATGTGTTACTTGCTTGATGTTACAGTTTCACTTTCTTCATATCACTGAATAGGATAACGTTTTGATTTAAATATTTTTTTTTGGGGGGGACATTATTTTACTTGATTGCACATTTAAAAACTGTTGAAATGATCACAAATGCATTTTTGGTTTGTTTTGCGTTTATTCTCCGTGTTGCAAGTTTTCCTAACACACTTTTAATGACTAACAGCCGGCATATAGTTTTTTACACAATCGTTGTGTATGATGACTCAGTTGCGTCAAGAAAAAATAAAAACAAACATATCTTTAAAATATGTTTTGTTTTATGCCTAACATTAACAATAAACAGACCTTCCATTTTCCATGGTACAATTCTTATGACCTCAAATCACAAGGAAAAGCCAATACCTGTTCGAAGCTATAAATAACAAAAATCGATGAATACAAAATTACATTTTGCATTTCTAACGTTGCGTGTAACCGTTTTTTTTTCTTTTAGGAGAACCTGTGCTTGTCAAGGCTTCGATGATGCTTCGGGCGGGGCCTCCTTTTCTTTCGGTTGTTCCTGGTCGATGTTCTACAACGGCTGCAAATACGCGAGGTCCGTGAACCCGAACAAGTTCAAGTTGAATGGCACCAAGGACAACGCCGCCGAAAAGTTTGTGGAAAACATCTGTCAACGATTAGCGACTGACATGAGTTCAAAATACAAGATGGCCGCCCCTGATGCCCATAAAAACCAGGTGTGTTACGAAAAATCGTGCAGGTCACAAAATTTAAGAAAATCGAGTTATATGAATATTAAAATAGGTTAAAATACAGTAAACCTCGGTAAAACCCGAATCGGTTATAGTCCAGATCTTCGCCTAATTCGGACAAAACTTGAGGTACAAATGATTTGTAATGTGGTCAGACTTAAAATATCCGACATCGGTTAAACCAGATTTTCGCCTAATTGGGACAATTTTGTTGGTCCAAACGGATTCGGATTAACCGCGGTTTACTGTAAATATGTTCAGAGGTTGTCTTTGTTCAGCTTTCAGAGGTTCTAAACTGTTTTTGTCTCATTTCCCCTTGGCCATGTTGATAGATAAAATTTACACCGTTTCTTCCTTTCTACTGATATTTAAAGTTCACATAAATGGAGAAATTTAATAAGGAAATAACGGCCAAATGTAAAGTAAAAAGCGTCATGCTCTATTATTCAAACGTTTCGGCAAATGCTTATGACATCATCAGTAATACGTTTAAGTTCTAAAACACATCGCCGTTTACGTATATTTGTGCCGTTATATTCCTAATTAAACTTATGAAGATATTTCTTTATGCAAACTAGCTATAAAATTCCGGGGCTGTCACTGTGAAATGTTTGTTACATCAGAACCTGTCTTTGTTTTCACGATGACTCAGCGTTTTCGTGTAATTTAATTGCCACCTCGTTTAAATACGATTTGTTTATCACGCACAGACCGAACACGAGTCAAAGGGCACAGAATGCAGATTAGGTGAAAATTCCGAGCTCGAAGGAAGACCTTTCAGTGGAGTAACTCTATGCATGGATTTCTGCGCACATTCACACAAAGACCAAAACAATATGGACAATGGCTCAACTGTGGTAAGCTTCCAATACAAGACATTTTATATGTGATTGATTAAAAATGAGTTTTTTCTTGTTTAAAACAGGTTAAAAAATATTTACTCATTTGGTATAACGCCCTTGGTAGGCCTGGCCTACTATAAAGTTTGAAATGAACATATTTGGTCTAGATTGATATAACATTTTTATTTATTTCTACCTAGGGTATTTAAAAGCCTTGTTTGGCTTTTGTATTTCTTTTCTAATGTTGACAATAGTTTTTGTAACTTTTTGATTTCAATTTGACAAAGTTTTATAACACTTCAACGGCTTCAATTTTTCTCAGTTTTTCGTTAACAATCTTATCTAATAAATATGTATTTAACATTGAATAAATCTGCCCAAAACAGTGTAAAGGAGTAATATGAAAAAGTTTGGTCAACGAAGACAACACATTTTTCCTCGCTCAAAGTTTAACACAAAGTAAACCTCGCTTAAACCTTCACCTAATTCGGATAAAAGTCGAAGTGCAAATGATTTGTAATTTGTTAAAACTTGAACTAATCGACATTGGTTAATCTAAAAGTTCGCATAATCCGAATAAATATTTTGGTCCAAATAGGCCCGGATTCACCGAGGTTTAGTGTATATTTATATTTTTACTATGTATAGGTTTTGACACTGACGAAGCCTGAAATGCGGGAACTTGGAAAAAAGCCGGCCGACGAACAGCTTCATGTTTTACCCTTGTATAAACTTGACCTTTCAAATGAACAGGGAACTTATGATGGAGTCCTGGACAAAATCAACAGCGGTGCCATTGAGGTGTGTATATTTGACTTAGGCAACTTATAGCATGTCCATCTTGCTTCAGAGAGCATACAAACAACGACCAAATGCGCCCAATCTTTTTTAACGTTCAGTTATATCTTGGTATAGACTGGCAAGCAGAAAATTTGTTTTGAGTATAAATATAAAAGTTACATATTACTTTTAATCATCTGTGATCTGTCATATATGACGAGTCAAAAAAATTGAAGTACTGATTTTTGATCAGTTTATTTTACCACTTCAATTCTCTCTGTTGTTCTTACATATCGGTCCTTAAACACTTTTTTTCCTTAAACACCCCACAAAATGTTTGACTCGGGTATATTATATTTGCTGTTTGAGCATAGATTTGTGAAAAAAACAACGAACAGATGACTATTGGATATTTGATATCAGTGTCAATAACTCTAAAAAAACTAAGATACACAATTGTTCAAATAAGTCCAAATATTAAATGCATAAAACAAGGGCCATCATCGCAGCTTATCCAAGAAAAAAAACAGCCATTGTAGTCTGGGTTGTGAAGTCGGTGAAGTCAAACTTTTCATGGTGAAATCGGAGTCGTGATACTTTTGGCGAGTGCAACTATTGCAAACATGTTAAAAACAGAAGTTTAGTCTAGGTAGGATTTTTTTTGTAAAGATTTAAATCGGAGTCGGAAATTTTTTAATGAGTTGAATCAGAGTCAAAAAATGTGTAACCAAATCTACGATTCTGAATATAGTAATCATCTTATAGTTCATGAGCACCCATCCGAGATCTTTGCTAAGAGCCTACGAGTTCAAATAGTTCATCGTTAGTGGAGTAACTAAAAGATATTTGTGTTTTGTAAGTTCTAATGTCAACTCATCTTTTCTCAAACAGATTCTGTCAAGCTTCCCAAGACAGATTCGACTCCGTGACAAACCGCTTGGAACTTGCAAACAGCGCAAGGACAAGAAGCGTCGTGGTGAAACGTATACGACTCCGCCCAAGAAGAAACGCGGAAAATTTCCGAATCGTTCGATGTCTGTGGAAGACACCGCGTCCATGGATAAGCAACCTCAAGTTAAAATTCAAAGACTCGAAAATACTTGGTTAGTTGGCTGATTGTTTTAATACTAACGGGACGTTTTACTACTTGAAGCATGATAGGGCACTTGTTTTCTGTATATTTGATATGTGTTTTTTTTTTAACAAAATTGCTGAAATAAACTCATTATATATTTTGGCCCAAACTTTCTCGCGGATGTGTACCACTTTTTTTCGTTTTCGAGATTTTTATATATTTTATAAACTATATATTTTCAAATTCCACATTATTGTAGCAACATTTGCTGCATTTCGATTAAATGGTTTGAAAGGTACTCCTATGAAAGTATTCTCAGTAAATTGCAGTGTTTTTGTGTTTTCTATGTGGTTAATAATAGTAGCAACGTGTCTAAATTGATTTTGTTATTTCAACAAAAACGTCAATAAAGAGAAATAAATTAAATTAAAATTTCACCAACACTGAAAAAGAACGTATACAGAACCCAGTGAACGCAGCTATTGAAATTAGTGTAAAATTTATAGATAAATTTTATTCATATTTTGTAGGTTTAACCAACAACAGCAACAACATGCTTCACCCATGTATTCATCTTTCAACAAAACCATGCACATCAACCCCCAAGCCCCACAAATGGACCCCATATATTCACCCCCTCCGAGATGGCCCTACAGACGCCACCCATCTTTCTCACCCGCCCCCTCATTGGATCACAACCTTCCATCAATCGGCAGCATTTTCAGCCCCGGTGGGACCCAAATTCATTCCAAAAGCCCCTTGCCCCCATGTGGCTTTACCCCACCTCTTACCCCAAGGCAACAGGCCCCATCTCCCATGCAGGCCTCCTTCCAATTTGGCCGAAGACTTTCCACCACTTCACCCTCTTTACCCCCTAATTCACCCCACGTGGGAGCGTTACCCCATATGGGGTCCGGTCAAAATTTTCCACCCATGACCCAACCTGTACACATGGTAAAGAGTGAGCCTTATACGGAAGAGTTGAATTACCCTGGTCATAAGATAAATTTGAAGAGCTACGCTGCGAATTCGTCAATGTCTCCGAATACAGCTTCTCTGCATAGTAATGTGCAGGTAAAAACCGAAGACCCTAAACCACAAACGAGGTTCTTTTCGGATGCAACGGAAAGTTTTGGAGACGAGGAAGTGGGTGGTGTTGCCATCGCACCAATGCACGGATCGGTAAGAACTTTGTCACAAGTATATGCTTTCTGTTTTTCATAGATTTTAGTTCATGCAAATACGTATATTTTGCTTTAACAGCATCGTAAGTACCTTATTTTAATACAAGCTCTTTCGTAGAAATGTAAAAATGAAAAAAAAATCTATTTGAAAAGTTACTGACGACGCTGTTAAGCGAAATACATATGTCTAAAATTTAAAAGGTAATGGACCTAATGCTTTTAACTTAAATCTAATGACATAAGGTTTGTTTTGTCTTCATTCGCCAAACAGAAGTAATCTTGTCCTATTATCGCCGTTACTACTTTGTGATTACGCATGTCTCACGTGGTTTTGCACGTGTTTAAAGAAGCTATGTACAATATTATCAACATAGGTCTATAAGTGATTAATACACCGCAAAAATACTGTCATAAATACAACGCTGTATAAATAAGTGGAAATTATTATTTTTTTTCACTCTTAGTTATTTATTGTCATAAACAGTGATATTGTTTTTGTACATATTTTTACATATTGTTTTTGTCCATATTTTTTTTTCTTTTTTCTTTTTTCTTTTTTTTTTACGAAAGACACTATAAAGGGTGTATTTAAAATAGCGAAATAGAAACGCTGACCTTCTGGTTGGTTCTTAAACATTCCGCTTAGTTATTATTAATTTAATACGTCAACGCTTACTTTTCGATGTAGGTCTTGATTGAATGCGCAAAACGTGAACTCCATGCCACCACCCCTCTCCTAAAACCCGACCGTTTTCATCCCTCTCGGATTTCGATGGTTTTCTATCAACACAAGAACATGAACTACAGGAATCATGGTGCTGCCGAGTACGTGGAAAAAGAAACTCAACGCAACATTGAAAAGGTAAAACAACAATTGTCCGTATTGTTATGACTGGAAATATTACAACAAAAGTGTCCTACTGTTGAGCTGTGTGTATTATTCTAAAGTTGTTTATAACCAGTGTTCTTATTTAGGCCAAGCTAGCCGAAGAAAAAAGGAACGAGGACATGCTAAAACAACAACAAAAACAGCAGCAGCAACAACAGCAACAGCAACAACAGTTGATGCAGCAGCAGCAGCAGCAGCAACAATATATTTCACAACAGCAGCAACAACAACAACAACAATTAATCCCAAAACAAGAACCATTACTACAGCAACAGATTATACAGAAACAACAAATGATTCTACAGCAACAGCGACACCAGCTGCATGGACAGCATTCCTCTACCATGCAATACCAACCAAACCTTTCCCACAGATTGCCGACCACGCCTACTTCTGGCGCCTGGTCACACCCACCTCCCGTGACACGTCACCTGCCGCACGCATCTGCACCGATCCCGCTCCCGCAGCATCAAATTCCCAATCAATCAAATTCGTTGCCCTACGGCTTGGAATCGTCACCGCTTGTGCGGTACAGCCCAGGCGCGCCCTCTAGCGTCCAACGTCCCATCACTGTGTCTTATTCTCCGGGCAGCCGACCACAAAGCACCTACACGGCCCATACGGCCCCAATGTGGAACCAAACCTCTCATCAGCAGTACTACAACCAACATGCCCACGCGCAACAGCCACGTCACCCAGTGATGACGTCACAAAGCAATTACCACCAGGCCTACCACTACCCCGCTGTTCAGCAGCAACAACACCAAACTCAGCAGCCCCAACAAAATTACCCTGTCCACAGACAAGGGTACATGGGAAATATCCACCCATCTGCTTGTAACCCACAAACACCCCATTTCAGCCCGGGAATGCACCAAACCCCAGGGCTTAACAATTCGGGACCTAGAGGACCTATAACGTAGCGTGTACTGTGTCATATAAAAGCGCAAAAGCAAAAGGCGTTTATTTTTGTACATCGGTACACTTGCGGCGCTGTGGAGCACCCCAAAAACTTTCCAGGCGCCAAATGGCACAATTCATATAAATTTGTTACTTTCCATTTGTACACGTGTACTGATACAATATGATATAATGTATATTTTGCTCTAGTAGGTCTTAGTACCAAACCAAAACTGGTTTATTTCTGTCGAGAAATCGCAGTGCAATATTTCTCCGTTTAGCAGCTTTTTTGATGCTCTGAGCGCCTTTGCTGCGATTGAACTAAAAAAGTAAACACGAATTCTGGCACAAAAAGTCGCAGAGATATTTGTTGATTATGCCAATTTAGTTACAGCCAAAGCCACTAAATTCTGGTAATAAGAAGTTGCAAAAAAATCCAATGCCTATCATCCTATTTTTTCATACCTCTATGTATGTATATGAGTCGGCAAATATTATTTATTTTCATCCATTAACTGCGTACTGGCTCCATTCCCTGTTGTGTTTTTCAACTTTTTCGCATTCTCTTCCGTGTTTTTCAATGGAAAGTGAAAATTTTGCACTGCTTCGCTTGTGTATATTTTTTTTCCATTTGGTGATACCGAAAAAATTATTACGTTGCTCCGTTATTTTTTGCGTCCAATTTTTTGTTGCTTTTTTCTGTTTATTTATTTTCGCCTTGCTTTTCCCTATTTCGGCGATGTCAATCACAATATGTTTTTGCGTTTGTTTTTTTGTTGTGGTCGTATGAAGCAAATTATCCACTCATTAGAATCGGCCATGGAGTAGTAATCAACAAACATTTACTGTTAAGTTTTAATTTGTTAATATTTAGCAATACTGAATTAGGGCATCTTGCTTTTGATATTTTTTTGTATTTCGGGTCCTATTATGATTGTGTGAACAAGGTCATTTTTCCCAGTTCCGTGCTATGCTATATTTTTCGTCTGGAGGAAAATGATTCTGGCCTCCTATTTGTTTTTTTCTTTGTGTCAAGTGATTATCAAGGAAACAATGAACAAACTTTTGCGTGAAACTCGTTTTAAGCTTATTTACAACTGAAAGCAAATTAGTTTTTAGTCGAGTTTGATCAGAAATGTTAGTGTTACTGTCTTACCAGAAATTTAGCAAGAATGGACAAAAGTTTACAAGCTTTGTATTTTCTAAGGTTTTGCAACCACTGCAAAATAAGTTCGGTTTCAGCAGCTATAGAAAATGTAAGCTACAACTTGACACGGAGTAAACATATGAATTCAGACCAACACAAAAAGCATAGTTTAACAAAATGTGGAAAATATTTTAGTTTACACCACTCTTTCAAACCGGAAAGATATAATCTAATACAGTGATTTTCAACCTCTTTTACTTTGCGACCTTAGAGGAGGTTTTCTGGCACAACGAGACACCTTCACAAACACATAGAAAAGTTTAATTACCGGAATGTGATCATCATAGCAGCAAACCCTGAAATGTGGTCATGGCTCACGTCACCACAAACCTTTTTACCATTTTCTACATTTCATGTCAAGAAAAACCAACATCCAAACTCATAGAAGTATTTATTCGCAAATACTGTTGTACCAATTCTAAATCAAATTGACGTGCAAGTTACCATGCTAAACGTAACACACGGGGAAAGTTTTTATGATACGGATAAAATCACCCAGAGTTGGGTTACGTCTCCGCGAACCCCCCAAAAGTGCTTACAGCATTCTCTGAGTTAGTGGCTTCTGTCATAATGCAAAAATAACGTTTTTGCACGCTTGGGGTCACCAAATGTATCGAGGTGTTTATTCGAGGTACATCGTAATAGAATAACACAATGAGCGAATACGCCGCATAAGACGAGAGTCAGAGAAAGAAGGCAATCTGTCCGATTCGCTGTAGTATGAAAGCACATGATAACGGTAGTGAGAGAGGCCGCTACATGGCGACCGTCTGGGAGTCGCGACACCCAGGTTGAGAAACACTAATCTAATAACTACATTTTAATTGCCCTCGCATTCCTGAACGGAACCAAACAGTTACGTATAAAGTTTTAATATTTGCACAAAGGGTTGATTATTTTATAATAAAAAGAAAACTCGTTTGGATTCGCTACGTTCAAAATAGGGGAAAAACCCCAATTTACAAATCGCGGGAAAATGCCTTGTGTTTCCGAGTTGACTGTAGTAGGTTTTAATTTCAAAGTAAAAATTTCTGGCCCGAACACTGACGTGGCAGATTTATACCATGCCAAAACATGAAGTACCCAAACGGCCAGCAAGAAAAATACAAGGTAATATTGTAAAATGTGATGTCAGATAATATAACTAAATCAAAAATGTACCGTAATTTGTTGTAAAATATTTTTTCATGATTTACATAATTAAAAAAAATTTTGGTTGTATGTATAGGCAGCATAGAATCGTTTGTTGTGAACCAACCAAGTCATAATATACTAAAAAGCAAAGACGGACTAAAACAAGGAAAACTTGATTTATTCATGAAAAACAAATCTTCTGCAGAAAGTTCTGAAGAAACAAGCAAGTAAGATAAGAATTTAAGAAACCTAATTGTTGTTCATTTACATGCTGAAGTTTCTGCTTGTTTCTTTCTTTTGGTTTATAATGTGCTTTGTCAACTTAGAAGAATATTTCTACCTTCTATACCAGTGGTTCTCAACCGCGGGTCCGCAGACCGGTGCCGGTCCGCGTCAACTTTCCTTCCAGTCCGCCAATATATTACAATTTTATATCTCAATTGCAAAATGAAAGATGTTGAAGGTTTGTCTATTGATTAAAGAAATAAAACATCATTTTAAACTGATTGAGTTTCTCACGTTCCGTAATTTGCAGCATTGTGAAGTAAGACAAAGTTCAGAGTCTGCTTTGGACGATGTCGTATGTCACGATGCTGTTAAGTGTGATGTCATAATGTTTAAAGTGCAACTCATTCAAGACCAGTTGTATGTGAAAGCTAAAGAATTTATCTTAAAAATGTGCGCGCAGTGACCAAGCAATCCTGAGCGCGGTGACCAAGCAATGAAATTACTGCTGATTTTTTGTACAATTTACCTATCTGAGAAAAGCTTTTTACCATTACAACACCAAACAGAGAAATCGTGTGGAAGTCAACACTCTACTTCGCCTTGCAGAAACTTCATTAGAACCGCTTTTAACACATATGATATCAAACAGACAGCAGCAAACTTCTTATTAAATTGAATTTTTCATACTTCTTTTGAATTGCGTATTTTTGTCATAATTACATTTTGGTTTGATTTTAAAACTCTCCCGGTCTGCAAAATTTGTTCTGAAAATTTACCGGTCCGCAAACTGAAAAGGTTGAGAACCACTGTTCTATACAAACCTTTGCATGATTTCTTGTGGTTTTAAAATGATTTTACACCTTTATAGAACAAAAGTGATTATCAACCATTTAGATTATATAACTAATATTGTTTTCCTAGACCTGGACGACAGAAAAGAAAAATGTTGTCCCATGATTTTTTTGGAACAGTGTCAGCCAAGAAATCAAAAGCAGCCAAAGAATCCACTGTTGATTTAACAGAAAGCATCAATGTAAAAGTTGAAAATCCATGTTTAACAAAAACAAGCAAGACTACTGGACTAGAGCCTACTACCCCCAGCAATGATTATATTTTAGGCAGTGAAAATAACCTTAAATCCACCAGTGACAGCCATACACCAAACCCAGTACTAAGGCCGCACAGTAAAATATCCAAACATCACTTGAAAGTTGATAATGGCGGAAACAAAGATACTGAAGATGCAGAAGCCACAGTAATCTGCTCTGAAGAAAAGGATTTCAGTAATGTCATGGCAGAAGAAAAGAAAACAAATGAAATAAACCCTTGTGCTTCTTCATCCATGGTAACAGATGGTGATGCATGTGCTGCCATATCACACCAAACAGTTACAGACACAACAAATACTGTTACTGGGTTTGAGGCATTTGATGGACTTGATGATGATGATGACTTATTTGGTGAAGCCTTACAAAAACTAGATACATTGTCTGAAATAAATTTAAAAATGCAGAAAGGGCCAAGATTAAGGTCAGTTTATTAATTTAAAGTTTCTGTTATTTTTGTTCGGTATACTCTAAATCAGGGCTACTCAAATGGCGGCCCGCGGTCCAAATCCGGCCCTTTGGGGCATTGGATTTGGACCCCGACGGTCTTTTGATTGCAGCCACATACGCTATATTGTGTTTTAATTATGGGTCCCCTTCCCTGAAGGGGACACATATTGATTTTACTCAAATTGTTTTTTTGTTTTTTTCTTTGTTTTTTTTCCTTTTGTTTTCTTCCCAAAGTTTGTCCGACTCGTTTTTCTATCAAATGTTGGATTTGGCTGAAATTTACACAGATGGTAGATATAGTTATGTAGATGTGCATCCCACTTTGTTTTTGGTGATAACCCCAGTATTTACCCCGCTAGCCCCCTAAAATGGGTATTTTTCACCCGAAGTTTGTCCGACTCGTTTTTCCATCAAATGTTTGATGGATTTGGCTGAAATTTACACAGATGGTAGATATATTCATGTAGATGTGCATCCCACTTTGTTTTTGTTGACAACCCCAGTATTTACCCCACTAGCCCCCTAAAATGGGTGAGTTTTTAAACAGTGTCAGAATTGGCTGAAATTTGGATTTCTTGTATAGTATGCCATTTATAGGTGTCGATTGTTGTGTTCAACCCTGTAGTCCTAACATTTACCCCACAAGCCCCTAAAGTGTAAAACGTATTTGTATGTTACTGGGCACCACAAACAAAAGATTTCTTAGGAGCAATAGTGTTACAAGGGCAACCAGTTGTATGTTGCTCGTTGGTGGGTTGCTTGGTGGTCGTTTTTGCGCCATGGCAGTTAGGGGCTTGTTAACAGCCCTATGACGTCAGAAACAGTAACGGTTGTTGCTCAAAACACCTCTAGTGGTCGAAATTTTAAACATTGGCAGATTGGGCTGAAATTTTGCAGTACTATTTACTGAGTCATTGTGGTTTTTATATATTTTTTAGTTTGTGTGTCGAACCCAATTAGTTGCCCTACTAGCCCCCTAAAATGGGTCAGTTTTTTAAAACGTTAAATAGGACATACTTCAAACAATACTTGGGGTGAATCTAATTTTATAGTTTGTATTCTACATAGTATTATTATTTAAGCCCAGTGCCGATCACTGTGTTTTACTTTACAACACCCGACTTTCTCATGGTTATCTCTTGAATTGCATTATTTTCAACTTTGCATGTGTGGGGACCCATGAGTTTTTGCCTGCAGAAACGACTAAAGTTATAAAAGACGATGGCTAATATGGGACCCAATACAAAATAAGCATAGGAAATATATTTATGTTTTAAAATAGGTTATAGTGTATATGCAAGGGCAATATGTGCTAAGCCACCCTTCTAGTTTCTTGATAGTTGCTATGTAGCGACAGTTAACTCGAGTCCGCATAGCGATTCTCGGAGTACTGCTAGGATAGGAGCATGAAATATTTCCAAACTCCAATAGACTATTAACGAAACGGCGATTGTTTCCGCACAATTGTATCTATGACGCAATAACTGAATTTTGAATTACTACCTTAGGGCTTAGGAAGTAATCCTGCAAAACTAGATAAACTGTATTTTGTATGTCGTCGTGCCAAAACTTAATTTATGGTCAGTGCCCAATTCAAGCTTTTGTTTTGCTGACAGAAACATTTGGCTTGAAGCAATGTGTTAATTTTGTACCACTATTTTCCTCATTACCTATAACCAAAGTTGACTAAGACATGTTGCATTATTTACAGATGTGTCTGGACCTTTGGTATTTTTACCTTTTCTATCTGGACCTTTCACAAAACTAATTGAGTAGCCCTGCTCTAAATACTTTCTAGTTTATACATTTCAAATAATTTTTGTATATTTTTACAGTATTAAATTCACTATATTTACAGTATTAAATTCACTATATTTACAGTATTAAATTTGCAAACTTCTAGTAAGGAGTGAAATTTAAAAAAATTATACAGTTAATCACACATATTTTTGTGTCTTTGTTTTGTTTTACAGCAAAGACAACCCACTTGCAAACATTAGGTACAAAATACTCGATGTACAAAATGCAGTTGATGAAAATGGATGTACAGCCAAACAGTATTCAGCTGTTCATGAAGTATCACAGCAATTCAAAAACATTTGTTTACATGACCAATGGTAAATGATTTGTTTTCTTACTCACTGTTGGAATTAGATTTGAACAACACCCATGGTTTTATTTGGGCAAACTGGGGTCATATAATTGCTGGTCCCGTAACATATTTTTGTGTTGGCTATTTTTCATTTTTGTTGACTGAGCTCAAAAAGTTTACTAACCTGTAACCAGTGTGCCACAAAGACAATGCTTCCATAACCATAATTTGCACCAGCCTAGCATGGGTCATGTTGCTTGGCCCATATACAGACATAAAATCCTAACTAGCCCAACTATCTCAAATAAATCATTGGGTATTTGCTGGTTCGATTTTCACAAGGGCTCAAAGATGCTTTCAAGTACAAATCCTAGTCAGTGTGTTATGTCTGTGTATAGTTCAACCCCAGCAGACCATGTGTCTAAATTCCTGACAGTTGCTTGGTATTGTATTTTAAGTTTGTTAACAGAGACTGAGTGAAGTAAGGTTGCTGAGCACTGCAACGCTTGACCAGTAATATAAGTTCTAGTTTCATTCTAGACTTGCAGTGTCTAGTTTGTATAAAAGCGCGGACAACACTACATATGTTTTGTTGTGCAACTGTGGGGTTGCATATTTTTTTTACACAGAACCACCTTGACTGTACATCTGCAGGCTGTGCACCCTTGGTGTAAAACCAACTTTTACAACATAATCACATTTAAAAGCATGAACAAAGTCTAACATATCTTGCTAATAATGTAAACAGTGAAAAGAGTGTTTATATATCTCAATTATACTTTTTTTAAGTGCATTACCTTACTTGTGGTTAGCAATCCTAGGTTATGTTTTGGGTATAGGTTAGTGATGGGACGAGTACCCGGTACTCGGTACTCAGTATCGATGGTATCGAACGATTTCAGTGGTATCAATACTCGTACTCGGTATCGAAATATTTTGTCTCAGTTTTCGATACCAACGTGCGAGTACCGAAGGCCAATTTACACCATAAGAATACGGGCAACTTATTGCCAATATTTGCTTCGGACAGCACCAACGTGGAAAAAAGTTCCGCCAGTTTACGTATATCTTTTTCGCTATCATGTGCAGATTATATTTTTCGGTATGTGTCTGTGCACGCCTGTACCCCGACCATGGCAGATAAATTAGCCAGTGATATACAACTAAGTACAACACTAGACTTAAGTACTCGGTCATCGTACTCGGTTCTCGGTATCGAAGTTATATACATGTGGTACTCGTACTCGGTATCGGTACTCGCTTCAAAACCTGGTATCGTCCCATCACTAGTATAGGTAATCAATTTTTTTTATCATTTTAAAGTTAGCTTGTGTTCAGGCAAGATTTGAACCTGGAGCCTGGTGATGTTGTCAATGTTATTCAAGATGAGAAAGAAACTACATTGCCAGAAAATGTAATAAACGTAACTACAAAGAAAAATTTGCTTGTTCACCATCCTGATGTGTTAATCAGTGGAACAACTGTTTCTAATGCACTTGGCTGTTTA
Source organism: Phallusia mammillata (assembly GCF_965637545.1). Taxonomy (NCBI): domain Eukaryota; kingdom Metazoa; phylum Chordata; class Ascidiacea; order Phlebobranchia; family Ascidiidae; genus Phallusia; species Phallusia mammillata. Next base: position 15,615,545 of record NC_137257.1, on the reverse strand, counting down.
CGGAGAGCTGTATTGTCTGAAAGATTTAAGGTATTTCAAACACATTTATTTATTAGCTCACAGACCCCTGCCACAGTTATAAGTGCAAAAGATTGCATGCAAAATGGCATTTCTTGTATGTACAGAATTAAATGTATCAGCATTCACACACTCAGAAATGGAACAATGTTAATGTGTAGGTTTAAATCACAGTAGTTGCTTTGCAATCAGTGAGCCTTAGAAGAAATGTCTGACAAGAAGCTTGGTGTGTATAATTTAAACAATGACCTATGTTTTTTAAAAAAAACTAGTCAATTCAAAGTATCTTTAGTTAAAGATAAATGATGCCTGGGATACAATGTAAAAATTGGTAAGTCATGTAACTATGATAAATAAAAAGAGAAGTGTATTATTTGGGTAGGCATAATTTTGTAGAATCTGTCATTTAACCAGTATGCAGAACATGGCAGTTCCCACCAAGATCTCAGGTATGCAGGACCGATTTGTCCCGTGTGCGCGCGTGCACAACCTGTAAGTTCGCATGCAAGGCCAATTTCAGCAAACGCAAAGCAAGCGATAGATATTAAGACAGGACAATTAATGCCTTTGGTGCAAAATTTTGCAACCCTAAAAATCCTGCCTGCAAAATTTGTTTTTCAAAAAAATAAAAAAAATGCGCTTGCAGCTGCCATACTCGGCAGGCTGGTCAATTTAAGCTTACTTCGAAAATATGATGCTGAAACATGCCCTACTTTTTTATAGTGTTGAAAAAAAACTGTTGAAATTTTGTAACAGAATACTGAAAGAGCAACAGAGGATTCAAAGATCAGTCCAGTGATGTTTGTTGGAACTGTTGTACATTCTTTGTTTCAATCAGCAATTGCTTACAATGGTAAACTCAATTCTGAGGAACTACTGAAAATGACCAAAGAAACTGTGCATGATCCACGTTACATGTCAGACATGTATGTTTGTTTGAATATGAATCATTTGATGCAAAAAGGTTTTTAAATGTTGACATGATTGAGTAATGACATTAAGGCATTCATGATGTAAATTTGTATCTAAGTTTTATGGCAATTATTTTCTTACTTTGTATGGCATTTATTTTTATTTTTTCAACTTTAAGTGTTTTTAAAACTTGTCAAATTTCAATTTGATTATGTTCAGGAAAAAGATCATTGTGAATGTTAAAAAGGGAAATTATACTAAAACTAAAAGAAATATTTAAGAGTCAGAATAAAAATGTAAAAAATTCTGTTTGAGTTTTTTGTCAGCTTTTTTTCATACGAACGTAAATAACATTAAAAGTATAAAGAAAATATGATACTGATTGCATTTACTAAATTTCGCTAAAAAAGGATTCAGACATGCCGAAATTCTATTTGTTAATTTGCAATTACACAAAATTTACTGTTTTGAGTATTTTTTCAGCATAACATTAAACACAACACATGAAGAGATAGTTTCTTTGGTGCAACCATACATCTCATACATCATTAAATGGATTGATCAATATTCAAGTATAGTGGTTCCAGCCAACAGTGGTCAAATTCAATTCTGTTTGCCTCCAAATGTTTGGGAATCACAACCTTCAGGAAAAAGACAAATGACCCACAAGTTTAAGGCCAAGATAGCAATGAATGAGGTAACGTACAGATTGTTCAAGTTTGCTTTGATTATTAATCCAAACTTGATCCTCCAGATGTTTGACCCCGAACTACCCAGCGGTTCACCCCCAGGCCCCCGAAACGTACAATTTTTAACGCTGGTTTGGTAAAGAAGGAGTGCTTCAAATTTATTCAAATTTGGACATATGTTAGTTATTAATCTGAACTTGATCCTCCAGAAGTTTGACCCCGAATGACCCAGCGGTAGAGTAACTTGACGTCGGACAGACGTTTTACGAGTCGTCGTTTCGGTGATTAGAAATCAGCTGTTTTTAGCAATGCTATGTCGTTTTATTAAGTTATCACTCACATTTGTAGTTTTGGCGAAGGTTTTACACCTATGACATGATTTAAACCTAATAAGCGTGCTTCGGTTTTGTATATGTCAAGCAAAACTTTGTTAATCAAAATAAAGATGAAAAAATAAACTTGACTTTTTTGCAAAATAAATGTTTTTTAAATGCTCGTTGTCAGGTTGGCCGCCGCATGATCACGGGTTACTTAAGGTCAACTAGTAGGTATTACAAACACAGTTCAGGACTTTCTTTCGTCATAACGTAGCATTTTTTGACAATCAATTTGGGAAACAATACTCAAGGCATGTATAAATTAGCCTTAACTGTATTGTTGAACACTAAGGACAGTGTGCTATTAAAACGGTGTCAAAGGTCAAACAGTCGTTTGGCGTGTGCACCCTGTGAGGTTACTGCAGGTCAATGGTACTTGTTTTGCGAAACAAAGTTCAATGAAAAACAATTTGTTATGCATACACTTGTAGCAAATTGCTTTTTAATTTAAAGTGTCTGTAACACAACTGTTACAGCTTTCTAAAAAAATTTTGTTTAAAACCCGACCTTGGACGACAATATCTTGGTCAAAGCAAGAGATTAAATTAAAGTATTTGTTTTTTTTAATGTTTTTGTAATTACACGACAATAATAGTGCAAAAAGAATACGAACAATTTTGTTTTATTGTTGGGTTAATGCTTTTTAAAAATTTGACCTTAAGAGTCTAAAAATCACTGCAACATTTGTTTACCGTAAATCCGCACAAACACGTGTGTGGGGACCCATTAGTTTTTGTTTACAAAAACAATCATATGTGTAGATAAAATGATGTGTGTAGTAAATTGGTAAATATCGTATAGAATATATAAAATGAAAGTATATCAGAAAGCCACTCTTCTAGTTTTTTTGTAATGCCAGCAATGCATGATTTTTCTTTCAAAAACTGTTTTATTCATTTTGTATTTTTACTGACAAATTTAAACTGTGAATGTAGTTTAATGAAAGTGCTCAATAATTTTGAAATTAAATCAAAGAAAAAAAAAATGAATTCCAAAAATATGGCACATTATTAGACTGCTGTATAATTGTCTATTTTTCTTTTTTTTACGAAAGCAATTAAATAAATTGAATATTTTCAATGGCAAAATGTGCTAAGCTGTCCTTCTAGTTGGTAAATAGAATCAGTAAAAAAAACAGCTAAATATATGGCACATCATTAGACTGTCGTATAATTGTGTGTTTCATTTTTTTGTTTGGTAAACCATAAAAAATATGGGAATACTTCATTTTTAGATCAAGGATATTGAGGAAAATGTATGGTCACCACGGTATGGATTGAAGGGAAAAATTGATGTTACTGGAGAATTTACCATTAGGGAAATAGGTGGAAGGATCCAGAAAAAATCTATAATCCCTCTTGAGCTCAAAACAGGAAAAGATAGCCACTCGATGGAGCACCACCTTCAAGTATGAGCTTAGTTTATTTAATCTAATTTTCATTTTTTAACAATTTTAATCTCATTATAGGTTGGAGTTTATGCAATGTTTTGCGCTGATCGAAGAAATATCATTAATCCAACTAGTTCGCTCCCAACTGGCTTGCTTCTTTATCTGAAATCTGGAAACATGTCAAGCATTCCACTGAAACACACTGATAAACTGGGAGTGATAATGCTTCGAAACAAGGTAGTGTAGTGTAATGTAATGGTGCACTGATCAGACAAAATTCAGATGAAATCCTTATACATAGCCTTAAACTTATTCAATTTCATCAGCTTACACCAAACCTTATACAGACGAAACCGGTTAGTCGCAAGTCAGTTAGTCGGGAAAACCAGTTAATAGTAACGGTTTTGCTAATCCTGGACTTTTGATGATTTCTTAAGAAAAAAGTTGATTAAATGCAATGTGCTTAATCGGGAAAACTGATTTGTCAAGGCAAAATGCTTGGCAAATTACAATCCTGATTAACTGGTTCCATGTGTACTTGAAAAATTCATCAAAAAAAACGAATCATTTGTCATGTATGGTCATATTTTGATACAAATACATAAACTTTGCTGCCCAACAAAAGTGGTGTTACTACAACAGGATAGTTATGTTGCATGATATTAATTACTCTTAATTACAAGTTTTTAGAAAATGGTTATTTTCATTTTGAGTGTGTTTTTAGTTTGTCTCTGTAAAAACAGTCAATAGAACAGTTTTGCTGTAAATACTGTTTATTTATTATCATAACTTTGTTTTTTAAAGGTGGCTGACTTCTTAAGAAAAACGGTCAAGAAATCAATAGAAAATGGTGGCACAACTGAGAGTTTTATCACTAAACCATTGCCAGAGACAATCGATAACCTTCGAAGTTGCAAATGGTGTTCACAACTTCGTAACTGTTCCCTTGTTTATCAGTAAGTATTTTTTTTTAGTTTGTTAATGTTTATTAAATGGGTTAATTATGAAGGTTTTTTTTCAAGCACTTGCAGTTTGCCTGTAAGAATGTCTGATTAAGTCAATATCAATTTAACTTCTGTTTGCCCTTTACTGATAATTTTCTGACCCACTGTCCATAGTATTTTTTCTCACAACTAGTTGTTCTCTTTGGTCTTATGTTATTGGTGCACGGCTGAGGATGCTTGGTGTATTGTGATGTCACAAACATGTCCAATCCTGGGGTAGCTTTCCAAGGTCCCTTACATCACCACTGGTGTGTTAAGCTGTATAGGCCCCGGAAGTACTGGTTCCTTTTTGTTCTTGGATACCCTTTCGACTACTAGTTTCGCATGTGAGCATAAACATGCCAATTTAATGCTCGAGTCAGTTTGTGCAACTGCCTGGCCAAGAACCGTGTTACAAAAATAGTGATGCTCAGATTCGAGTACTCAGGTTCAGGCTTGGCTTGTCCCATCCCTAGAAATTACATTACAGCAAGTATCATTTTATGTTACAATTTTGAAATATTGACTTTTTTTTAGATTTTGTTTTATTTTTCAAACATAATTTATTTATTTGTAGCTCTGTTGATAAATCACAGACCAGACACCAACCTGCACCAGAGCTTAATCTTCTGATGACTCAATTTGTGTCACATCTTAGCGACAATGACTTTGCATACTTTGAACACTGGATGACTTGCATGCTGCTCGAAAGTCAAGAAAGCACAAAGAAAAATCAAAAACTTCGCTTCTGGCTCAAAACACCTGCAGAAAGGTAATGTTAAAAAAATACTGTGGTTCTTCTGCAAAAAAATATAATTTTTATCATTAGATCTTCCGAGGGAACTTGTTTAACAGATCTGAGATTGGCTGGACCACCAGTAAACATAGATAATAAAAATGTTTATCTGCAGACATTTAAGAGGTTAGTGATATCAATCTTGAATTTTGTTTGCTTATGTAGAGTGTTGGTTTTTTGCTTCTTTGTTATTTGTTTAGCTTGAAAAAGTGTGTTTGAGAGGAATAGTGTTCAGCCTCTAATGGATTTTAATTTAAGTTTTTGTCAATGTAAAACTTGTTTTGTTTCGAATTTTAGTTTAAAACTTATAATTGATTAGATAAAAGAGATTTATATATGTTAGGGCCGTTATCAAATAAATGTTTTCAAAATTGATATTGTTACCGAATTATTTCGGCAGGGCTCATAAATTGGTCTCCTAAACCAAACCTGTTTACTTAATTCGCTACCGGACCCTGCAATAACGGCTCACCACTGAAGCCAATTACTCCCGCACATTGGTTTAGCTTATGGGCGCGGACTTATATTTAAAACAATGTAAAAGCAACGTACGCACCGGGCACGTGGCAACACACCACCAACACGTTTCACGGCGCCCAGAGAAAAAGCCATATCATCGACTAGTGATGCCCTATTTAAGACATGTGGAACAGGAAGGCACATTCAGGCGCAATCAACGCTTTACAAACCAATCACCCCAAAGGGGAAGCAGCGATGGTACCATAACACAAAAAACGTAATTAAGGTGCCACAACGAAAAAGAGTGAAAACAATACGTGACGGTGACAAAAACCAACAAGCAAATAAAATTTCGCTACAATATCACATTTTAAAAAAAATTTGTCAAATCGAATTAATAAAGCCAGTATAGCAAGACCCATACACCCATGACTGATGTTAAATGTTTTTTTTTTGTAAAATTAACTATTTCCAACAAACAAATAAACCAAAAAAACAAACAATAAAAAGCCCAACGTTGTGACGTCCATCTTTTTATGTGGATGATTCTGTTGACTTTTGTAGATACATTGTTGCTATTCATGTTAAGTGTATCAAAACTGTATGTGTAATATACCGAAAAAAACAGACTTCCAAACAATTAGTAGACATTTTTAGCTGTGTTAACTTTTTTGTTGGATCCTATGTTACTGAAATTTAGTTTATAAAAATGTAACATTCACATTTTTATTAACCACAATTGTTACTCGGCAAGAGGGTGTACTTTAAACAGAGACTGCAATAAATTGTCATGCTTTTCTCCCAAAGAATCTGTTTGTAATTAGTATGTAACTTGAAAGCATGTGTTTCATCAAATGTATTTTATGCATTCAAATTGTCTCATAACTATATTTGCTGCAGAAACAAAATTTCTGAAATCAAGGAGAAATTACCATTTTCACCTGGGGAATCTGTACTCATCAGTGGATTTGAGCCTGAGTTTATTGCTCTGGCTTCTGGGACGATTATCAAGATTACTGATGAATTTATTACAATTCACACAACGCGGTAATACTGTGCAATTTTTTTCTTTGGATAAAATGTCTTTATTTCTACATACTTATTGATACTTATTTTCACTATTTAATTGCATACATTTAAATACAGTGTTTTGTGTGTTTTTTTCAAATCAAGACAACTGGGTTTGAACTGCAACAATTGGGTTTAAAAAATGTTGTAACTAAACCATGTTAAGTGTATTATGTGACACTGTTGACACTGTTATGTGACACTTTCCAAAAAAAAACTGTGCCTAAAAGATGACCAAGTTAAAATCTCCTAGCCTAATTTGATCTGACTAATTGTAAAGACAAACATGATTTATATATATTTTTTGCAAAGAAAATATGTACAGTTTGTTAAATGCACATAAAAAATCTGCAATTATACCTGGCAAAAATCGCTAAACTATAATCCACACTGGAATATTAAAAAAGCGAAAATTATGTTTTGCATTAAGGGACCTAAGCAAATATCCAAGTGATATGAAGTACAGCTTAGATAACCAAGTGTGGATGAGTCAAATCTCACTGCAGTCATCGCTAAGCAACCTGTCCCTGCTCATGGACCTTGATGAACATTACTATCGCCTTAGAAGACTTATTATTGGCCATGAGTATGTTACTTATCAATATGTTTGTTTCAAAATTGATGTTATCTAGTGTTTAAAAAGATGTTGCTTTTAAAGTGATTTTTATCTACTGATGCTACCGAATAGGGATGTGCCAAAACTGCAAATGTTCTGTTTGGTCGAGCACCGAACATCTCACTTGAATGCTCGGTGCTCGTCCGAGCACGCTCGGTGCATTATGACGTCACAAAAAATCCCCTTTGTACGTTTTACCTCTGCAAGGCCTCTTACGTCATCGGCGGTGTTTTATTAAGCTGTACATGCCCATAAAGTACGTGTTTTTCCACCATCTAGTGCATTTGAAAAATCATTCGTTTTTGTTTGTAGACACCCTTTCGAACACCAGTTACATATGTCAGCAGGGAAACTGCTCGGCCGAGCACCGAGCATTAAAAACAGTGATGCTCGGTACCGAGTACTCGGGTTCTGGCTCGGCTCGGCCCATCCCTACTACCGAATAAAGTTGCCACAAATAGTTTTGTTTTAGTTAAGCTTATTTTAAACTTGAGCATTAAGTGTTTTTATTTGTTGTGTACTTTAAAAATTCTTGCAACCAAATGAAGAATTGTGAATTATAGGTAGACTTTATGTTCAATGGCATCTCAAAAATTAACAGTTTTTTTGTACCTTTTTTTACCATTTCGTGGTTGTTTTATTTAGCTAAATTACAGTACTTCATCACTGCAATCTGTAATAATAGTGTATAAAATTTTGTAGCCTGTTTTTTTTTTGTACTATAAGTTCATGTTTAGTGGATTCAACACTGGTTTAAAATGTGTTTTGTTGAGAGAATTAATATAATTTCAATTACTCTTAACTGCAATTTGATACCTTTTGATGCTTTTTTTGCCAAACAGTTGATAAAAGGGAATAGACTCTTGTTTTTTTTTAAGACCCATGTTTAGGGCTAAGATGCGAAGTTTTTGATGCCATCTTTTCAAATTGGTTTATTGCATGTATAGTTTTCAAAGAAACAAGTTTAAGTATTTCATATTGCTGATTTCTTGTTTGTGAAGGGAACCGACATTTGGAAAGAACTTGGATTTTATTCCTCGCTCAGCAAAAGAGGAAGTTGCCTCAATGTTACGTGGGCTAAACCGAACTCAACGTCAAGCTATTAAACGAGTTCTGCTATCAAATGAGTACACCCTTGTGGTTGGTAAGTGTTTGCTCTAGATTGAAACTACTAAAAGTATTTTATTTTAATATTTAAGTAGCTGGCTATACTTTTAATGGAACACTGACATTTTTGTATATTCCATCATTACTCAGCTGGGTGTTTCATTGCCACAAAAAGTGCTTGTGAAACTTGTTGTCGTTTTTGGACATGAAATAACTGTTGCATGTGTTCACCTTCATTAATTATTGTACATTCAGTTTGTATTTTAAAACAGTATAAAACATGGGGTTTCCTTTTTTCAGTACTGTATCGGTTTTGGACACTAAATTTCAGTATTAAACAATAAATTTCAGTATTGAACGAAAAATTTCAGTAATAAACTCAAAATTCAGTATTAAACACAAAATTTCTGTATTGAGCGCAAAATTTAGTATTGAACGTGAAATTCAGCATCGAACGCGAAATTCAGCATTGAACGCAAAATTTAGTGTTGAATACGAAATTTCAGTATTGAACGCAAAATTCAGTATTGAACGCAAAATTTAGTATTGAACACGAAATTTCAGTATTGAACACAAAATTTCGGTGGAACGCAAAATTTAGTATTGAACACGAAATTCCAGTATTGAACACAAAATTTCAGTATTGAACACAAAATTTCGGTGGAACGCAAAATTTAGTATTGCACACGAAATTTCAGTATTGAACGCAAAATTTCAGTATTGAACACAAAATTTCAGTATTGAACACAAAATTTCGGTGGAACGCAAAATTTAGTATTGCACACGAAATTTCAGTATTGAACGCAAAATTTAGTATTGAACACGAAATTTTAGTATTGAACGAAAATTCAGTATTGAACGCAAATTTCAGTATTGAACGCAAAATTCAGCATTGAACGCAAAATTCAGTATTGAACGCAAAATTCAGTATTGAACACGAAATTTCAGTATTGAACGCAAAATTCAGTATTGAACACAAAATTCAGTATTGAACGCAAAATTCAGTATTGAACGCGAAATTCAACATTGAACGCAAAATTTAGTATTGAACACGAAACTTCAGTATTGAACGCAAAATTTCAGTATTGAACGCAAACATCAGTATTGAACGCAAAATTCAGTATTGAACGCAAACATCAGTATTGAACGCAAAATTCAGTATTGAACCCAAAATTTAGTATTGAACACAAAATTTAGTATTGAACGCAAAATTCAGTATTGAACCCAAAATTCAGTATTGAACGCAAAATTCAGTATTGAGCGCAAAATTTAGTATTGAACGTGAAATTCAGCATCGAACGCGAAATTCAGCATTGAACGCAAAATTTAGTGTTGAATACGAAATTTCAGTATTGAACGCAAAATTCAGTATTGAACGCAAAATTTAGTATTGAACACGAAATTTCAGTATTGAACACAAAATTTCGGTGGAACGCAAAATTTAGTATTGAACACGAAATTCCAGTATTGAACACAAAATTTCAGTATTGAACACAAAATTTCGGTGGAACGCAAAATTTAGTATTGCACACGAAATTTCAGTATTGAACGCAAAATTTCAGTATTGAACACAAAATTTCAGTATTGAACACAAAATTTCGGTGGAACGCAAAATTTAGTATTGCACACGAAATTTCAGTATTGAACGCAAAATTTAGTATTGAACACGAAATTTTAGTATTGAAATAAAATTCAGTATTGAACGCAAATTTCAGTATTGAACGCAAAATTCAGCATTGAACGCAAAATTCAGTATTGAACGCAAAATTCAGTATTGAACACGAAATTTCAGTATTGAACGCAAAATTCAGTATTGAACACAAAATTCAGTATTGAACGCAAAATTCAGTATTGAACGCGAAATTCAACATTGAACGCAAAATTTAGTATTGAACACGAAACTTCAGTATTGAACGCAAAATTTCAGTATTGAACGCAAACATCAGTATTGAACGCAAAATTCAGTATTGAACCCAAAATTTAGTATTGAACACAAAATTTAGTATTGAACGCAAAATTCAGTATTGAACCCAAAATTCAGTATTGAACGCAAAATTCAGTATTGAACGCAAAATTCAGTATTGAACGCAAAATTCAGCATTGAACGCAAAATTTGGTATTGAACACGAAATTTCAGTATTGAACACAAAATTTCGGTATTGAACGCAAAATTGAGCATTAAAAAAAATAGTATTGGACACAAAATTTGAGTTAGCCTCAAATGTATCACACTATTCTCAACAATCCATACGTTTTATTTCTTCAGGTATGCCCGGAAGTGGAAAAACAACCACAATTGTTGCTATGATTCGAATCCTGCTGTTATGTGGTCTTCGAGTTTTAGTTTCATCTTACACTCACTCAGCTGTTGACAATCTGCTTATAAAGCTTGTCAAGTACAAGGTTGGGGCAGAATACTATTTTCAGTTTCACTTTACTTATATTTTTGTGCAGCGATTCTTAGCAGTATGATCCAGAGCTGATCGTAATTTTAAACACTTTTTATCCAGCCCCCTTCTAGAAGATAATATGTGCAGAATATAGGTGCAGGCAACGGTGCTTGTAAGTGATTTTTAGCGGGACTACAACCGAGCTTGTGAAGCCACGAACGCCACGGCAGCCTTGATTTTTTTAGCCTTTGCCTCGCCACTTGGGGGACGATATGACACCTTTAATATAGACCTGGCATTTTACGAAAATGGCTCGTCTGTGTGCCCCTCTTGTGTTAAATACAGAATTGTAAGTGGTGCCGTGTTCGGGCTACATTCTGTGTCCGTAGGTAAAAAATGCCAAGCTAGTTTTTGGATATAACCTAATGCCCAATAGTCCCACGTCTAGTTCAAGTCATTGTCCATTACGTATGTTTTCTTTATTATATATAGTCAATCAAACTTTCGGGCCAAAACAGGCTGCTTAATAACGATTGGGGTTCGGACTCAAGTTTCGTGTCCGTTTACGACTCTGTTTGAATAATTGCAAAACTGTTTTATGGGTTCATTTTTAGCATTTTTTCTACTTATGACATAAAAATGCTAGTAAAGTCGATATGTTTTACATTTAAATTGTTATTTTGTCCAGGTGGACTTTTTGCGACTTGGACAATCTTCTTCTATTCATCCCACTGTTCTTCCATTTTCGGAACAAGCATCTGAATGCAAAGAACCTGAACAACTTAAAAAATTGTATCACGATGCGGTAATACATATTCGTTTATTTTTATATGTTGGATGACTTGTAAAATACTTGAGGTTATAGCAGTATATTCAATTTCGATTTACTATCTCTCTGTAACCGCATAAAGAGTTTTTCTACTAGTCATGGAACATCTGGTGTCGTGTAACTTTTTTTATCGTGTAACTTTTTTGTTTTTTGGTGGGGTGAATTGTTAAAAACTATTTTATGTTGACCCACATGAGATAAGAGATGGTTGCGCTCAAAACGAATGTTTCGCGGCACACAGTTCTATTATCAATAGTTTAATCAGTATCAAAATCATATGACAATTGGTAAAGTTTGAATTCTTTTCTACAGAGAGTGGTTGGTTGTACTTGTCTTGCAATCTACTCACACGCATTCTTCCAAATTCCTGGCCAACCTCATCCCTTGTTTGATGTTTGCATCGTTGATGAAGCGTCTCAGATCGCGCAGCCCGCTTGTCTGTCGCCTCTCTTGCACTCCAAGCGGTTTGTGCTGGTCGGAGACCACAAGCAACTTCCACCGCTAGTGGTCAGCAGTGAGGCAAGGTAGTACTTTTTGTAGTACAGTACTTCAAAAACAGTTAAGACACTTGGTATCGTTGTACGTATAATAAGTTGTAAGCAAGAGGGATTTAAACTAGTGATGCACCATAGTTTCGGTTGGTCAAAACATTTCGGCCGAATACGTTTTCTAATGTTTCGGTTCGGCCCAGCATGGAAATAATACCTAAACCTTCAATTTCGCCCATACGAAACATCTTAAATTACCTATTTGTGGTATTTATAAAATACGAGCCATGTTGTCTGCAAAATATTACAAGTTTAGTAAAGCTTCCGCATTGTGAAAGTGATTTTGGTTTGTCATAACTGAGTTTACTTGCATCAACAACACAAGGTTCAGTTGAAAACGTCCATAAGAAAGAGGATTTTAGGTTCGGCCTGATTCGTTCGGTTTCGGCCCGAACCTTTTTAGGCGGGTTTGGTGCATCACTGATTTAAACCCTATGCCCAACGAGTTGAATCCGCTGAGCTAAATAAAGTATTAAACGTTTCAAATGGGCGTATTACGAAACTAAAAAATTCTGGTTTTACTCCGACCACCAATTACAATAATGAAAATAATAAATAGGGAATTTTGCTATATTTAAACTTACCATAAACAAATATTTATCAATTTTTGATGTTACATTGCAGACAAATGGGTGCAGATGAAAGCTTGTTCCGTCGGTTAACCATCCATAAACCTGCACTTTGTGAACTTACTCTACAGTACAGAATGAACAGGTGAGTTTCATTCGTATTTATTAAAGCTCGTACTGTTTCAAATACAGCAGTACGCCAAATCAGTTCCAGTTGTTTATTGCAAAGAAAACGACAAAACGTTTTTTGGTGTAATTCATTTGAACAAAAACCCGACTTGTGTCAAACGTTGCTACAAGAAAATAATAAAAAGTGCGTTAAATTATTATTATAAAATGCTTCGTGACGTTTATACCGGCGCAACTGGACGTAAAAAGCGACATGCTTTCTTATTCAAACGTTCGCAAATCCTTATGGCACCATCATGATATTTGGCTACACAACAGTTTATAATATGAAATGCAACAATGAAAACCAAATACAAATCACAAGCGGCAAAATAACCCATGACAACATTTAGTCAATTGTTTAATCGGATAAAAAAAAAACTACTTAAAAAAATCCTATTTTCAGCGACATTATGGCTCTCAGTAATCATGTGACATATGAGGGCCGGCTTGAATGTGCTCACGAAAGCGTTGCCACAGCAACCGTGAAACTCGACAATATCGATGCAGTAAAAACGGAGCTTAAAGACGAAAGTGAAAATAGTTGGTTAATTCGAACTTTGGATGTCAAAACTTCGGTTCTGTTTCTTGACACAAGCAAAGTAAGTTAACATATCTTGGAATGTGTGACATAATATACAATATTAAAAATTATAGATAATTGTGATATCTTTTCTGAACCTAAAAAATCGTTACTGTCTGCATAGGAGTTTGAAAAAGAAATTGAAACAATATTATTCTTCAATATATGGGTTTTTGAATTAGGGATTCGATTGTCAAAACTTTTCGAACTACAGCAAACCTCAGTTAAACCGGATTCGGTTAATCCGGATCTTCGCCTAATTCAGTGGTTCTCAACTCATTTCGGGCCATGGACCACCGGCCCAGTAAAAATAATATCGTGGACCACATCTTTTTGGAGCAAGATTGAAGTATGCATCCGAAACAACGATTTGGGCTTAAAACAGAACTCTTTAAAGCCGATTTTCAAGAAGTGAGATACCATTATTAACAGCTAACATTTTGATGCACTTTCAACATGTAATATGCCATCATCTCCAGTTTATTAACAAATTTAGTGGATGTCCTGTGGACCACCCAAAAAGTCATCATGGACCACTAGTGGTCCATGGGCCACCAGTTGGGAACCACTGGCCTAATTCGAAAAAAAACTTGAGGTACAAATGATTTGTTATATGTTAAGACTTGAACTAATCGACATCGGTTAATCCGGATATTGTTTTTCGTCCGAACGGATCCGGATTAACCGCGGTTTACTGTATTTACCATTTGTATCATTGATGGTGATATGAGCGAACAGTTTCATTTTACCGGCTATTTGTGCCATTTTTTTCTTAATTCTTGTCTTTTTACCTCGGAAATACAGACTTCTCACTATGAAGAAGCAGTGGACAATGGTGTACGAAATTTGCATGAAGCAAAAGTTTTGTCCAATATAGCTGCAAAACTATTAAAGGTAAAAAGCAATCGTGTTCATTGTTATTCCATCAAATTGTTTCAGTAACAACTAACACTTATTTTTAGTGTGGTTGTCGTGGGTCCCAAATTGGTATTATTGCTCCATTCAGAAAACAACTGCAAACGATTGAAGAAGAAGTTCAAAAAAATGCTGGTGGGTCTGATTAAAAACACACATTTTATATCCTAAACAATTTGTGACGGCCTTCGAGTTACCCAAAACTGCAGTACAGTTATTATCTTACAGAAGTCTCACGGTGTGTCTTTGTGCGGGCTTTGTCAATCGGGCCGGTTTTCGTACCTTAAAAATGTGTAAACTGTAAACCTTTATTCCATCACTGGCAATGTGGTTGACATACACTTTTCCATTTCTGATGGTGGTTCTCGGCTGAGGAACATTAGAAATATTTCGGCCGGGGTCACTGCCTAATGCTCGCAAGGTTGTACAAACCAACCACGTTTCGACGTTTTGTGTTGCTCCAAGAAATGTAAACGACGTTTCTCCAACCAAAAGGAACCTAATAGGTTTTAACAAAATTCACGACACCAATTTTGTAAAAGTCTAAAAATGATCGAACGAATTTAATACCAGACAGACAGCTAACATTAATACGTTCCGATCCACCAAGGATAAAAAAACTTACATAATCTATTCTCTGTCGGTTTGTTAACCGCCAAATGGAAAACATATCGGGCAATTTTGTTTTTCAACAAAACACGCTGTTTTGTTCAATCCTATTAGATGTAGCCCACGCTTTTGACGATTGTTACTAGGGTTCTGCACTTTATAATGAACATACTTAGGAACACTATGCACGGACTTGAAAAGTAGTTTAATCAGGTTTTTGATTGTGACGTCACGCTCACTCTGTTTCTGCGCAAGTTGGTTGTAAGATTTATCTTGCTCTTCCACTAACTGCGTGAGATCAGAGACACTGCTTTCCAACTCAACAATCCTCTTGAGAAGAGTAAGACGTTCTTCTTCTACATCTTCTAATCGGGATGTAGCTCTATGTAGAAAATGTGTTTTTTATGTTCTTTAATTATACGAAATGATCTGTTCGCAAATCAATGTAGAAGTTCAATCACAAACATTACTGCCAAGGTAGTGGTGTATATAGAATACATCGTGTAGACGTTTCGACAATCTCTGTTGTCATCATCAGTACACTATGTATTCTATATACATCACTACCTTGGCAGTAATGTTTATGATTAAAGATGAACATAAATTTATAACTGGGATCAGCCCTAAAGCGTTTCTGCAGGTTAGGTTTTTCTAGCCTACGCCTTGCCACATGGGGATGCTTGGCGATCGGTTGAATCGGTATAACGCCTTCAATGGGCCTGACGTAGCGTGCTAAGTTCTGTCATAGTTTTACCGTTTGGAAAATATAACTTGTTTTTCCACACATTTACCATTGAATAATAAACTCAAATTTTTCACAATTTATTAATCCTTACCGTTTATGACGTATGCAGCTGATGACGTGGGTGATATTGAGATCAACACTGTGGACAAATATCAAGGAAGAGACAAAAGTGTGATTTTGTTGTCGTTTGTTCGTTCCAAGAAAGATGAACTTGGTGAAAAAGTAAGTGGCTTCATTTAAACTTTTTTTTTTCGACTGTCTGTATTTTTACTAAGTTCACTTAAAATTAAACAAAACATTGCAATTTATAACATAAGTTTTCTGAAAATCACTGCTATAACAACTTTGTTTGTTTTACAGAAGGGGGAATTGCTCAATGATTGGAGAAGGCTCAATGTCGCCCTCACGCGAGCAAAACACAAGTTAATAATGGTTGGATGCATAAGAAGTTTAAATGAATACGAACCGTGCAAAAAAATGATCGAGTATCTCCAAACTAATCAACTAATACTCAATCTGTAGTTGTTTTTAGGAAACTTTTTGTTATTTGCAATCAGAAAATGCCAAAAAAACTGTAAAATATTTTCGGTGAGCTTGTGCACTTTCAAACTCCACACCAGTGGTTGTCAACTCAGCCCATGTCTGTTCAAAAGAATATCATGGATCAGTCCATAAGTGTAAGGATAAAGAAAGCATCCATAACAAGCATATTGGTTTAAAATTTATTCCTTTAATGCAAAAATTTGAGGAGTCATATCAAACAACTTATAGTTAACAATAAATAGCTAATAACTTGGATACGCCTTTTCCTATTGAATGTTCATTAGATTACATGCAGCTACCCCTAGTTTGTCACAAATATAATTAATGCCCTGTGAACCACCCAAAAAGTCGTCATGAACCACTGCTCTACACTTCAATGCTTTTGAGAAGTTGTTGCCTTCTGACTTACCATTTTTGAAATGGTGATACAACTTAATATTGAATATCCATTGCTTCAAAATACTTTTAAACAGTTTAATTCTAATCTTAACTGAGTGACTTGTATACATTACAATTAGGATAATTGTAATACTGCCCGATAATCAAACTGGTGCAATAAACGATTGCTAAATTTGTGGGTTGCTTATGACTTCAACAGCAGCATGTTTTTGGGCATATTTTGTTGCAATGCTTCTCACCGGCATATTTGACAAATCCAAGAATTAGTTGGGGTAATTTACCTACAGGTCAAATACTCGCACTTTCTGTTGATATATTTGCTGTCGATAAAACAAGTAAGCCGTTTTAGGACATTGTTTAATAAATATTTTTGCACCACGTAGTTGGTTAAACAGTGGCGACAATAAAAGAAGCAGTTACGGATAATTGAAAAAAATAACTCTTCACGCAGCGACGAAAACATAACAAAACAATAAGTGTAGGCTACAAACAGGACATAGCGATCAGTTATTTGCCGTTGTTAAAAAATATAGTCGATTTGCTTGGTCTGGGACAAGTTATTTTTTGTTTGGGTCGTGACGATTAGGAAAAACATTAATTATCCATCACTGGCTATCGAAATTTGTACTGTATTAGGACTTTCAAACTACCTTGGCAAGAAAAGTGTTAAAATTGCTTGTACAAAATTTTCTTTGTACCTGCACTATACCACTTGAAGCAACACTAAAAAAATATTAGCATGTTGATTAAACAATGCATTATTTCTCTGGTCTTAAATGTAGAAAATACTTTTCCGATATAGAGATTACTAAAATCTCCTAGTTTGCAATCAAATACACGGTTGTATCATTTACAAAAATCAATACTACAAGGTACAATCAGTTCAAAGTATTAAAACAAAATACAAAAACCATGGTCAAAACGCACTGAAAAAGTTAAGTGGTAAATAATAAAATTGGCCGAAAAGTTATTCAGCAATTGATTTTAGTCGTCTTCTGCCTCTGGAAAACTCATCAGCGTCTTTGTCGTAGCTGGACCTGGCGTTTATTAAAACCAGTGGGCTGACTGCTAAAGTGGATTCAAAGTCAAGGCCATCGTCGTTCAGAGTGAGATTAGAGAATGACGTGGCCAGCTCTAATTCGTTCTGCTTAAAACCGTTGCTTGTTGACGAAGATGCACGAACCTGTCGAGATTTTTATTGGATGTTGTTTAGAGTTTTGAACTTTTTTGAATAATATTTAGTTTTGAACTTATTTATATTCAGTTTTGAACTTTCTTTTGAGTGAAAAAATAGCAAAATTTGTTGAAGCCAAAGGTTTCATTTTTATATGAACGCTAACAGCAAAACTAATATGAAAAAAAAAATCTAAAATGTTAAAGTTTTCGCGGGTCTTGTTTTATGCTAAGCTAGTCATTGTCAACAAAAACGCATTTAGGATTTCAAAATAAAACTACATTGGGTAAAATACACAAAAACTTTCCAGTTACCTGTTTCGGTTTTGACTTATTGGTTTTCGTGCACCATGAACCTGGTTGTGTAAGAGGAAGTCGGTAATTTCTGTTTGCAGTTCCCCTGTCGTGTTAAAATTAGTAAGCTTATTATAACTTATCGGTTATAAACTTTTTTTCAGTTATACAAGAGTTTTTTTGTCAAATACGCGAAATATAAATACACACAATACATACAAAACGCATAAAAATAGAAAATATTTCTCAAGTAAGTAACGAAATCAGTCAATGAATATCGTGGAATATATATATTTTGTCTGATTTGAAATGTCCCAATTTAGGACTATAACTGGCATCAGCCCTGAAGTATCAATGCGTACCAGCGATAACGGCCGTTCATACAGAAATCGCCACCGCGCTCAGTTGGTAAAGCGCAAGTCCAGGAAAGACTCCTGTCGTGGGTTCGAATCCCACCGCAGGCTAGATTTTTCTAGCTTACACCTAGCCATATGGGAATGCTTTGTGACCGGCTGATTCGGTATAAAGCCTTCAATGGGCCTGCCACTCTGTGATTTATTTATTTGCAAAACGATTCACATTTGAGACAGGTGACATAACCTTTGCCCTAGTTTAACCTACCTGACAGCGCCATCAAGAATGTTGAGGGGAATCACCGCTTCGCCTTCCAAGTCGTTCGACCCGATGACGTCATGGTCGAGCACGGTAAAGTGTAGCACAGCGCCATCTAGCGCCACTTTGTCTTTTGAAATTGAGAAACAAAAGCTCTCGTTGTCAAACAAAGGGTCTAAGGTTTTCTTCACCACCAGAGTTTGCTTTTCACGATGTTCACGAAACATCATCACTGGTGAAATTCTGTAATATGAGACAAGGTATAAAACCGGTTTGCTTGGAAATGTTTTTTTGTTTGTTCGGAGTTGAGCTCTCGTTTTATTGCAAGTCTGTTAAATCAGGGGTCGGCAACCTTTTTTGCACTGCGGACCGTTTTTGAAAGTGAAATTTTATCGCGGACCGGTCTTTAAAAAAACTATAAATATTTAGCAATAAAAACGCTTAAATTAGTTTATCATCCAGGGATACATGGGCAAATTGCTTTATAGCATTTAACCTAAAAAATTATACGGCCCGGTAACGAACTCCTCGCGGACCGGTACAGGGCTTTGGTTGTTTATTATATGTCCTTTGTGCACGAGCAACGCCTGAACGCGTTACGCTTATAATGAGTACGCCGTCGAGCTGCCTGTTTCATTGCAAGTCCGTTGAATAATTTTTTGTGGATTTTTTTCGACTTAAACAGTTGGTGACTTCAATTTTAGTTCAACCCATCGAGGACCATTGAGTTGGAACAATGCCGCTTAACTTTACTTGCTCAAGGAAACTAAAGCGACCGAGATAGGATTTAAACCCACAACCAGTTACAATATGCATATGTATAAAATTTCGCTTAAAATAGCCTAAAACCACACATGGGACCTTGAAGCGAAATGATATTGTAACAGAATTCAGAAATCAGATAAAAAAAACTCCCGACTGCTAATGTTTTAGATTTCCGAATTCACGGTCAAACCCTTGCGACTGTGCAAAAAGTTCAGATAAACGAAACAGGACAGCACTCACTTGATTGTGACGAAAGGGTCGCTTAACCCGTTTACATCAAGTGGCTGTAGTTCATTTGCACTGATGACGTCAATGTTGATTTCCTCCCCGAGTTGGTCGTACCAAGCATGTACGTTGAGATAGCCGTAAGTTGGGTCACTCGCTAAGCGTTGTTGTTCATCGTACATCTAAATAGTAGGACAAAACATTCGAAATGGAAACACGGGCGCCGACAAAAAAATCGCAAAGGGGCAGATTTTAACACAGTTACTCTTAAAGGGGCAGATTTAATCGCAAAGAGGGAGATTTTAACACAGTTAAGTTACTTACGACATCAAATAATTATGTACATAAAGGTAATATTATGCGCTGTATGACGAAAACTTGAAACACTTTACCATGAAAAAAATTCTCGGGTAGTCAGCGTCCACAACAAGATGCGTTAATGTAGGCCTACATTAAATTTCTAGACTTAGTGGGTGCTACGTGCCGGCGCCAGCGACTGGAAACCGTCTTGTTTTAAATATGGAACTTTTAATATTAACATATACTGCTGTTGTTTTTTCAGTGAAATGTTTCCAGATGATCACTTTTTTTTAAATATGCCAGTAGCTGCAGCAATTTAGCTTTAGCAAAATACACACTTGCATATAGAAGAGTCGCATCAAGTCTTCTGTCTTCGCGCAACGCATCTTTAATTCGGACTCGAGAATGCGGTAATCTTCACTACCATTCATGCGGTTCATAGAAATGCCTGAACCTTCAGCATGAAAGAAATCGACCAAATGGTGGTTAAGGATGTGCCTGCAAAAGTAATTTTACGTGTGTCTGTCTAAATCAGTAGTCCTCAGCCTTATACGAATCGCGTACTATCTGACAACTCTTATTTCTTATTTTCTATTCTATATTTTTCAAAACTTCAAGGGAGGAATTCACCTTAATTTTTACATGATTTGTAAATTGACACTTCAGCTCTGGGGATATAACTTGTGAAGTTGATAAAAAAGACTTAATTGAAATGATATTTGTATAGTTTAGCATCGACTATGTATTCCATTCCATTTTGACTCAAATTGTGTATGACAGGAAATTAGTGGCGTACCACCTGAAGGTAGAGCTACTAACACCATACCTCACGTACTCCCATATTTAGCTAAATGTCGATAGGTGACGCAAAGAGCTGAATTAATTATTTAGCAGTCAAAGAGTGGTAGGGCAAAAAACTAAATTTTCAACTTTTATGTTAGAAATTTGTAGAGACAGGTCGTTTCAAAATATGGTTAAAAGTGCTCTTTGCCCCACCTATAAAAAATTAGCTAAATGTGGGTATGCCGTGTGGTATGGTGTTAGTAGATTTTCACCACCTGAAAAGCTCAGTCCTACTACTAGTAGTACGCGTACCATAGGTTGAGAACTACTGACTTAAATGGAAGTTTGCGGTCTTACCTGCATTGGAAGAAGAAAAATGGCCGATGTTCAGAATACTCCGATAGCGCCAACTTGCGTAACACCTGTACTGTGACCTTCCACAAGACTTCAAGAACTCGTTTGAAATTCGGCTGAAAAAGTATTCTGGGTTTTGTATAACCTACAAATTGAGCGAACCAACTAATGGCCCCAATTCTGCGATAGAGCTACTAACATAAGAACTCACAACAGACAAGTTTGTTAAATGCCGATAGATGGCGCAAAGAGCGCAGTGATTTAAAATAACAGTGAGGCAGCGACAGGGTTATGAACTAAGTTTATCAGTTGGGTATATTTTTTTTACAAAACCTTACGCCAACCCAAATATCCCTAACCATTAACCTCCCTATACACATTTTGCTTTTAATTCGCGAATGCTTTTTGCGCCATACATCGGTAAACTTTGTCTGATGCGAGTTCTTATGTTAGCAGAAATGCCTAGTTTGAAGCTCATTACTCTGTTTAACATTGAATAACGAAGGGGAGAAGTTTTAATTCAAGTTAAAGTTACGAGCGACTTTCAGTCCGAAGCAATAAAATACCCCCATTACATACGCAATCTAATACAAAGACGCAAAAATATTACAATGCGTTTGTTGTAAATGACTGTTTGCTTTTATACTCCTCTTGCTTTAAATCCTAAATTCATTTAACCATTGTGTAAATATTTTTCATTTACATTGTCTATGGCCGTTTTAAACTTCAACAGTGAACATTTCCTAGTCCAATCTTGTTACTTAATGCACATCAACTTTAATTTTATTACACAACTTACTAACCGCGCACAACCATTCATTGAGTGTCAAAATGTTGTTGTGTAAGTATTTCATAAGTGGGCGAATCGCTTCGTTCGCTGCGTCCAAAAGTTTCTTGCGGTCTCCTTGATTCTGATCTTTGTGGAAGTCAGCCCCATGACCACATCTTGATGCTTGCTGGGCGTAACTTCGCAAGTATTTTCTGATGTCCGGCTAAAAGTAAGGACAGGCTTTGAACTAACTTTGTCATTATTTTAAATCTGTTTAAACGATACAAATTTACAGTGGAAAGTATAATTAAAATAACATTTATGTTTACAGCAGTGGTTTTCAAACGTTTTCATTATTTTTTTAAAACCGTCCCTTTGCCAATATTTCGAGGGCTCTCGGTCCTTTAGCTGAAATGTGCTTTTCAGAAAAACGAAAGTTGATTGCACGATTTTAGCTAGTTAAGAGTCTTAGACAAAAACATTACGATGCGCGCACCATTGCGTTTTTGTTAGTTGTCATGCGATTAAGGCTATTGTTTAGCGATTGGGACAGTCGATTCTCAATTCTACTTTGATTTAAACTTATTCAGTGGCACAAACTGGCGCAAATAAAAGTACTTCAACCTTTTCGCGGTGCCCCCCAAAATTGTCTCACGGACCCCTAAAGGACCGCGGACCCCAGTTCGAGAACCGCTGGTTTACAACATATAATTTTGAAGATAATTTTCGCATGTTTTTTCAGGAACGTTATGTGTATGTGGATGGCGTTTGTGGAATTTATTCTTTTTTCTCTCTATAATTCAGTTCTTTCAATTCACAAGTTGTTTACCTTCATTTTCGATCCAACCATGCTTGTGATTGAATGAATCTTCTTGTCCATCCCGATCTGAGCAACACTTGTCAGTGATCGAAATGTGATCAGAACACGTTCCCCACTTAAACCCTCCTGGTGTTGTTCTGTAAATTAACGAATTTGGCAATCAGTTGTTTTACGGCGTTTGCAAAGTTTTATACAGATCTTACTTACCGACGTTGTTGGCAATTACTTGGAAATTCATTTTTTCTGGCAGGTTTTCGACAAAACTTTTCACATACTGAAAAAATACATTATTTATGATTAAGGCATTTTGAATGTTCTTTTTAAACGGTTAAATAGTTTTTAATCTAAAAACAAACTAACGGACTAAAAATGAAAAGGGATTATTACCGGATGCAAAAAATACCCCAAAACGCCATTTTTTTGTTCATTTTAAACAATTATGAAAAAGTTTAAATTTCTGTTCAAAACACAGATGTACAGTAAACCCCGGTTAATCCGATACCGTCTGGACACAAATGTGTCCGAATTAGGCGAAGATTCGGGTTAACTGAATCCGGTTTAACCGAGGTTTGCTATATAACCCTGAGTTACAGTACTTCATATACGTCGATTATTTTTACGAACCTGGAGGTTATTAAGGGTCAAGCAGAGTTCCTCAGTGACGTCAAACTGTCCTTCGTCATCGAAGAATCCGACCTCTCTTAGTTTTCGATGCACCAAGTCGGCGTAACGTTCGATAGCATTTGCGACATCATCAGTCATACGGAGGGCGATTGTATAAGCATCAACTGGATCTGGCCAGCTCAAACTTTTCCAAAAGTCCACAACGTGCTGAAATATGAATCAAGGTAAAGCCAATGTTTGTTGTACATTTCTTTGGACCCTAGAGCAGTGGTTCTCAACTAGTGGTCCATGATGACTTTTTGGGTGGTCCACAGGTCGTCCACTACATTAAGTGATAAACTAGAGATGATTACATATTACATGTTGAAAGAGTATCAAAATGTTAGCTGTTAATAACTATAAATCACTTCTTGAAAATTGGTTTTAAAGAATTATGTTTCAAGCCCAAATGGTTGTTTCGTATGCGTACTTAAAAAAATGAAATGGTCCACGATATTATTTTTACTGGGCCGGTGGTCCATGGCCTGAAACGAGTTGAGAACCACTGCCCCAGAGGCTATTAATCTTGACGACTTAGGTTGTAACAAGGTTGATGGTCGAATTTTACTTCTTAAGGTTGTTTTCCTAAAGTGTTGTTCTGAGTAGGGATGGGCTGAGCCGAGCAGAACCAGAACCCGAGCCGAGCATCGCTGTTTTTTTATTCTGCTTGGCCGAGCAGTTGCACAAACTGACATGAGCATTAAATTTGCATATTCATGGCCTCTTAACATACGAAACTAGTGTTGGAAAGGGTATCTAAGAACAAAAATGACTGTTTTTTAGATGGTGAAAAACCGCGTACTTCTGGGGGCTGCACAGCTAAATACATCGCTTGTGACGTAGATGATTTTGGAAAGCTACAAAACTAGCGTGGAATTCTAAATGTTTGTGACGTCACAATACACCGAGCGTTAACGTGAGATGCTCGGTGCTCGACCGAACAGAACATTTGCGGTTTTGACCTATCCCTAGTTCTGAGCACAATTGTTCAATTAGTTTACGCATATTGCATAAGTTATAGAGGTAGTGGGCAATGGCGTATACTCCTTGTGCTCGTACAGGTGAAAATTCGACTGATGTCTCGCTATATTTGAAGCAAGAAACTTGAGCGGGCGTACTTGAACCCAGTCATGCCAGGCAGAGTTGTCAGGTCGGGTTCGGGTTCAGGTTTCTTTAAAAAAGGCTTGATTCGGGCCTGACTTTACACTCTGTGTCAGTATTTTTTTGAATAAAATTAACTAGCTAAGCAGCTCGAGGTATCGTTGCTGGACCTGACCTTATGTCAAACAGCCCTAAAATGCTTCGTTCAAGGCAGTTGTCTATTGTGTCTTTGTCTTACGGAGGCTTCAATGTATAGCCTGTAAATCAAACATTCGGGCCTAAACCGCCTTCTCAAAAAACGATTCGAGTTCGGACTGGGTTTCGGGCTTGTACTGTCGTGTTCGGGTTCCAATTTCAGGCCCGTTTTTAAACTGTGAAACCTGGTACGGCGACAAAAATGTTTTAGAAAAAGACGGAAATTAAGGAGTAACACGCATTTTGCAGTTCGACGGCGGACTCATAATGAGCGCACCATTTGTTACACCAACATACAAACGAAAATGCAAATGTAACTTATCCCGGAAAGACATCCAATGGTGTCCACTGCCGACGAGGTATGTTTCACAATCTCATCCACTGCTTTGGTTTTATCGAGAGCCACCGCTTTCCGTAACCTGTCGTGCGTTCGTCCTCTTGACATCTGGAGCCAACGGATGACAGTGGGCCGAAACCAGTCGTAATATCGGGTTAGGTCGGTCGTGTTGCGATTTTCTTCATCAGTTGTGTTTTCGGTAAGTGTACCTAAAAAAAGTAAACTGTCAGATTAGATTGGTGGTTTATAAAGTTTCTGAAAACAATCTTTACAACCGCCTATTCGCATTTTTTACAAGTGCTTACAGTCCAAACGAAACACATTTGAAAGCCGAAAACAGCATACCCCAGTAAAACGATAAACTCTGTAAAACACTGGTTTTCAACAACTGATAATATTGTATGGTCATACTGGTGCGCTCATTTTGTTGTGCCACAGTCATCTTATTACAGGAAAACGACCGAACAGAATGATTGCAACTGTTGTCAAGCAACATAAAAAAGCCTATTTAAAAAACTGCTTTAATAAACCTTTTCCAACATCTAACCCAGTGGTTCCCAACCAAGGAGAAATTCCTCCCAAGGGAAGAATTTTAAAACTTAAGGGGAGGAATTTACCTAATTTTTACATGTGGTTTGTCAATAGACAATTGAGCTCTGGTATAACCTAACCTGTAAAGTTGACACAATACACAATTTTAAAGGGGTGCACAACCTGCGGACGAGCGGCCACAGAGACAAGTTTGTGCGGCCGTGAAAATGTCCTAAAAATACATGTACTGGCGGCCGTGACGTAATTAAAAATCCGTTTCCAAATATTCTGATTTTCAATCCGTTTTAAACAGATTTTGTGTTACTGAATAAAGTATTACCAGCCTAGTAGCCATATGCATCAGGCCTTTTTGTAATCCGAACCGTTCCTTCAAAAAGCTACACAGTTTTAAATTTAAAAAAGAATAAAACAAAATATTTTGTGAAACACTGCACTCACTTGAGTTGGATTTGATGGATGAGCGGGCCGATAAGCACTTGCTTTCAATGTCAATCAGCTTCGCATGTTTGGCGAGACAGGAAAGATCTCGCATGGTGAGATACAAACGAAACAGAAGAATGCTTTTCGTCTCTGATTCCACGTGATTTGGATCTAAGCAAGGATTTAAATTAATTCCAAAACGATTATTTAAACAGCCGGGTACAGAAATTGATAACCGGTAACCTATCATAACAATTATATGTGGTTACCATTTTTTTGCATTTAAATTAAACTGCACACAAACTAAAAAAACGCCTTTAAAATAGACTGATATCGAAATCAGTGCCGTGATGGCCGGTCTACATGAACGCTTTAGGGCTGATCCAATTTATGAATTTATGTTCATCTCAACTGTCTACTGATCAATCTGGCGATCCCCTACCTACCACGAATCTGACATGTGCGGCATACGAGGCAAGCAACGGTGCTTGTGCTTCGACCTTGTGATCACCGTATAGAGCCTGTGTAGATCAGTTGGTAGAGCGCAAGTCCCAAAAAAGGCTCGTGTCGTGACTCGTGAGTCCCAAAGCCAGTTTTTTTCTGACCTTGCCATGTGAGATGCTTGGCGACCAGCTAATTTGGCGTGACGCTTTCAACAAACCTGGCGTACTATGTATTTCCTAATTGTCACATCCAATTTAAATTCATTTGATTTGTTAAATGTGATTACAGAGTAAGTAATCGCCATAAAAAAGAACACAAATCCTTCCATTCAGTTCAACAAAAAAAAAATCTAATTTCAAATCCATTTTATCTCTTACCATCAATAAGACTGAGAGTCTTGTTTACGTTGTACATCGATTCACCAACGTCGCGGGCAAGATTTTTTTCCACTACTCTGTACACGTACGAGTGATAATCGATGTCGAGAATTTTGCTGAACAC
The DNA here is from genome assembly GCF_965637545.1 of Phallusia mammillata. Classification (NCBI taxonomy): domain Eukaryota; kingdom Metazoa; phylum Chordata; class Ascidiacea; order Phlebobranchia; family Ascidiidae; genus Phallusia; species Phallusia mammillata. The sequence goes on along the minus strand of NC_137257.1, from coordinate 15,588,524 downwards.
GTTGTGATAGAACGTCTGGGCAAACGATAAATCACGAAACAGTTGCTCAGCAAGACGGATTAAAGCTCGACAATCTTGACCTGCAAAAAGATGTATTATCCTCTGATACAGGAAAAATCTACTAACTCTATAACTCATGTCATCCGCACTTTAAGCTTAATTTCGATAGGTGACGCAAAGAGCACAACACCATCAAACCTTGGTTAATTCGGAACTGTTGGGCAGGAACTTGGCCGAATGGCCTTGCGCGCCTGACCCACATACAGACATAAAAAACCTGATCGGGATTTGTCCCCGGGAGGTTCCTGGGTTCGAACCCCGTGAAAAAAAATTCGGAACTGTTTGAAGTTTAAACCAAAAAAATGTCTGAAATAGGCGAAGATCCGGATTAACCGAGGTTTGTACAGCATTTGAAACGGTAAATCTCCCTAAATGCTGACGGTTAGGGTTATTAGGGTTGAGGTTAGGTCTTATCTTTCAAAGATCAATAACACCAACTTTAAAACTTAGTTCTTAATGTTTAACTCTTACTTCCCTTAAAAATTAAAAACAAATCTTACCACCAAATGGCGGATCCTCAGCATTTGTCTCGTGATTCTGATCTTCCAGTGATTCGTCGAGCATTTTGTCATAAAGCGTGACGTAATAATCCTCGGTGCCAGCGATAAGGGCCGCTACGACGTCATCTCTTACGTCAGGGGAGGTGGGCGGAGAAGGGGTGTGTTTGTGAAGCCACTTGTACAATGACATTGATCTGAGCTTGTTGAATGTGAGAAGTAAATTTCCAAGATTGATGATGTAATTGTTCTGCGTGACGTAAGTGTGGTTACAATTAGCGTTAAATGGACATCATAATCATTTTTTTTTTCAATTAATAAATTATGTTTTTAGGAAAAAATAGGTAAAAAGTTTATTTTTAATAAATTACATTGATGGTTTGCAAGACAATTTCCAACGGACAATTTGTCAGCTGTTTTAAATGTTAAATTTCGTTGAAAAGTAAAGTATATTGTTTAAGCCAGTGGTTCCCAACTTTCTATCGCTGGGTATCACCTAAAACCTGTTGTAAAGGGTAGAACAAAAGATAGACCTAGTCTTCTTCACTTGGACGGCATATTTCTAAAACCAGCAAGGTTGGCAATTTCAAAATATCCCAGACAAGAGTTTTGCGCAAATCAAGGGCTATTCAGTTGGGCCACTAAATTTGCATTTCATAACCTGACTTGAATTGGGTACACCGGAAGGCTTTTCGCATACCACTTTATAAACCCAGGTGTACCACAGGTTGAGAACCACTATTTAAGCTGAATATAGGGGAAGGTATTATGGGCGACATAGGTGCAATAATTAAATCTGATTGTATGCATTTGTATGAAGTACGTTAAACAAAACCGAACTGTAACATTTAGTGACAACGGTGCAATTTTGCCACGTCATTGTAACAAACTTTCCATCAACTACACAAGGGCTTAAAGAATGCTGTAAAGTGGCCTTGATGTTTGCCTAAGTTTTCGTCTCCATGCAGCTGGCCCAATATTTACCTGTTGCGATGAAAATACTGTGCGGTGATTTCGGATCTTTTCAAGTTCTTTCTTCACGAACTTAAACATCGAAACTTGCAGCAATTCGACGCCGTATCTGCCGGGCACCATACTCCCGCTTGAAGATCTTGGTTCCTTCAAACCTGAACTGTTCGCTTCCAGTGTTTTTAACAAACCGTCGACGAATAACGCGTCTAGGCCAGGATCTTTCTACAAAGCAATCATTACATATGAACAGTAATACTGTATGTTCACAAATTTTTAGCTATTTCAGCAGTTTTTATCATAATATATGCCGACGTTTTGATGTCCCATACGAGAAACCTTCATCAGGGTAATGACATAAAATGAAAACACACAGTTGTTATAAAGCAATAAGGTCGGTGAAACACACAAAAAACGCAAAACTTTTAACTAGAATCTCTCAGCTCGTTGCTTGGTGGATGAAGCCTATAAAGAACTTTTTGCTTATTGATTCAAATTTTTGAAAACATTAAGTCATTCATCGTTATATGAATTTAAGATGTTTATATTTCGCCTTGCAACATCCTAGTATCTATAAGCAAGCACAAATATATGATATCGGTGATACAGTACACATAAAACAACTGTGAAAATGCATAAAATTAATATAATGAAAACGAACGTTTAAATCTGCCGGTTCTGATTTTTTACATTAGACGTTAAATTGAGTTAACATATGACCTACCTCAAGATGAATCTCCATGTATACTTCCCAACGTACGATGGCGCGCGTAAACAGCTTCATAAGATGTTGTTCGGAATAAGCGTGGACAAGAGTCTGGGCAAACTGGGAAAGCTTTCCATTCCACTCTTCTGAAGCTCCTTCCTTTTTCTAAAATGAAAAAATCACATTAATAAGGATTTGTATCCCTAATTCAGAGAGTACTGGCTTGTTTACCTTGGCGCTTTTGTTTTCTGTATAATGCAACATAGGTTGGTTTTAATACTACTCATTTTCGTGCATAGGAGGCAAGATTTGTTCTTTTGAGGAAAAAATGTTAGATTTCTATCCAAGTCACAAGAAAAAACAGGCTTTTCGGACTGGATTAACACTTAGATTTCACATTTTAACTTTATTGACTTGATTGTGCATAAAACTTTATATCTTTGTGCATAAATTTCATATCTCTTTATATAAGCCTGTCTGCCGAAGCCCCAATTTGAACCATATATAATCCACGAATCTTAACATTAGCACGCTTTTGTGAACCAAATTTTCTGTTTACCAACAGTATGATAACGTACAGTGTATGCAAACTACATTCTACTTGATTCACAACTAAACCACGTCAGTTTTCAGGTATTGGATAAGAGTATAGATTACCAGAATGATGTTTATAAATGTAGTACTATTTTTTTCTGTTAACAATGTCCTACAACCTTAATAACCCTATTAGTGTTTTTCATAGAGTGTGGGTAACGTTTGCTTTCGCAGAACAATGGTTTTGCAGATGCAGCACCAAATCAACAACAGTTATAATAAGCTGCAAAGTTGTGTATCACACATAGCATAGCAACTGCCGTTCAGGAAACTACGTAGCTGAGTCAGCAGGTGACCTCATAGCCACTCAGGAACAGCCTGATTGTCGATAGATTTGAACAATGGCCAATTTTCATCCTATTTTTATCAAAGCAATTTTCAAAATACAACGCGCACAGCATACCGTGTTCTGAGTCAGTCTTGGGGCCCTTGCTTGGGCCCTGGTGTGCTAGGCAAACAGAAACTGGTTGCCTAGCAATGTCACTTTTCACCAGTCGCCCTAAAATATTTTGTACCTTGACTACCATTTTGAAAGTCAAGTTTTCGAGATGTATGATATCAGTACAAAGACATGTAGAATAACAAACGAGTTACCGAAGCTGATACTGTTGGTTTAAGCAGGTTTAAATAACCAAGGATAAGTAACCGGTCATGTCCAATGTAACTATGCAAACAAAGATAAGTTACTGGCATTAAAGTTTATACGTTCCGTCAACCAAGTAAACAACCCAATATCATACACCAAGTGTAAGGGTTTGCTATGTTAGGATTATGACAAATCCACCGATACTGCCCAAGCTGTGCCAAATTGCGTTACGAAACAAGGAAGACGCGATGCTGGAAACCCCTATTTTCGCTTTGTCTTATATTTATCGTTGTCTATCCGTTGAGTAATAACGAAACCATAAACCATAAGCTAGCCTTCTGTACACAGTGACTATGCATTTGCGAAAGTATGTAGGGGACTTCATGCAAAAGTAGGTAGTAAAATCGGTCTAGGATAAATAGTAAGACAATAAACAACGCACTAGAACTCAAAAGCTTTATCCCAAACGTCCAAGACACCCTAACTCAGGGGTTCTTAACCAGGGGTACGTGTCCCCTTTGGGGGTACGAAGCACCAAAGCAGGGGGTACGACATGCAGGGTAAAATTATACGCTATTTAGGCATATTTGTTAAGAATGCGTACCAAGTTACTTTGTTATATATCTAGAACGGCTTGGTTTTGTACTACTTGCATACTGTTTTATTGCATGCATTCAACACGCAAGTTATAAATACGCTGAGTTTAATTCCTAATATTAGAATTTTATTTACTTCCGTCGGCCATTGTAAACAGGGGGTACGAGAAAATTTCATGAAAGCCCAAAGGGTACGAGCACTTAAAAGGTTAAGAAACACTGCCCTACCTTAACAATCAACCCACTTTAAATCATCCATTGCTGGCAATGCCATGAGCTTACAACAATAGAGTAGTTTGAAAACACAAGACAAGGCCTTGAAAAGTGGCCTGCTGGCAGTACCCTATTACCTTACGTGAATACATACTACATGGTTTAGTATTATCCGGCAGTTTGCACGGCTGGAATAAAAACATTTATAGAGGAAAACGTTTGCAACGATATCTTTTCACTTTCAACTAGTTTATTTTATTGGGCTATGATACAAAATCTTCCATAATTTGTGCGGTTTATAGAATTTTCTATTTGAATTTCAAAAATAGACGGATAAAATAAAATCCTATAGTGTTTTCGTCGTGAAAAAAGTTTGTAATATTCTAAAAATATCTGCAAAACGTCTAATACGATTGGCACTTAATGAAGCACAGACGGTAAATGTATCTCTGATTTCTATCAGGAAAGTAATCAGTGAAGGAAAGTGGCCAAGTTGAATAATACATGAAGCGTAAGTAAATATTTACAAATTCAAACGAAACTCTTTTAAGTGTTAGGCGTTAGTTTTGTGTCTCTGTTTCTGTACCGTTCTGCACATCAAAAAAGTATAATTTTAAGCTATTTTGTCACGGTTCAAATTAAACCACGTTAAAATATGGGTGTTAATTTGTAAGTTTTGACTAAACATGTCAGACAGTATATGCTTGCACAACAAATCAACACGTTCATGCTTGATATCTAAGTAGGTTCTAATTTTCTGTCAAAAAACTTATTTTAAATTGTACAAAAATCACCAGTTGTGTGTGTTTTGAAACTCTATGTTCATTTGAGCAATGGTTTGCAAATTTTATGAGTAACTTATGACTACCCGGAAAGAGCCAAACAAACACATTTGAACCGCTGTTTTATCGTTTGTGTTTTGCTTAGCCGACACCCACCGACTGCAATAAACCTATCATGACAAATTAGCATGGCAAGGTCCTTTAAGTCCAACAATGGCTGCTGCTTCCTGTATTGACACAAAAACTTTCCCACCTTAATTTCGAAGTCCGCGTGGTCCCTGTCCACTGCAGCCGTTAGCAGAGCCGCCAGGATGACGTCATCAGGATGTTTTGCGTCACCGGTGGACTGAGTTAGGGGGTTTAACTCCAACTTGAATCGGATACGTCCACTGATTTTCTGAAGTTATTAACACTCGATTTGCGTTGCAAAAAACTTTACAAGCTAACTATTTCAAGTAGCAATGTAGATTGTTAAGCTCTGTTGGACAGCGTGCTGTTCCACAAAGTTATATGTTCATTTGTCCCCTAATGCAGTGGTTCCCAACCTTTTTCAGCGAATTCCTCCTACAATTGAAAACATTTTCATTCCTCCCCAATATACTACATATTCGATGCTAAACCATACAAAGATCATTAAAAAATGCGTCTTTTATCTTATTCACAGATTATATTTCCAGAACTCGAGAATATAATTACATCACATGGAAAAATAATCTTTTCTCCTTAAGTTTTTAAATTCCCCCGGAACCACTGCCCTAATGTTTGAGTTTTGAACGCTAACAACGATGGACTGTTTAAAATGTTTTACGCGGCTCAGAAAATGTTTGGGGAGCCACTGGATTAGAGCAACAGCGCAACTTATCAAGAGCTTAAATTTGGGAATTTCAGTTCCATGTAAATATTTACGTATTCCCTAAAAGTCCCGCATTTCCCTGTTTTGGGCGATTCCCTAAGTTTAAAATTCCAGTTCGGGTAAGTCTCAGAATCACCACAGTAATTTCGTACTTTCTGTGACGCGAAAATAGGAGAGAACGCCACTCGATCCAATTTAACAGTTGCCGTTTTTAGTCCCTCAACTGCTTTTGGTCTATCAGCGTACGAGTGTATAGCGCATTTAATAATGCATAGACCTCAAACAAATGTTCACTATCTCGCTTTAAACGATATTGACTAAAAATTATTTGCTCTAAAAACAAATTTTGACTACCTGTTTACATTTGACTTGAAACTAAACCTAGGTTAATCCGGACCCGTTTGGACCAAAAACTTGTCCGGATTTGGCGAAGATCCAGATTAACCGATGTCGATTAGTTCAAGTCTTACAACACTACAAGTCATTTGTACCTCAAGTTTTGTCCGAATTAAGCGAAGATCCGAATTAACCGAGGTTTACTGTGCCTATTATTATTACTAAACATTCTTTCAAATATGTACCTGTAAGGAATGAGAGGGACGAAGTTTAAACCAACTATCTAATCCCTCCGTGGGTATTTTCGTCAAAGGCACAGAATTGAATCCCATAAAGTCATCTTCTTCATCATCTTTGTTAGACACAACCTCTTTCATTTTCCTGCGCAAAAACGATAACTTTTCACCTCAAAATTACTTTACATTTCATCCCCAAAACAACTTATTTGATAATATTTGGAAGTTCGTTGCTGAGAAGGGTGTTACATCTAAACCAGTGTTTCTTAACCTTTTTTGCGCTCGTACCCCCTGTCTAAAATGGCCGACGGGAGTAAATAAACTGTAACAATCAAACTCAGTGTATTTATAACTTGGGTGTTGAATGCATGCATGAAAACAGTATTGTAAGTAGTACAAAACTAACCCGTTCTGGATACTGTATGTAACAAAAGAACTTGTTACCCATTCTTCACAAATACGCCTAAATAGATAGTATATAATTTCACCATGCATGTCGTACCCCTGCTTTGATGCTTCGTACCCCCAAGGGGTACACGTACCCCTGGTTAAGAACCCCTGATCTAAACCGTTTTGACATTGTATTAGATGGGGTGAAAAAATGCTTTATAGGCCTAATGTTTGGCTAAGTCAGCATCAAATAAGTAATAAAGGTCATAATCTATATTTTTGCCGGTAGAAATACTCCAAGATTGATACCAACATGCACGAAAATGTATATTGTACATTTAGCTGCACGTTATTAAAGAAAAAAGTAGGCGAAGGGAAATAGATCCATTTTGGTTTCGTTACGCTTCATGCTAAACTGCTATTAGGTCGGGGTCAAAACGTGCTTCACCATCATTTTGCACGACCGGCAGAGGCGTTTAAAGTTCGTGGAATGCTAATATTTTTCTCAGCAGCATCGTCTTGGTATATACACAAAAGTTCTAATTGTATGTTAGGGTTGTGATTCGTTTTTTTTCGTGTTTTTTTTTGTAAAATATGTACACGAACCAAGTCTGAAACAAGCCTTTTTAAAATGAGGTTCAAAATTAACACTAGAATGCAATTGAGAACATATATCGTTTTGAGATAATGGAACTAATGTAAAGTTGACTTGTCATTTAACTAAGGGATCTAATTGGCTATTAAAGTAACATCCGTTATGTGTTTAACAATATACAAGGAAACCAACGTCATAGGAAATATCACGTCATACGTAACGGAGAAATTGGTTTTTGCATTGCCGGTAGCGGTTTCATTACGACGTTGACAAGACGCATGTCACGTACGGCAGTTTTTATTTGCTATACTGCGAAACAAACTTCGTTCCTCAATAAAAATGTTACTGCTGTTAAAATGCTACGCGCATTATAAAACCTACTGGTGATTTAAGACAAAGTTCAAAACACCCAAACAAACTACATAAAAATCATACCTTCCCACGCCCTTTACGCCGCTGAACTTTTTTGAAGAACCCTGAATGTTTCCATCATAATCCCAGACTTGAAGTTGAATGTGGGAGTCGTTAATTTCGGCACGAGGAACAAAAAGGTCAAAGGATTCATTCCATTCGGGACTAAGCGACGATTCCTTAACGGTAGTCGATTTTACAACGTTAAGCTTGGCAGTTTGCAAGTTGACGAATTGTGAATTGCGCACAACTGAAAGCATGCAGTAGGGATCCGAAAGTCCATTTGCGTCTTTTGCTGCAAGCTTTTCAGCTTTCTGTACGTGTACCCTCACCACGCATTGTTGCGAAAGGCCATTTTGTCTGGCCCTTTCAAGAAGTTTTCGATGTTCGGCCGGTGGAATGCGGAACAGGTGCTGGACGTATAATAGCAGGTCATTCTCAGCTACTACTCTTGTCTGACTTTCCAGTCGGTTTACAATCACTTCAAGCAAACTGCCATAAAGTTCAGTACGAAATCGGTCTTGTTTTAAGAGTTCTCGGATTTGCGTTTTATCCACGTTGGCCATCTCTCTTTCGCGCCTTCCCCTAGTATTGGCTAGTTTCTTTTTGCGGAACATTTTGCAGGTAACTGAAGTAAATAACGTAGAAAAAAGTTCACAGTCTATCCTGTTGAAAAAAAATGAATAGGTACCGCTCTGCTGAACACATATGACTTATAAATGTTTGCTTTAAAGGCGTAGGCTAAACACGGCGACAAAGATTACTCTGCACATCCAGTTACAGGCGTACAGCAGAAAGAACGCTATAACTGAGGATGAATCACTTGTGACCTCACAAAGCGCCTTTCTTTGCTTATTATTTGACTTTACTGGATTCAAGGCACGCTTCTAGTAGTCTCTTGTTTATTCAATACCAGTGATTTTGACAATTGAATAAATATTCATCATTGTGAAGGTACGAAATAGGCAAATATACACCCGCAGGATTTGTATTATCCACTACATTAAATAAACCACGTTATGCTATGAATGCAGCAATAAATTACAGAGCGGCAAATAGCAGATAAAGGTCTAATAATACCAATAATCATCTAACCTAGTCTTAGTCACATAAAAATACAATCGTTAAGGAAAAACTCACAATAGAACCAGCAATATTTTTTCAAGGTATCGATATGCACGCACTACTTCTTTACGCGGAAGGCGTCTTTTCCCAGCAATGCCTTTGACCACTTTCGTGAATATGAGAAACTTATTGGCCAACTGCCTCTGGCTTATCTAGGTAACTTGGCATACATGACTACTTGACTGCGCGTCCTTAGGTTTACTAGACAAACATTACTGGTAACAACGGCCTATTGTTCACATCAACGCAAATTGACTATTCAAAACTATTACCGCAATAAGCAGTCCATGAATTGATGAGCGTCATGTACGCAGGCCTAACAGGAAATTGGTATAGTCAGGTTATAGGTAGCTCATTGCGGCTGTCGAGGAAAACTATGCAAATCTCTACTTTAAAAAGAGGATTAGTCGACGGCAGTTTGCAGTGATACCCTAACTTTCACCTTTATTTGTTTGCAAAATAGAAGCGTAAGCTTTAGTTTAACTTTGATGTGATGTTAACAACGACCACATCTGCACCGTCTCAGTTACAGCTACGGTTAACATCGCACGGTTACAGATGGTTAACCGCACAAGTGTTGCTGTCTGGAGCCGAATCGTTTGCAAAATAGGCTAAACTTTGGGATCAATTATTTATTTCGCAACTAAACATGTGCATTACTTTTTGTGCTTGTCGTGCTATTCCAGAAAATTAGTCTTACATAATCGCATACAGCAGTTTTGATAAAACACGTCAGTACCTACCCTGTAGTTATTAACTACATGGGTTAGTATCTGTTATCTGTTTCGCTACTTTCCTTACCCTGTAAGCTAAACAGTTTTAGTGTAAAAACAACAATACGTCATACGCGGGTGCGGATGAATGACGTTAGCACCCTTTTCCTATCAACATTTTACAGTTCCAACACCTCGTCATTGTTTACTACGACTGAAATCCTTACTGCATGCACGTTACTCGGCAAAGAAGTCCGCCTACAGACTATATACGGGACTTCGTGACATGATTCGATTCAAATTTATATATTTATTGCAAACTGAAACCGTAAACAAGAAGGAGAAACAGTATGAACCAACATATACCCTTTTTCTCAGGGTATAAAGGCTGTAAACCCGTTCATACCCTCTATATTGTCCAACTTATAGCTTCTCTATATGGCTAACTTTTTTGTCCCATGTAACGCGACGGTCTCAGCCTGAACGTCACGACAATTGCAAATTTTTACCAGTACTGCCCAAGTTTGTTAAATTGGCGCAAGAATTTATTATTTATATACTCCAAAGCAAAATGTATTCCAATAAATAGGATACAACATTTAATTGTATGCCCCACCAAGCTCTCAAAATTAGAAGCTTGCGAGTACCGAACCTAACAGTCCCGCGAAGGGTTTTAGATTGGTTGACCGCTACATTAGACCAAGAAAAAAGAATAAATTTTAATTCAGATATTACACCAAATCGTCGACGTGATTTGAAACGATTTAGTTTGAATATATTTTACTTCCATGACGTTTCGGAAGTTTGAACTCGTATGTTTGTTTTACAGAAATCTGACCAAAATAAACAAAGTGGTCAAAAAAACCTTATTGTGTCTTGTAAGATGTTTTAGAGCCCCAAAACAGACGATAATAGACTGAAAACCATAGGTGAAACAGAGCCACTTAGCTCTGGGTAAACCGAACGCATATTTCCAAAATGTTTCCGAATTCGAACCACAGGGCTTTTTCAGCCAATCACAGCAGCGGAAATCTGCGGGTTGTCGATACGTCACGTCCAGGTTGCTAAGCGGTTACTTTGACTTCAGTATTGTCGACGTTGCAAGTTTTATGTCAGTTTTGAATGAAAAAAACATTTTTACAAGTCGGAACATAGTAAAGACTGATGCATTTTGGATGTTTAAACTGAAGGTAATGTTTATTAGGTTAAGTATAGCAGTAAATTATACACACATAATTTTTATTGGGTGTAAAATCACTTTTGTGCAATATATGCTCCATTAATGTTAGATTATACACTGATACTTTTTATTAAGTCTGAAATAGCTTTTGTGCAAAATATTTTCTATTATTAATGCTATGTGTTTGTTTAGGATAGCAACGCAACCCCTTCAATCCATCAATGTCAAAATTTTACTTTGTATATGATGAGCACTGCATGCAGGAAAGTTTGCATGGCATAAAAACAGTGTATTATGCCTCATTGTCTCTAGTGCAAGCACCTATGATCAACGCAATTTAACACATGCATAGCATGCCATACCTTGGGATCAACAAACTGTTCCTAACCTACGGAGATGAATGGTTTATAATTGTACACAGTGCAGTTCTAACATAAGTGTACACTAGGCATGCCATTTGCATAGTTGTTCCAATTACTCCCCGTATTTTCAGTTTTGAATGTTGTTCTGTGCCACCAATGTATATGTTATTTTGATTGTGCATGCTGGAATTCTGTCGTAAGTTTACAATAAAACAGAAGCGATTTTAAATAGCAAATTGAAGTAGTGTGCTTGAGAACAAATGCAGGATTAAGAAAAACTACTACAGTATAAAGTAAGTTATGAGAAGATTTACTTGTGCTAGCAAATTTATTGTTTTTCTTGTGACATTGAAATGATAATAGTCCCAAAAAATGTTGTACAGAATAGCTGCCATCTAAAACTATGCAGCAGTGTCAGAAATTTATTTTCTTATCTCACCTGATGTGAGCAGCTTTTTCTCAGATATTTTATTTTTCTTGTTTACACCAGTTTTTTTTATTCATTTATAATCACATGTATAATACAAAACACCATTTTACTTACAATACTCTAAATTAGGGTAAGCAAGCTTGGGTAGTATTGACAGCACTCTATATTACCAGTCATATTTGTCAGCAAGTTAAATTAGTTTGTCTTGACCTTGCTACACAGGCTATTTATTTTCCTTCATGGTTTACATTAGTTTATTTAATTGCAACTCTTTTTTGGAACAAAACAGTTGTACCTAAATTAAAACACTATATCACTCATTTCAACAGTCATCCAAAAGTTTGTTTATTATTCATGCAGTAACCACAGTCAAAAATAATCAGTCAACAGTTCTATAAAGTAGATCCAATGATAATCTATTGGTATAATGCAGGTTCTGGAATAGCAAATAGGTAATAACACAAAAATACACGGAAAAGCTGCAGGAAAAGAGTAAAACACAAAAGGAAATGAATTTTTGTACCAACCATACCAAGAAAATATATCATTTTAATGTCAATACCAGAAATACAATGTATTTTGCTATTAAGCATTGCGGTTGCCAATTGAGTTTCTTCCAAATGAATGAAGTGCTGATCTTATTTGTGCAACAAAATGAGCAGAAGAGATAAAGTTCTTAAACCTTTCTACTGCTTCATTAGTTTTCTTTTAATGAAAGTCACTAGAGTGCTTGTAAGCTCAGAATGCTATCAAATTTAAGAAAAGTTCTCTGCAGTGTAGTCTGGACATTCAGTCACTGGTTTATGTTTATGAGGGTCCCGCAATGCCATCAGACAATGAAGTGGGTGGATTGATTTCCATGGCATTTGAACAGCCACCATGATCTTGTGTAGATGTGTGGTGGCCAAATCACTAATGAATTCCACAGATGGTGCCTGCTACTGACCAAAAGCAACTACTACATACATATGCTTCTGAGGTGCTGATCCCTGATACATCCCCAATTGGACTACCACATAACAGGACTGTAAGTGAGGCATTAGTCCGGTCCAGATTGGTTGTAGAAGCCACAAACACCATCTCAGAAGATTGTAACATCATTTTGTCGATTCTTTCCATGATCGGACTTACAATGGCACGAACATAAAATCCTTTAAACTGCTAAAGGCAGATCCTAGCCTCAGATTTATCGGCATACTTCTGTATAGCACAAAACAAATTTATACCACTTGATGCCCCAAAGTTATATTTACGCCACTGATCCCAGAGATAGTACATAGAGCAGGGTTTTGGATTATGGCAGTTGTTAGTGACTGCTGCACTTATTCCATCTGTAACAAGCAACTTGGTCTCATGGGTTTGAACTTTTTAATGCTTGAGACACTAACAATCATTGCCAAAAATTTTTTGTAGATTCACTGATCTTTAGCTAACCAAGGTTTCCGGCAGCTTTAAGCAAGTGATTGTGGTTAACTGCCACACTTACTATACATGGATGAGTAGAAACCAACTTATGTGATGTTTAGTTGACTTGGTGTAAAGTTTGATTTTAACATCCATAGACACAGGACACAAAGTGTTGAATTTGATGCACCAATTTTATGTTGGCAAAACTGATTAAGATGGCATTTAAAGGTTTCCCCAAAATACTTTAGGGTTGAAAAATATTATAAAACCACGCACAACCTTAACTTTCAAATATAGTAACTCAAGGCAGATTGACTGGTTACTACGCAAGCTGTCTTCTGATTGGTTCAATGAGTCGACTACGCTGATTTGTTAAAAAGTCACATGACCCGGGAAAACCCGCCTTTGTGATTGGCTTAAAAAGCCCTGTGGTTCGAATTCGGAAACATTTTGGAAATATGCAAACCGAACACCTTTTGTGGACTTTTTCAGAATGTTACAAAAGAAAACATTTTTATTCTGTGCAAAGCTACACCACAATATGCAGTTAAAATCGATCTTACATGAAAACTAAAAATACCAAATCGGTCGCCAACGCCAAGAGGATCTAAAGATCTTGGACACAAGTGGTCACTATTGCCTTATGTGACTCGAATGCTGACTCAGCGTTTTTCCAACTAGGCACCGATTGTTGAACTCCACCAGTGAGTTTTTTACAGCCTTAGCTGTCTAGGTATATAAGGTGCAACGCCTCCACACCAAGGTAGAGAGAAATTCATCAAGTGTTGGTCGTTCTCGTTAAAGCAGAGCAGAGAAAACATTTTTAAGGTCATAGATGAGGTGGTAAAAGTTAGCACAATCTTGCATAATTCATCATTTGAAACATATTTATCTTCGTTTCAGACGATTTTTAAGTCAACTAACTTCCGTATAGGCAAAGAACACAGATTGCTGTTTACTAGTGAGACCATTTTATTATCCTGACTTTATTTTTAACGTGAACTTGCACCCACTCAGAACATTTATTGGAATTAAATTTGGAATTGATTAATGTGGAATGATGGATGAAGAGATTCCGGTAATTTTTAAACCTATAAAATTTTAAAGTAACAATGTCAAGGTTAAGAACTGACAATAAGAAAAGAGTGTTGGAGATTAAAATTTGGTTTTGTTATGTTGGTTTTAGACTGGCATGCCCATAGTAAAGGATACAGTGGATGCTGGCACCTTTGATGAAGATGATATCCCATTTTTGGAACCTGACTCGCATCTCTCAGGTACACTGAAATAATACAAAATGTTGCATTTTTTTAGTTTAACACTGAAAATGTTCAATACTTGCTACATAAACTATAATATTGTAAATTATATCATTGTAACATGTCAACTTTTGTGTTCATGTATTTTATTAGCCCCATCTATTTTTAACAGGTTCTGGATTTAACCCACAACCAGAATCACCTGCATTAGTTGCAAATGGATCACCCCCAAAGCCTCCAGGTTTGTTTTATGTGAAAGTTTACAATTAGGTACCTGATAAAGTGTACAAACTTAAACCCCAGTCCCCAACTGATGAAAACTGGCTTCTTCCCCAAGTCATGTTTAACCACAGTACACCGACCTCACTTTCTTGTGAGCTCCAGTCATGTAATGCTTTATAATACAGTGTAGCTGCAGCCTGTTTAGCCATTATCTACATTTGTGCCCTTCACTGTTTTAAACGCAAAACGTCTCAACATTGCACAGCTCTTTTATGCTTGGTGATTGTTGTAATACTATTGTGTCACCATGTTTTCTTTCACCAAGTGAAATAAACTCAACTCAACTAGAAAATTGACCTTCTTGTCTAGAAAACCAAACCAGTTTATTCTAAACAGTTAAAACACTGTTCTGTAAAAAACAAGATATGTAACTTGATGCTTTGATATTTGATAGCATGTAACAAAGTTATGGTAATGATTGATTAAAGTTGTTGTGGTAATAATTGTGATGCAAGTTTTCAAGGAGTAATGATCTATATTTGTTGCGATTTATTGTTTTTGTGCATTTTCAAATTACATCACATCGTTCGAAGTGACCTCATAGGAAATATCATAATGTAAATGCATTTGTATTATATATAAGCTCTGTGTTAGAGTTAAGTGAAGTCAATTGTTTAACAAACAGTCTAAACCAGTTGCAGCAATTTCAATTGTCATTTCTTTCATTGCACACAATCTTTTCCAGGTATGTTTTATCCGAGTCCAAGCACAACACCAAAGAGTGCCAGTTTAAAACCTTCTGCAGGTATGTATGTGTAATAAGCAAACTGTGTTGTGTCTATAATAAATTTGGCTTGAAATTTATTTCTGAAATTCATAAGTTTTATATTTATAAACATTATTCTTTTTTCAGGAGCGGCTTTGTTTGCTGGTCCATCACCTAAACGTGCAACTACTTCATCTGGAAGACCTGCTGGAAATGTTTTAAAAGAAGGCCTGCGAAAAAGGTTTGTTTGATACGAAACAAGTGTGTGCATTTAATGGTAACACATAAAACCACACAAGAGTGTTACGGTGAGAAAGGGAGCAGTGTCAAAAATGAACCTTACACAGGGTTCCCGCGGGTTAGGAAAACCTTGAAAAGTTATGGAATTTAGATTTGTATTTGGAAGGCCTGGAAAAGTTTTGAAAAAAGCCAACTTTTGCAAAAGTCCTTGAAAAAGTATGGAATTTGCTCCATTTTTTTCAAAAGGGTTATGGAAATTTGTTTTTTTTTCCTTTTGGAAAAGTTTTGGAAAAGTCATGTAATTTATGAACGAAAATTGCACGGGAACCCTGCTTACAGGAAAATTTAATTTTACAGTGGAGACTTTGAGGTACAAGCGGACGATGTGTTTAAAGATCTGGACACACAGGAAATTATCTTAAAACCTGAAGGAGCAACTGACTCAGTCAAGCACTTCATGGGGTAAGAGTGATTGCTTAGATAGGTAATTCACAAGTGAACCAAAATTTTTTAAAAGATTTATGTTTTCCCGTGCCCCATCGATGCTTGATTACTATTATAGTTTCTTTTGTATTTCAGAAACCAACCATGTTGTTTAAAAGTGTAATATTCACTGTGAAATCACTTGCTTTTCCCTCGAAACTGGTAAAATTAATTCAAAAGTCACCCAATATTTGGCCTAATCCCATGCCTATGTCAACACTGTATTTAATGCATCTCTAATGTCTGTGCAATAGCATGAGAGGTCAAAATGATTTTAAAATAGCATGTCTTAGTAAAGTTGTAGCTACTTGTTTGTTCAGCCATTATCCGCGAATTGTGCCGTTCAATGTTTTGCTCCATAACATTTTAGTGTTGCAGGGCAACTTCTGGCTGGGTGATTGTTCAGTGCTATTGTGTTAATGTATTTATTCACTAGCGAAATGAACGCAACTTATCTTATTACTATTCATTAAAAGGATACTTAACTGAACTAAATGAAAAAATATTTTGTGCAGCCACATAGTAACCACACCGATAGCAGATGTACCAGATGCTGGAGGTGAAAGTGATCCAGATTGGGAAGATAACTCAAAGTTTCCACAACAAAGGCTCATGACACAACGACAACAGAGTGGTGCAGTGCCTACTGAACCTTCTTTAGTAGCAAGCGCTACTGAAGAAGAGTTTAAGTACAAAATGAACAACAAAGAAAGAGGATGTTTTATCATATTTAACCAAAAAGTAAGTTATTTTTTTCATTGTCATTGAAACTGGTTTGACAGAAGCAAGCATTTCAACCAGGACAAAGCTTTTAAAATTAAGAGCTTTCAAGTGATGACGGCATTTAAAAATTGCACCATGTTTCTCATTCCTAATTAAGTATTGTGGTGCCACATCAAAATGATTACTTAGGCTGGTCTAATTCATATTCAAATCGTCATTTCAACCAGGAAAAAGTCTTTTAATATTAATAAGGTATTTAGACTTAGCTGAAGAGTTGCTTTTAAATGTTGATGACATGTACAAATTGCACCATATTTTTATTCCTAACCAAGTATGGTGGTGTCATGTTAAAATGATTAATTAGGCTGGTCTATTTCAGACTGCACTTCTGATTAGAGTTTGTTGAAATGTTGTGTCATAAGTTCGACATTGGGTAAACATGTTATCATTCATGGAAAATTTTCTAATCAGCTTGGTTTGAGTGACTTAGAATCAGGACAAAGGATAAAAATCTAGTCGCTGATTTGTCTAAACTGAAGTAGCTAAATTGCTTTATCTAGATCTGTGGTTCTTCACCAGTGGTGGGATTCAGCCGGTTCGCACCGGTTCTATAGAACCGTCTCACGAAATTTTATGAGATTAGTGAACCGGTTAGCATTACTGGTTACTTTCAATGGACTTTTTGTAACAGAACCGGCTGAAAAATATGACTTTGTGATAGAACCGGCTGACAAAAAAATTGAATCCCACCACTGTTCTTAACCTAGCTGGCATCTTATGATGATATGTTTTGTGTTTTACATTCCCAACAACATCCTTTATTCCAGAAAACACTTAAATTTGTGACAAAATAATCAAACCTGTTACCTTTGGATATTCAAGTAACAATAAAACAGCAATTTAGGTAACCTTGACTTGACACGGGAAATTTCCTAAGGGTTAAAAGCCACTGCTCTAGATTCAATACACTCGTGCTACTTTGTAAGTGGAAATTTTAACTTCATGAAAGCAGAATTGCAACCGCACATGGCATATTAACTCACAATTGGAAAACAATAAGATTTTGTAGAAATGTGCCTTGTGAACAGTAGAAAAAACCTGTTGTGTGTGGGTTTTTAACAAACACAAGAAAAAACTGTTTGTTAATGGTTTTCAAACAAACTTCAAAAATACTGCATGAAAATGTGCAATACCTTATTGGTAATGCTTGCTTAAGTGGTCAATAAACACGCTTTGAAATTGTTAGGGGTATTGAAATCAAACAGTTGTACCATATGCTGAGCGAGACATTGGTAGTGGTGCAATACCAAAATGTATTTACGCACCGCATACAAAGCTAAACTTGTAGCATCAGCAAAGCAGGCGTGTCCTGGTGTAGCAGGGGTTAACGACCACGTAAATATATTTCTATCTTGCAAACACTTAATTGCTGTTGTCTGGTCTGTGTCCAAGTCATATATAAGAGTCATATGCTGACAAGTGACAATCATATGTTGTGACGTCTAAATCGTAAACAGTTTCTCCATTTGCGTTTGTGAACCTGTATCGAAATCAATAGGTGCAAGACTGGCGTAATCGTATATTTGATGTCAGCGTTATAGTGTGCAACGTTAGGGCTGTAAATCATGTGCCTATTAACAGTTGCTATATTTAGACGCATTTGAATGTGAATAGTGTACACCTGTTAGACATAGTAATATGGCTTGTAGTACTCATTTTGATTTTTACCTCTAGTCTTAACTGTCGATTCTGAATTAAATGTATTGTTTTGACAACAGTGAAGATTAAAGAAGCTAATTTCTCTTTTTGTTCTTAGACATATGTTTATTGGGCACTTCCAATTAATATGTTATGTACTAAGGCCCTTGAAAGTGTAGGGGCCATGATATAATCACTTGAATAGCTATTGGAATGACTTAATAACATTGCGCCATTTTTTGTGATGTCACAATGTCCTTGATGTAACCTGACTGTTATGGCGTCATTGCTTGGGAGCATGGATATGAATCAATGTATTGTCGTTCGATTTTTGTGCTAATGAGTTTACTTAACCATGATGAAATTAGGATTATTGTGTGTCTGGCATTTCATGACTCCCGGTCAATTTAAATGTTGATGCAATACATTTTGACGTGGTACTTATTGCGTTCTGTTTTATCGTTTTAGGATCTAAAGTGTTGTTTTTTTACAGTTGCTTTATACTACTTTTTAACTGTAAAAAATCCTTTTCTCATAAACACTGACCTTAAGCATAAAGGGATTTTCAGATAATACCCTTTGCAGTATATGTAAATAGTTATTTAGTGGCGTTTGCATGTACAGAGGTAAAGCTGTTTTATTTTGGGGAATTTCCTTACGAAACTAAAGTTTTGCGACTTAGTTACGCCTGCTGCTGTAACCACGCGTGTCTGGTACAGTTTCGTATGAAACCTCTCTGAATGTTGGGTCGCTTTGACATGACCGTTTCTCATCACCTGTGTCGAGTGGCAACCGCCTAAATTTTGATTCAAAAAGCCAGCTTCAGTTAACGTGTCGTAAATTGAGAGCAACTATAGTAGGAATATGATATTTTTTTTGCAAATCTAACTAAAAGCTTTTCAAAACACAACTATTGGTTAAGTGAACTTTCACTGGTTATAATTTATTTTTGTCTGTTTAACGGAATTTTTTAACGTGTTTTGTATGGATGAGCGATTTTAAACATTTAATGCGTTGTTTTTTGCTGGTTTGCGTTCCATGTTGTATTGTATTAATTAAACTTACCAATTTCTCAAAAAAGATCTTTCTTCTCAAATGAAAATTAATATTTTATGGAGAGGGTTCAGCACATTCTGTGCACAACATTTTTAGCATTTGAACATTTATGTCTAAAATTATCATATTTGTTTTAGAAATTTCTAATAAATAATTTGGAAGAGCGACACGGCACCGAAAAAGATGCTGCAAACCTTCAAAACACAGCTAAAATGCTCGGCTTTGAATATGTTCGAGTTATTGATGACTGCACCAAAGAGGACATGATGGCGTGGATTGAAACAGGTATGTGGATTACTGCGCTACTTTTGTATGCGTTTTTAACAGTTTTTTAAAAACTAAAATAGCATTGGTAACAAACCCTTACCAAACGCAACGCCGCCAATTTCCCTAGACAGTCCACAGCGTAACATATCTTCCCAAAGTGATTTCACCCTTTTGAACGTCATGAAGTGGTCTCTGACGATGAATGTGTTCGCGTGGGGCCCAGATATTTGAGTCATAGTGTTAAAAAAAATCGAATGTAGTTACTATTGCAATCAAGTCTAACGAATTATTTTGCACTCGGAAGTCCCAGTAAACTATATAATTGTCTCGTTTTAAACAGAGCTGACTTAAAAAAGGTTGAATACCAAAAAGATTCGCAAAAAACGAAGATCGTTCCTATATGTATATTATACTACATTTTGTGGTTCAAAAAATATCATTTTTATAAATCTCAAACCCTAATGTAAAAAATGTATAAACAACCGTTGCAAGCGCTTTCGCTTAAATTGGTAGGATATCGCCTTCCAAGCATTCCAATGAACCAAAGTTGATTTTGACATAATTTTAAGCGCGCAAAGTAACCATAGCTTAACAGGTACCAACTAACTTAACCCAGTTACACAGGGCTAAGTCTACAAGACAATAAAACTTGAAAAGATCGTAGGTTGGTACTCCAATCGTTAATGATTAATATGTAGTTTCATCATAATACCACCAAGGCTTGTTCTCAGTAAATTCGGCAACACGAAACCTATAAACTTACACTAAATCCCCCTATCCTTTGTGAAAAACGGGTTTCATGTTACGGTTTTCCAAGGAACTAAACGGTTGGATACCATTGCACTCTTAATTGGGTATAGATTTTCATTCTGCGACTTGTGGACAGTAGTATCATGTTTTACTACCGCTTTCTAAACACAATCAAGCTGTAAATGCTGAATCATTACAATGGCGTCTCAAGTAGCCATAAAAAGCCAAATTTGGAACCATATGTGTCTTATAGCAAACCCCCTGTACTTTTCCCAATCGTTTTGCTTTTGTTGGTTTAATATTGAAATTATTTGCTTTGCTCTTATTGGGACGTGCACTGCGTGGCGTGCGCAGGTGCTTTAACGGGACAAAGCCTTGTAAAGCCAATTGGAAGTAATCTGTCTGGTTGGTCTTAAAACCAAAGCACCATAAAACCAGTTTCTAGGAATGGTGCCTACAACTTAAATTGAACGACTGTAGTTTCTTGAATTTTTTTTTTTTGAACTTGATTTTGTGTGCAACATAAAGCTACTTTTCATGAAAATGTGCAACATTTACATTTTCTATTTCTTTATACAGTGGCCAACGCTGACCACACAGATTACGATTGCTTTGTGTGTTGTGTGCTGACTCATGGTGGAAAAGACGATGTCCTCTATGCAAAAGACGGCTCATTTATGCTGAAGGAATTGACCACTCCATTCCGACCGGACAAATGCCCATCGTTAGCTGGCAAACCCAAACTCTTCTTTGTCCAGGTAACTTTTCACCTTTTTGTTTTTGTAAAATGGTGCCTCAAGAATTATGTTTTATAAATTCCTTTGCCAGCTTGCAATGAGCATTTTGTAAATTCACCATTAATAGCATGTAATACACGGTTTGTTAGTATACTTTTCGTTTACCACATACTGAAAGACGTATGGATGTCGGTTTATTCAGCAAAGAACACTGCGAACTAGTACTTTTCAACCTGTGGTACGCGTACTACTAGTGGTACTTTTTAGAAACTAGTCTAGAACAATGTCTTGTTCTACCTATTCAAACAGGGTTTAGGTGGTACACAGCGATATAAAATGTCGTCAGGTGGTACGCGATCAGTGTAAGGTTGAGACAACTGCTTAAAACGTATTAGCTGAAAAATATAGTTGTCTCACAAGCGAGCATTCGGTCTAGGTCAGGCCTGTCAAACTCGCGGCCCGCGGGCCGCATGCGGCCCACGAAGCCCTCCAATGCGTCCCACGAACAGTCAACAACAATTGTAGTATTTTGTCAGATTTTTATCTAATTATACTAATTTTTTCTTACTTTTCAAGTTTAAAGCTATTGTTGAAACTGACGTTTACCGAAATTTAATTTATAAACACAAATTCATATGTTATGAATAGAAACGATAGTAATTAAACCGTTCCTTAAAGTTTCAGTCAAGGGTGTACAACCCGCGGCCGTACGGCCACATTAAAATATATGTACTGGCAGACGTTATGTAATTAAAACTCCTTTGCCAAAATTTTTGATTTTTAAACTGCCCTAAACAGATTTTGTGTTACTGAAAAGAGCCTAATTGTGTGCAAACAATGCGAAAAAACAGGTACGAAAAGCGTCACAGTATAGATTATGACGTAATAATAGAGTTAAAACTGCTGGTCTTCACATTGTGTAGCTTAATCTGTACATTAAGTTGGAAATTAATCTGCGCTTTTGGGGCGTCAGTAGATGGTATATATATGATATACCTTTTTCTTGTAATTTTTAAACAAAACCAGTAGATAATTGGCGGCCGTTGGTGAAACAAGGATGTGCAATGCGGTCGTCGTAGCGAAAAGGTTGTTTAATTGTATAAAACTAGACTAAAAATTACATGCGGCCCTCGGCATAATTCCCAAACTGCAATGTGGCCCGCGAACCACACGAGTTTGACACCCCTGGTCCAGGTGTTTTTTTTGCTATTGCAACATTGGACTGTGTGCTTAATGGAGGGATATGTTGACACGCCACCTTGTCACGGGGTTAGGCGACAGTCAACACAACCGTCTGATTTGACGAACGTTACAACCCCCTGAAAACCCCCTTTATTCAGCCGATATGCTTGAATAAAAACTTACAGTTTATTTCAAGCACATCGGTTGAATACAAAGAACGTGTAAAGCACAGTGACAACTATTTTTTTGCGAAATAATCTTCAACCTTTTTTTCTGTTTAAATTCCTATTTACCACGAAAGCATATTGACTTTTTCCCATTTGAAAACCTATTTTTCTATCTTTAGTTAGGGCAATAAAACTGTTAATTTTTTTTATGAACACGCTTTTTTCTTTATGTCTCTGTACATTTCAGGGCATTTTGGCATTTTTTATGCAGTTGTGCAATTATTTTAGTGGATTGTTTATTATTGTCCATTGCGCAGAAAAAATGATATAAGAACTAGATTCGATATTTTGGATTCGAAACAGTTATTATAGAATACCCAGTTTTTCTACTTGAGACATCCCTTTGTAAACTGTAATGTAACGCAAGAAAAATGATAAAACGAATAGGAACCCGTCCATATTGCAAACAACTTTCTAAAAATTGATTACCATGTTGTCTAACCCCCGTTTTCATTGCGCAATCAGCAATGTTTACCATATCCCGTGCCACTATGTCAGCGCTAAAAAAACGCAGGAATAAGGACCGGTTTTCCCCGCCACACCCATTTTTTTTCCTGAACCATGTGAGAAAAAAGTTTTACGAATGTGACAACCGTGTTTTTGGCGGTTAGGGCACGAGACTTTGTCTGTTGCATCACAATAGCCTAATTCGATCTTACTTGGTTTCCCGCCGAGCGCGAGGTTTTTGTGTACACCTCTCCGCTGTCCAAACAACATCAGTCGTGTGTTCCTTGTCCGTCACCGACCGTACACGTCGTTCTAAAATACAGCTGTGGTTTTGTTCGTTGAGTCTGTTCGCTTTGTCTTGTGTGATATGACCTCAGCGTTTTAAATTTGGGATTATATTTTGTTACACTAAAGGGCTCTGCACACCAGACGCGGTTGACGGTGGCGGCTAGCGATGTCAGCGCCGGCGGTTGTTGGCGGATTTTGCGCGTAACGTTTGACGCGACGTTGGCCCTTCACACCGGCAGTGCGGTTGCCATCGACGACTTTTGTTGCTAAGAAAACTGGGTCAATGTGCTTGACATATTGAGTGTTTCTACGTCTTAAGAAAGTTCCTACAAAATTCCGTTTAGTTTATTTTGTGACAAAATATAATGTTGATCATCATTCCACGGTAAAATGTTCCAAAAACAATTACAACAGCAACATTGGATTAAGTTTACTTCTGTCATTGCTGTTGAAACACACTTTCCTGTTTTACAGACACTTTATGTTTCAAAGTTGGTAATATAATAGCAATAACATAAATGAACACATTTTAGAAAACACAAGATTGCAGAAACGCAAAGAAAACAATCATATAACAACATACAAAAAAACTTAAATGCAAAAAGATGCATTTACATTAAACTTGCACATTGTTGCACAATTACAATGATGCTAAATGTTGTCAAATGCGAGAAAAAAACTTGTATTCTTTGGCTTGTGGCATACTTTTCAGAAGTTTGTAACTTCATCAATTTGATCTGTGATGTTGGATGAGGTTTTTATTGGGAATTTGATTTCCAAGTCTGACAAACATGTCACAAATTCATATCTTGAACTCTATGGAAATATATATGGAACAGTTGATCGGCAGAAACTACATTTTTATTCAAGTATACCAACCTGGAAATACATATATAACATTTTCTTTTCTTGCCATGAAGTTTATTGAACAGGTGCACTGGAGTTGCTGAATCAGTCATAGACATGTAGATTAGTAAAAGTTCCTACACTTCTGCAACAAATCATAGTTGTTAAAGGAGCAATACATTTAGAACTTATACCAAAACTCACCTACGCATAGGCTCATATGAATAGTGATTCCATCCTGGTAAGATTTCAACAGCAGCACCTCTCTTGTACTTTTCTTTTTGCAAAGTAGTGATTAGATAATTACAAAATCATTTCGAAAAAAACCAAGACTAAACAAAAAGCTGTGAATAAAAGTTCTTTAAACCACTGGTAAGAAAATTTTAGTATGTTTGTGTTCAGTATTTAATTTCAAACTGTTTAAACGACCATTTCAAACTAATTTACTAAAAGCAGACAAAAAACAATTAAAACAAGACAATTTGTACCAATACTATCAGTACTTCATTCTTATTTTCTTGGTAAAAACGATAAAACAACCCACCTACAAACAAAAAGACCTAAATCAAGCAGAAATGTATCTTAAACAAGTCGAGCACCCGCCGAATACCGAGTTTTTCATCCAGCAGTGTAGCGCGGCTGACGGAAAAGTTAAATCCGATTTAACTTTGCCGTCAGCCGTTTCAACCGAGAAAATCACGCCGTCACGGCAAGTCGCTGTCTGGTGTGAATACCCCGTCGCTTGCCGTCGAACGCAAAAACGCGTCGCTATCCGCCAACCGCGTCTGGTGTGAATCTTGCTTTAGCGTTTTTTTTAACAATAACCCTACAAGTTGCCCTTTTCCCCTGCTGTTCAAGAAAAAACGGCAAACTAACATTATTTACCAACTATATGTGATTTTAGAAATGTATCAGATTAGCTTATTATGTGACTCGTTTCGTTTGCTTGCTCGGTTGAAAAAATGCGATGCTAAAATGAAAAAATACGTGTTTTGACAAGTTTCTTTGATCAAATTTGTTGCTTTTTTGATGAAAAAATCCTCATTTTTAGGCTTGTCGCGGTTTCAAGTTGATGGAAGGTGCAAAAGCGCCAACTGTGCAGTCCGATTCACTAGACGGACTAAAAAATCTCGCCTTTGACCAAGTGGACGGTGCAGGTGACATGGTGGAAGTTAAGACCATCCCAGTTGAGGCGGATTTTCTTATCGGACAATCTACTGTTCCCGGTTAGTTGCCCCTAGCAAGAAACTTTACCCCAATTTTTTTGGTGTTATTTTTTTCATGTTTTTTATTGTACACAACCAACTATTAATACTTATAGTGTATTAGCATGTGGAGATTAGTTCAATGAGTTAAGATGAACATAAATTGAATATTAGGGTAAGCCCTAAAGTGCCGGCCGGCGATAACGGTAAACTCATATAAATTGGAATGGGGTACCATGGTTTATTGAGTTGGTTAAAGCGCTCTAAAGTTCGGTATAAACAGAAATGTTTGGTAAAATTGTATGTAAGTATATGTGGATTTTTTTTAACCAATTATTTCTGGCAATTTTAATTAAACCAAACTTTAAAAAAGTTTTCCTGTCTAACAGACAAAAATGCAACTAACAAAGTAATTTCGCTCATAAACTAAAATGGAGCAATTGGGCCGCGTCAAGAAAGATTAGGAACCATTGGTCAGTACACAAGATTATAACAAGCACTCTATCTGCAGAATTTTATTCCTGGCGAAATGCGAGCAACGGTTCAATTTTCATCCAAAATCTTTGTGCGGGATTTCACAAATGGGGACACACCATGGAACTTATGCAGGTAATATCTATTTTACATGAGGCAATGATGTACAGAGTTGTTTATGCCAAACAAGATAATGTGCTTGTAATGCGGATACATCGAAGGTTATTTTCACACCGTGAAGTAAATAAAAAATTTGAAATAACTACTTCGGGATTTCACAAAAAAGCTTGTTCTCGGGTAACTTTTAAAGACATGGACTGATAACAGCAAAAGTTGAACTCTGTGTAGCCATTCGGTTGTGTAAATGTTAGGCAAGCCCCTTAGTTCCTGTTGTTGCAACATCTACGATTTCAACAATTCCCACGCTATCATGTTACACAAATAATCCATATCGTCATTAAACTGGCAATTACAAACTCCTACAGTCCGATATTTTGTCCCAACGATTTCCGCCGGTGATTTTACTTTGGGTAATCCCCTTTTCTCGTCAAACTTTGCTGCTATCTCTACAATACTGGGCAGTTTCGCAAACCAGCTGCGTTATAGTGAAGGGGCCAAAAGCTACGGTGGTTTCCCTTCGCTGACAGGCCTGGGCAAGCCATAGGGTTGTTCCACCTGTCAAGCATTTTGTTACACGACAAGCTCGCACGTGACTGTATTACGTAAGTGACGTTTTTGTCTGGGCGGCATAGATTGGACTTTTCTTGAAAATTGATACTTCCGCTTTGTTTTGAATTGATTCTGTAGGTTTTTAATTTAAACAAAGCGTTTTAAAGTGGAGGTTGTAACATCACCGCTTCGAACAAGCCCTATACATTGACAATATACCATTTGTTTGGCTGTGAAATATATTGCGATGTAAAGATTATTTGATTGTGTGTGCTGTGTAGCAAGCAAACTACTTGAGTCGGTTGCTTTGGTAACCGCATAAAGATTTGTGTTTCCTTATCTAATGAAGACTATTGGAGCATTTGATATGAAATCGTTTGCGATATCTTGATGCAAACATTGCTAAAATCGAAGCAAAATTCGTACTGCAACTGTTACTAAATCCTTTCGTATGCACAGTTTTTGCTTAAGATATGTACCAATAAAATAAAACTGCCTATTTTGTTAGGGCTATATATTTTCTTCATCAAAAAACCAGCAGTTCCAGTTAAATGACGTGCATAAAAGTTGTTACCAAGTAAATAACTAAAACTTTTATCAAAATGATTTTAGTGTATAAATCTTGATGTTTTAGTCTATTTTGCCTTTGATACAATTTAAACTCCATAGGATTGCCGCAAATTTGTGTACCCTACACCCAGATTCAAGGTGAATGGGCATGTATGGAAACCCTTTAAGCAAGGTGAATGGGCATGTATGGAAACCCTTTCAATATGATATTGCGCCACATTCATTTCAGTTCCGCATTTATTCCATTGAATTCAGAAGGCCACCTGCCTGTCGTGAACAATTGATTTTATGACATCAGCAAAAATCGTGTGTGTGTGTGTGTTTTGTTCCTTGGGCGTGTATTTCAATTAATACTGCCATACAAATGAGTATATTTGCATGGCTATAATTAATAACAATAGAACATTACGTAATTTCCCACTATGTAGTTTTTCTAGATAACTTTTACAGCAACCCGTCATGCAATTCGAAAATCTGAAATCTTACAAAAAAGCCATGCCTCGACCAATTCTGTTCGATGCCACATTTTTTTTATCGGTGTTATAATAACATAACACTCTGAAAGACTTAAATCGGTATCATTACAAATGCAGATTTAGTGAACCGTAATGTTTGTAACAGCTAAATTGCACATGACTTGGAATCACCAAAAGCTGCCTTTTATGGTTTGGACTTAGTTTTGCGTACAAGTCACTTACGTGTTCACAATGAAACTGTTGTTACGCACGGGGCTTCGTTGTTGATCACCTGTGTTGCCAGGGTGGCGGTTTTTCTGCCCAATTGGGCTAGTTTCTACAATAGAGTTGCGGGCTGATGACTTATCGCAGGTTGTCAAACAGGCTATTTTACTTATTTTTTTATATTTGACACACACTTTGAAATGATTGCGTCTTTACAAACACTTTGAAGATAGTAAAGTTGGGCACGTTCAGGACTTGTTTGTGATTTACTGAGGAGTTGCGGTTATTGGGCTAGTTTTGACAGGTTGGTCGCGGTTTTTGAGCATTTGACCTGACAACACTGTTCATCAACAGTCTATTACTCACTGATTGACACATGTAGTGATACTTTTCACATTTGCCTACAAGTCATACCGTATTTCACTCTGTATGCAGATTATGACTCGCGTGAACCGCATGACCGCGTACGATTTCCAATCTTCAGCGCAAGACCCAAAGATGAGCAAGAAAAAGCAAATCCCGTCGATTACCACACGTCTTACGGCCGAGCTGTATTTCACCAGCAAAACCCGACAAGAGCCCATGGAAACTGGGACAGATCATGCTTCAGTGGAGGTGTGCATTGGTTCGTTCAGTTTTCTGTTTGTATGTTGCTCAGAGTTGTAAGCGGCCCTACAATTTGGACCCAAGACCGTTATTTTGAACTAAAGCCCGAATCAGGACAAAAAGTTTGTAAAAATGCGACAAAATAATGCCTAGTATAAAGTCAAGCCCGATTTAGGCCAAAAATTTAGTAAAAATGAGACAAAATGATGCCGAGTGTATATAGTCGGGCCCGAATTGAGCATGTTTATTTAAACTTAAGCCCAAAGTCGGTCCGGCTTACAAGGCCGACATGCTTGGTGCGACGAAATAATAACGAAAAAAACTTGCTTCCTATTGTACTTAAGCTTGGTGGAACACAGAAGTATTTTACGAAATTGATAATCTCTTTTAAATAGGTACTGTTTTGGAAAATGGCAAAGCGTGTTACGTTTTTTTTGTTCAACCGTATAGTGAACATTGTGTGTAAACAATTTCATAAAACGGTATATACTGGAAAAAGTAAATTGCGCCTGCCTTGGTAAACAAACAAAACAATTATTTTATTATGCAATGCAATTGTTCCGTTAAACCCAATACTTCGGCAACGTAAGTCCTTAATATAGTTGTTTTTTGTCGTTCCAGGTGGCAGACCCCGCAGCCCGAGGAACTGAAACCTACCACATTGTGTAAGCACATGATTTTGACTTGTCTTTTGTTTATTGCTTGGATTAGTTACCCTATGTCTGAGCCCTGCCTAAACACGTTTCCGTTGTTTCGTGCTGAGCTAAGTATTGAAG
Source organism: Phallusia mammillata (assembly GCF_965637545.1). Classification (NCBI taxonomy): domain Eukaryota; kingdom Metazoa; phylum Chordata; class Ascidiacea; order Phlebobranchia; family Ascidiidae; genus Phallusia; species Phallusia mammillata. Next base: position 15,559,312 of record NC_137257.1, on the reverse strand, counting down.
CCTTATCGAGCAGAACTTATCATTTTTAACCGTCGTCGAGATGGCCGAGTGGTTAGCGCAACCGCCTTCTGCTCACAAGTTTGTTGGTTCTATTCTTGTCTCAACCCCTCGTGTTTTCCTGAGCAAAAAACTTTAACGACATTGCTCCAATTCAAAAAACCGAATGGGTTGAACTAATTTAACCAACATCCTAAGAAAATTTAATAAAAAGAGATTCAACAAACATGCAATAAAACAGGCAGTTTGACAACAGGCTTTTTCCGGCCAGAGTTGTCAGTCGGGCCGGGTTCAGATTTAGGTTTTTAACAAACCGGCTTGATTCGGGCGAACTTCACGTTTTTTGTTCGTTTTTATCATGATACAACTTATCTACCCAAATAGCTAGTTACTGGACTTAATGACCAAGAGCCCCAAAACGACTTGTTTAGGCCATTGTCTATTATTGTCCATTGTCAATCATACTTTCGGGCCTAGTCGGGCTTACACTTTCGTGTTTTGGGCTCCGATTTCGGCTCCGCTTACAACTGTGGTTCAATAATAAAAATATGAATCAAACAACAACAATAAAACCATTTTTTCTTTGAAGGAACGTCCCACGCATTAAATCCGCCTCCGATGCGCCACCTAGCTACTCAGCTACGACTTCAGAAGGCACTTGGTGTCCTCCCTCCCAATCATTCTACCCGCCTCCTCTTCCACCGAAAAAACACAAACTACCGGCAACGCCTAATTTTAGCCGCAATATTCCCAATACTTCTCAAACACCTACAATATCTATTATTGCATCGAGAAAGACAAGTCTGCCTGTGAATCAATACAGCAGATCGGCAGACTCGCGAGGAATCCATAAAAACGAAACGACCCCTAATGTGACCTTGCGTAAACCCAGAAGTCGTTCTCAAGACCGAAGAAGCGTCCCTGGCGATGTCACACGCGTCGTGGTTACCGACCAACGGCTAAAAATCGGTTTTAACATGATTAACAAGTCATATGAAGAGACGGACATTTGAAATACGATGGGAAGACCATGTTGTGTCTCTTAGAAATCATGCTGCTTACGAGATAAGAGGACTGTCGTTTTACTTCATGCCTTTGCATCAACATTTCACCACGTTTTGTTTAATTTACTTGCTGTTTTGATATGTTCGTTAAAAAGACTGTACAGATGCCTTTTTAACTCATTTTCCGTATGTATTTTTTAATTCATCACCTTGTCATGTATTTGTTACAAAATGGTTTTTAAAACTCTCATTTAATTCATATGTTTTAATACATTGCGCACAATTTCTGTACATTCCATTTGCCAACATGGGTAGGTTTTAAACTAGTACATATAACAGAAACAGTATAGTTCATTTTAGCTTTTTCTTTTAACCTGTGTTTACAGTCATGCTTAAACCGTGGGCGCTAAAAACCGTATCTTAATAAACTTTAAAAATTGAAACCTATTATTTTTGTAGTATCTGTGTTTTTGTGTATAAATTATTCCCTATCAGTATTGTACAGCAAACGACGCGGTCATTAACTTCATAAAACATGATGTTTTGCTTATTTTGAACAAATGTTCCACTGTTTTATTGGTTTTACTTTGTCAGATGCTTGCAAATTTGTTATTGTGCGCGTGAAACCCAGCTTACAATCCAACTTGCACTTTTTGGCGAAAACCGTTTGTCCTCCCTGTTACTAAAGTTTCTACTTAAACTGCAGGTGCCTTTCCGCTGTTTAACAGTTTGCTTTTTCTCTTCAAGCGTTTATTCGCATGAAACGCGTCAAGCTACCTTAAACTTGTACAGTTAACTTAATGGGATCTACTAGTTTATTTATTAGAAAACTCACCCCAAAAAATATTTTGAAAACTGCATTGGTCCTCGAAAATGCACATTGTTTTCTACAAGCCTTGAGCGTGCAAGAATTCATTTGTTTGACTTTTTATGTATCATTTGGTGATTAAAAGGAAACTAGAATGATTTATTTCTCAAACTGATTCTGTATTTATTTTTTGGAAACATTGTGATAAAACGCCTGGACTCCTATGTGTTGTCAAACTTCAGCTGTAAAAATATAACAATAGGTCATATTTGTACAAATGCTCTTGTGTACAAAACTGTCATTGCAACAGAACAAAGTCTGTACATATTTCATGACTTAAACTTAATTTCAGTCCATTGTAGCCTAAATTTTTTTTAAAAATCTTTCATTTACCCTTATTTCATCTCATTATAAGTCGTATAGGTAAAATATATTAAATTTTTATTTTACAACGAACAGCCGTTGGAATATTTTTTGAATAAATGGTATTTGCACCCTTTTGAAAGTCATTTGGGGTAGTACTTTTACGTTTTTAAATGGAGTTTTATGTATCGTGGGGCATCGTTACTTTATTAAACGCCAATTTTTGCTCTTGTTTCGTATGCATTGGCTGATGACAGTGCAATAAAAATGTTTGAAATGCATGGGCTTTCAGAAAACAAGGACTGTCAAAAACCTGACATACGTAAACGTGTATATACTTTCATTTTTTCGATCAAAATTTAACAATCGTTTTTTTCTGTTTGTTTATTATGTTGCTTTGGTTTTTGTTACAGAAAAAAAATGAAAAACACTCATTATTTGTGGTCGATTATTCACAATCATTGTTACACTTTTAAAATCTAAGAAAAATCAGTAACAAGACCAAAAAAGTAAAGTGCACTTACACAAAAAGAAAAATGCAGCGAGAATATAAAATGGACCATCACAAGAACAGTCAATGCAGATAAAAATGCAGAAGCACTTACCAGATCTTATCATAAAAAAGGTTTTAAAAAGGCAGAACCTAGTTTTCAAAAAGTGTATTGCATATATTGTGAACCTTAAAAAAGGATCTTTTTTGAGACAAGTTCGTCCTGATCGCCAATGCGATGATGCTGCTTGTTGAAAATTTTACCAAATCAGCTGAAATGTTTGTTAGCAAACATGCAGCAATAACCAGCCATTAAATCAACAAATATCAGTTTCAGCATATACTGACTGGTTTTAACTAAACATTTAACTTCAAGCAGTTTTTTTTCCATTACAGTATTTTCTTTCGGATTCAATAGAAGACGCAGAAGTGATCAGAGGTGGCTTGTTTGTTTGTATGTTTCATTTTTATCATCTGTGGGCGGGCAACGACTGAATGCGTTATACTGACAAAAAGTCCGCCGTCGAGCTGCCTGTTTTTATTGCCGTTGATCATTTTTTATTTGATTTTTTTTGGTCTGTTGATCATTTTTTATTTGATTTTTGTGGTTTAGCCAGTTGGTGAATTCAATTTAGCTCAACGCATCGGGAACCAATGGGTTGGAGCAATGTGGCTTAAGTTTCGTGCTCACGGAAACACAAGCGACAAGATAGGACTAGAATCCATGACCTTGCGATCACAAGGCGGTTGCGCTAACCACTCAGTCAACATGGTCGTGAGTGGTCGGTGGTGGTTCATCGTGAGATGTTCTTTCATGGAAAATTTTCCTGAAATGCAAGATGCAATTTAGGACAAACAGTGAACGCCTTACGATCTTGATTTGTTATACTTACGCCAGATCACTCATATCTTCCTCTGACTCGGAGTCAACGATCTTAAATGAACAGAAAAGAAGAATAAAATTTAAACCAAATATAATATGATTAAACCACTTTCAGGCAACTTAGCGAGGTTTTAACAGGCATTGAATAGATTTGGACTGGAACAATACATAGGCCTACAAATACTGTTTATGTAGTAGATATTTCACAGCTCACGAGCCTAATAGGCCAGTAAAGGTTTTGACAGTTTTCAGCAACGCCGATCTTTGCCAAAGCGTTTTGTCATTTGGCATTCTGGACTAGATCTACAGATTTCGTGACATCCAGTGGTTAACTCATTACTTTTTCCATATATTGCAGTTTTAAACCATGTATGCAATTAATTTAGCTAATTTTAGTGATTTAATTCGACCTTGTAAGGTCAAATGTTTGTGTTTGAAACTCTAACACTGTTTAAAAAAGTGGTCGAGCTAACAAAGGGCCTAAAATCACCTAACATTTAATACTTGAATAAAGGCTGGTTCAGGTATGTATTAGTCTGAATTGCGTTAACACTTTGTCAACCCTGACAGAAACACCAACAAGCGCAAACACGAAAAATAAGATATAGCATAAAGTGTGTACCTCGGCTGTACTTGTCGATTTCTGCTTGCGAGTGAAACAAAGTGCCGCAGTCAGGCGGGATGTAATGGAGGGAATTTGCTTTTTTCCTGTGAAGTGAACATCTGCCGTCGATGACTCAAAATGATGGGCCGTCATGTAATTCACATTGGTCAAAATCTACAAAAACAAGAAATTGTGCAGTGTTAGAAATTTCGGTTCCCAACGTATGCGGTTTGCGCCCAAATGAATCTGCTTGGTTTATCAACTTTCTTCAAAACAAGCTAAAAAATAAACTAGGACTAGTTAACAGCATTTTTCACTGGCTCATTGTTAAAATCGTTCAGTTTTGTCATCTTTTGGTTATACTTGGCCATCAGTAGCATTTTTTTAGCTTCAAAGCATGGTTAAAAATTTCATGACCAATTGCCTATTTCAAATTTGATATCCATGGTCTTCCTTGAACTGTCAAAGGCAGGATGCGGGTCACTGTCCGGACACTGTGGGGCTACTCCTGCTTTACCTTGTCTTTTGAAAGGTATAATAACAATTCTACACAAAAACCACTTCATTGCATTTTTTACTACAAGTTTAATCTGATGCATCCAACCGATCTTGGAAATTTATGTCTTATTTTTTACCTGCATTAGTTCCATAGTAGATCCCCATCTTTGCAGAGCATCACATAGATTTTGAATAAATATCGATCCGTTGCTCATATTTCGCCAGGAATAATAACCTGCACATTGGCACACAGAAATTGTAAAATATGTTGCTAAATTGTGTTGTTACAATTTAGCAACATATATCAGTTGTCCAGATTGCATCACCAAAAAGGACTAATGTGGACATGTACACTTTAATGCAAAAAGTCATTGCATTTGTTGGTTATTATGGGTCCCCTTCCATGAAGGGGACACATATTGTATTTGTCCGTATTTTTTTGCTTTTTTCTGTCTAACACTGGTTTGGTCAAGAAAGAGTGTTTCAAATTTATTCAAATTTTGACATATATTAGTTATTAATCTGAACTTGATCCTCCAGAAGTTTGACCCCGAATGACCCAGCGGTTCAACCACAGGCCCCGAAACAGAAATTTGTTAATGCTGGTTTGTAACGCTCGTTTGGTAAAGAAAGAGTGCTTCACATTTATTCAAATTTAAATAGATGTTAGTTCAAAACTAACGTCAAAATAATGTGTATAGTAAATTAGTAAATAGGATAATATATATTTACATAATGGAAGTATATCAGAAAGCCACCTTTCTAGTTATGAAATAATATTACAAGTGATAACACACAATGACAAGTGATAATACCAACAATTTAAAGACCAAAGAAATTTACATGACATCAGAAAAAGAGCTTTGATTATACTTTCCTGTATATATTACCATATTCCATCACAAATCTTTAAAAAGAACTTTTCTTGCCTAAATTAATCGTTTACAAGGTTTCTTGGTCTTTAAATTGTTTGACAAGGAGAGAATGTCATAGTTTAAAAAATGTTGTGCAAACATAGGTAAACAATAAACACAAACCAGGAGCAGTTGAGTGTACAATAAGAAAATCGGATTCCAGTGGAATAGTGTCTCTAAGCATAACATTTGACTGTTCATCCACTTTATTCAAATTTGCATGTGTATGTTCATCTGATGTTTTTGTCCCAAATCTTGCAGTGAACTTTAAAATAAAAAGAACCAACTGAAAAAAAGTCTTCCACACCAAAGAAGATGGCTTTCACCCCTAACAAACACAACATATATTCCTGGTAATTAGTGTTTACATCACGACTCTATTTAATGTTGGATCCCATATGTAACCAACTATGATATGTGTTGCTTGTTTTGTATGCATATAATATGATATGTAAACCTTTTTGTGTCTGATATATACTGACAACTTTCTGTTAAGGGCACTATGTATATAATATATATTCAGCTAATGTTCAAATATTGTCAACTGCTCAGGCGAAATACATCAATTAAAGTGTGAACAAAATTTAATGCTACCTTGTTATTCACCAGTAGTTTTGGATGATGATCTTACATAGATTTTGTGTAAATCACAATGCATCATTTTTCGGGGATTTTATGCACTTTAGAAGCAAAAATAGCAGTGAGTAGTTGTTCAGGGTATATTGTGCTGTGGTGGTGTATAACCGAGATCAACCCTCAGTTGTCAGCCCACATAAGGTATCAGGTTAAAAGCAGTAAGCACTGTCTGCAGCGTGCTGGTATCATGTTGAATTATCAATAAGCAGATTTACATTTAATGTGCTAAAACAGTGTGGTCCAACTTCATTTTGTTGAGGGCCATTAAAAGTCGTTAACTTACTCCGCGGGACAAGGTATAAAATTTTTCCAGGTGAAACTTTTTTCTGGCACAAACATCAGGGTGGCTATTACAGCGTTTTCAATCAATAGATAATTTTATTTTTATCTTTTATGGTTGTATACCAGTAGCATCCGGTAAAAACATTCAGTTTCTACTCTGGCGCAAAAATGCCTGAATGGTTTATTGACGCAGGACCCTTTGTTACACATAACAATGCCTTGTCATGCCTCACAATAGCATATTTTGAATTGAATAGTTCTCACATTTTAAAACAATAAAAACAAAGTTTATAGTTGTTGTTAAAACGCTGGACTTTCGCGGGCCAACAAAATTATCTCGGGCTTACATTTCGACCACGCTGTGCTAAAATATAGCTGATAAAAGAACAGGATCTCTTTAACGCATTGACATTGTTTGTGAAATAAAACTGTTTTTTGTATATTGAGAGGGGGCTTTAATAAATAGTGCAGAGGTAAACAGAGTAGTACAGGAAAAAAGGCTGAGAAACACTGGACTAACTGATTTAAATGGATCATCCGAAACCTCATCATGATGCAGCTCTGTTTCGCTCTCCAGCAATTCAGGTTTAAGTCCATTATCTAGTTGATTTCCTCTACATGCCTTAAACACACAAAAATACGCACTTCAAAAATATTTTTATAATATGACATTTAAAAAAAATATATATCTCTTTATTTTATTTAAAGTACAATCAAGTTGCAACTAATTTAAAATCACAAAATTGAAATTTAAGAAGTTTTGACAAAACAAGGAAATTTAGTTTATGCACACATTGCAGTGACCTCTGAAACAGAGAAAAACTTGTATAAAGTTGTAATTCAAAAACCAAATAAAACTAATGTAGCTGACAACTGATTATTAACTTATTACTCACACCGTATTCTATTCTTTAAAGGTAAAAATTACATAAAAAATCATACCTGAACAAAAAAGAGTTTAGGCTTGCCTGCCAGTGAGCGACATATATCTGGTCTAAATAGTTTGGTCAGTTCTGTTAGTTTGAAGGAGCCATCACTTGCATAAAGAACATCATCTTTGTCACCATTAGTCAGCACACAACATACAAGGCAATCATAATCAGTGTGATCAGCCTGGGCAACTGAACAGCAAAATAAAAGAGGAGTAAGATGTAATCAGAGAGGTTTAGTTGCTACAAGCAAAAACTATTGTTGAAAGTATGCCTGGACATGCTCTCATTATGTATGTGACAATTGGTTTGGGCATGTTCATACCTTAGCATAGTTTTATGCATGTTTAATACATTAGCACAGGGGTCAGCAACCTTTTGGGCGACGCATGCCAATTTACTTGTTAATTCCATGTGCTAATGAACTTGTGTGCCAACATTTTTCTAAATAATAGCAGTTTGTACCAGCAGGTATCAATAATAAAGAGAAAGCAGAGTGCTTTGTGCATGTAAGGCTAATTTTAAAACAGCGGCATGATAAAAACTGAAAACAAGGCGTGTAACAGGTTAAATTGTTACTTCAATATAAACACGCAAATTGGTTGGCGTGCCATGAAACACCACCTCGCGTGCCAATCTTGGCACATGTGCCAGGGGTTGCCAACCCCTGCATTAGCATAACTAACATTTTAAAGGTTTAACAATGTTAAACTAGAAGAGTGGCTTTCTGATATACTTCCATTTTATATATTCTATATGATATTTACCAATTTACTATACACATCATTTGATCTACACATATGATTGTTTTTGTAAACAAAAACAAATGGGTCCCCACACAATTGACAGTAAACAAATGTTGCGTTGATTTTTAGATTCTTAAGGACAAATTTTTAGAAAGCATTAACCCAACAATAAAAAAAAAATTCGTATTCTTTTTGCACTATTATTGTCATTTAATTACAAAAACATTAAAAAAACGTAACAAATACTTTAATTTAATCTCTAGCTTTGACCCAGATATTGTCGTCCAAGGTCGGGTTTTGAACACATTTTTTTTAGAAAGCTGCAACAGTTGTGTTACAGACACTTTAAATTAAAAAGCAATTTGCTACAAGTGTATATGTAACAAATTGTTTTTCATTTAACTTTGTTTCGCAAAACGAGTACCATTGACCTGTAGTAACCTCTCAGGATACACACGCCAAACGACTGTTTGACCTTTTGATACCGTTTTCAATAGCACGCCGTCCTGAAAATTCAACAATACCGTTAAGCCTAATTTTTACAACCCTTGAGCATTGACTCCTAAATTGATTGTCAAAAAACGCTACCTAACGGGCGAAAGAAAGTTCTGAACAGTGTTTGTAATACCTAATAGTTGACCTTAAGTAACCCGTGATCATTCGGCGGCCAACCTGACAACGAGCATTTAAAAAACATTTATTTTGCAAAAAAGTCAAGTTCATTTTTCATGTTTACGTTGATTAACAAAGTTTTGCTTGACATATACAAAACCGAAGCACGGTTATTAGGTTTAAATCACGTCATAGGTGTAAAACCTTCGCCAAAACCAAAAATGTGAGTGATAACTAAATAAAACGACATAGCATTGCTGTGAAAAACAGCTGATTTCTAATCACTGAAAGAACGTCTCGTAAAACGTCTGTCCGACGTCAAGCTGAGCCCTCCTGCTATCGTAAGCCAGTGAGTTACTCTCTTGGTACTTCTGCCTACAGTGTCTTTCTAGACCAAACGAGCGTTAGACACATTTACGTTTAGGGGGCCTGTGGGTGAACCGCTGGGTCATTCGGGGTCAAACTTCTAGATGATCAAGTTAGATTGATAACTAACATATGTCCAAATTAGAATATATTTGAAGCACTCCTTCTTTACCACACGAGCGATAAAAACCAGTGTTAAAAATTTTACGTTTCGGGGGCCTGTGGGTGAACCGCTAGGTGATTCGGGGTTAAGCTTCTGGAGGATCAAGTTTAGATTAATAACTAACAAATGTCCAAATTTGAATAAATTTGCAGCACTTTTTCTTTACCACACGAGCATTACAAACCAGCGTTAAAATTTTTATGTTTCGGGGGCCTGTGGGTGAACCGCTGGGTCAATCGGGGTCAAACTTCAGGAGGATCAAATTTGGATTATTAACAAACATATCTGTAAATTTGAATAAATTTGAAGCACTCTTTCTTGACCAAATGCATCTCATAAACCAGCGTTAGACAGAAAAAAGAAGAAAAAAAATACGGACAAAAACAATACGTGTCCCCTTCGTGGAAGGGGACCCATAATAATCTGCATAAATGGCACAGATTATACTTTCAGCATAAAACTGTGGGAAACAGTTGTTTTGATCAGTGGCAAACTAAAACACAAAAAGTTTTGGGGACACATTTTTCATGAAAGTATTGCTTGATTTGTCTTGCATATGTTATGACAAGCACATAGAATAAAACCAATACAGTAAAATACACACTTGCTGTCATCCATGTCATTATCTTTTCTTTGGTACAATTATGAAAAGTCCGTACAAACTCAAAGTCAAGCATTTTTGCTGTGTATTCAAGATTTATTGCATCTTTCTTGCTACCATGCCGAACTTCCATGTCTTTCATAGTAAAGTGCTAAAAATGGCAAACAAATATATATCAACAAAACCTAGCACCAAAGCAAAATAGGAAATTGATCAGCTAATTTAAGAACTTTAATTAAAAGACCCATGGTTATTGCAAATACACTCGTAATATAAAGTCACATGAACATTGAGAAAAGTTGTGCCATCTTAAACATTACAAATAGTTTATTTGTTAGATGCTGGTTCATCCCCTTTCTTAGGTTATGTTGTGCTCCAGGCATCAGTTTGTGTAATTTAAATTTTTGTCTTGCAATGTTATTTCGATGAAATTAAAAAAAAGTTTAACAACCCTTCCTTGGCTTGGTATTGTGCTTATGGCACAAATTCTATGTGGAACTACAAAATATTTTAGATGTTTAAAGAATCAAATAAAAAAACTGCAGATTTTATTATACTGTCTTAAACATCATTTTTTTGTTATCTACAGAGAGCTTAATATGTCTCTGAAATTGATTGAGCGTATGAACTTAGGTTTAAATTTACATTTATGTTGCAGAAGCATCTTAAGACCTACCTCCTGGTTAAAAATGATAAACACGCCCCTATTAGGATGGTTCATGTTGTATTGGAACATGCTCAAATAAACTGGAGGTAAGTGAGACATAACCTCAGTTTTTTCTGTTTCCTTTTTTTGTCCTGTTTTAACATTGTTTGTAAGCAATTCGTTTACGAGGCAGAACACAAAAGTAGCAACATGGAAAATGTTAATTTGCCAGCAAACAAAAATAACAATGGTTATGACCAGGGCTGCTATCGACATGGACCCCAAAATAAGGACAACACAAAAATTAGTTTTATCCGTAATGAAACAACTGTTTTTGAACAAACTTTTGCATTTAAATTTTGCATTTCATGATATATCACATGCCAGATGTTTTGCCATAAATAATCTGTTCCAGCAACTCCTTGTTCAGAAAAAAAAAATACTTGGTGCACATTATGATAGCTCCGGTCTGTAGGTTTATTTTTACTTGTAGCAGGGATTCGACTTGTAATTAATGCAAATAAGACAAAATAAGGACCCAAGAGAAAAACAAGGAAATTCCTTAGGATATAAGGACAATAATTTTTTCTAAGATATTGTCTTCAAAATAATGAGAAATTAAAACAAAAAAGGGCTGGTATGGCAACCCTAGCTACGGCCAATGTTAATGAATAAAGTGACAACAAAGCAGTAAGCACAATATACCTTCGATTAAGTTTTCACCAGTGTCAGTAAGTTGATTGGATGTCATAAATGGAGCAGAAAAGTGGGCAAGATTTGATTTGGAATTTGGTATGGTAGGTGAAGCTGAAGTAATTGTTGGTGCAATGAAACCATCATCACCACCTTCATTAAGTTGTTGGAAAACTATACAATAATTTGTTTTAATTTAAAAGGAAAATATATGTTGTGTTGTAGTCATTAAAATTATTTTGTGTCTAAATTCATAGGTCGACAGTTAACTGCATATAAGTTGCAGAAAATGAAAAAAAAATAGTTAAAAAGGTAGCAAAATACCAATTTACATACAACAGTTATTATAGTTTGCCAGGCCTATTAAAGGCGTTATACCAAATCATCCGGTCTTCCAAGCATTCCCATATGGCAAGGCACAGGCTAGAAAAATCTAGCCTGCGGTGGGATTCAAACCCACAACAGGAGGTTTAATAGAAAAAAACTACAATTTAATTCAACAGTTAAGTTCTTAGGTAAATCAGGTACCCATATTTGCAGAAGGCCTGTTTGATGCATTCCCATCCCAGCATTTTATCATAAGATCCTTCAACAAGATCAATATAGACAAATCCTCCCCAGATAGTTTTGTTGACACATTGTTGACATGTTCTTGTTCAGGTCTTAAACCAGAACAAACATGCACCATCATTATGTCAAGTGGCAGTTGATATCCATTAAAGATGGGTAACATTGTGATAATTTCATACAAAACCATCCCAAAGCTGAAAACAAAACAACTCAGTAAGTTGTTTACTGAATAATGATTTACCTAAGTATTCCTATTAAAACAAAAATTAACTACAATACTTACTGCTCTAGTACTATTGAGCTATGTTTTTTTCTCACTAAGCTAAATAAACTCAACTAAAGTCGACATAACTTGCGAAATATTTGCAATATCTAAAAGTCAGTAAACTCTAATCATGACCTTTTTGCATGTTTTATCATAAATTATTTGCTTACAGACACATCAGTATATCTATATGAGGAGACTTTATCCAAAAGAACTACATTGATACAGATTTCTGGAGGGTCAGTTTGCCACTTTACCAACCTGTATATGTCTGATGCAGGGTTAGGAACCCCATGTTTGTAGAACTCTGGTGAAACATACAACTCAGTGCATTGCCTTGTCCGAGGCACATCGATTGAGGCACATGTCGGTACCACTCTAGAACCTCTTATAATGTTGACTGCACCAAAATCAGACAGCTTTACCACCCAATTGAAAGTAAGTAAAATGTTTTCTGGCTTTAGATCTCCATGGCAGAACACTTTTCCTTTTTCATAATTATGCAAGTATAATAGTGCAGAGGCAATTTGCCGAGAAAAATGAAGCCTTAATTTCCAACTTGTTTTGCCTTTGTTTTTCTTTATGTAAGTGGAAAGATTTCCACCATCAGCATACTCCAATATAATGGAAAACTCATTGTTCCAACTGGCACAGCCTAATATTGTAATTATGTTGGGGTGAATAAGGCGAGCATGAATGCTAGTCTCACGTTGTATGCTGAAAAAAGGGAGGGAGTACAAAAAGGATGAACAAAAAAGGTGATTTCAATTTTAATTTGTTAAGTGTCAACTTTATGTACTGTTACAAAATACTGACATTTTTACCTGGAAATAAACATTTCCCAAACTTGAAATCATACTTAGTAACAAATTTATTTTTAAACAAAAAGAAAATCCTCATTATTGATACATCAGTCCCACCTTTTTATGTACTAACACAATTGTTCAACTTACTTTGTAATGTTTTTTTGAATTTTATCTTTATCGCCAGTCAATGAAATGCATTTTGCAGCAACAAATTTTAATCTTTCATGATAGCAGCGACGCACAGCTCCAAATCCACCACAACCCAAGTAGTCTGTGGCATCAGAACTAGTTGAAAACTCTTTTGCATCATACTGAATCAATTTAGAAGAAATGGTGTTGGTCTGAAATAAAGCAAATAAGACAAACATGTCATTGTTTTAACATTATAAAGAAAGTGTCATCAAACTTTTTTTTACCATAGATCAGCATAATTTTGACATATTTTGCAAACCGGCATAAAAACATTAAAATAAAGTTTGGTGCACTGCATGGCAATTTCCAATTTGCACCAATTTATCACTCCTTACAACAAATGCAGTTTCGTTGTTAAAAACAATTTACAAAATTAAACATAAGAGTCAACTAATTTAGACAAATTCGGTACAAAGTAGTTACTTACATCCATTTAACAAACTACTGTTTTGTTGCAGATTTTTCCTTTTGTTCACCCAGGAAATTGGAAAATATGCGTAACATTTGGGGAAATTCCCTAGAATGCGAAATTCAGTTTGAGCTAAAAAAGCTTTGCACAAATCAGTTCAATGGTTTATTTGCCAAAAAAATATATTTGCGAAAAGAAATTAGATAAGAGAACTAATTAGGTGACCGATCAGCAAAGGACTAAACATTCGGCGCTAAAATTAGAAAAATCTAGGGGCACATGCACATCATATGGTACGCATATTTACAAAATGTTTCCGAATCCGACGGTACATGTGGCGACTATGGTAACATGGGATGATGAAGGCTAATAAAACGGCCATTTAGATGTTTTTGATCATACTCTTTGTATAAAGCATTTGGTGGTAAAAAAAATTAGGATACCGTAAATTTCTATACTGCCTCAAGTGGCGAAGTTCGAACTTTCAACCCCGTGAAAACATTAAACACGGATCATTAGCAGCGGTGAGTGATAAATAAAGGAGGCAATACTCGTTGTGCTAGTGTATCTTTTGTTGTTTTACAAAGATGCTTTCCTGTTTAAAAACCTTGCTCTTAATATTGTTAATTGCTTCAACAGGCAATTTGTATTAGAATTTAAAACTTGTGTGATGTGATTTTACTTTAAAGAGGATGAACTGTGTTTTGCGATTGGAAACACTTTGGAAAGCAAAACAGTTAGCCGGCATAAAGGATTTTGGTATAAAAGGTCAGTGTAACTGTAACATTAGAACAAAAGTCAATGCTTTTGAATTGTATGAAACAACACGATAACGTTTAAAGCCTACATAGGGCATTGTCGCACCGAAAGCCCCTTCAGATGAATTAATTATTTGATTAAGATAGTGGAATTGAGTGTTTCAGTTTTTCATCTTCAGTTATTTTAGGTTTTGGTCAAGATTTCCAATATGTAAACAAAACGAGCTTTTTTTGCACAAAACATCAAATATGAATTTTAACAGCCCTGCAAATAAATCTTCAACCCACAAGTAGTCGTGTTATCCCATCATGTTGTGCAACGAGTGGTGTCAAAGGAAATACCAGGAATGTTAGTAGACCCGACAAAAGAAGATACAGGGGATGGAAAGTCATAGATGGTTGGTTTTGTTTACCTTCACTGTTCAACTTCATTATTTGTATTTTTAGTTATTGCAATAATAAGTGATGGCAAAATGTTGGCCATATGTTTATTGGTTTGTTTGGGCCTCATTTGTGACCCTATAATGAAATTGAAAACCTTTTTTAGGTTTGTGTTTTTGCTTAAGTAAACTGTTATCAAACTACTGCATGTGTTTTACAGGTGATCATGTACATAATGGATATTTACTAGCCAAACAAATTCACAGTTTCCGGTGGTATCCTGGTGCTAATGTAAGTACATGTCTTCAAATGGAAAAACATGGTCTATATGTCATTGCTTACTAAGCATGCTTTGTGTATACTGGGCAAGTGATTACTTTCATAGCAAAGACCTATTTAAGATGGCAAAGAATTTATAAATTTAAATGTGAGTTTTGCAAGTACAAACACAAGTTTTCTATTTTATTCACTCTATGCAATGTTTTCAGAAAGAAGCAAGCTAGTATATTAGTGTAAAACAATGTTTCGACAGCAACATTGTGTTGTTCTTAAATAAATGAATGTAAAAACCAAGAAGCAAGTAAAAAACAGTAAAAAGGCGAGAACAAGCTCATTACATGACAAGAAACTATATGTTGATTGTGTGCATAAACACCCAAGAAAAGTTATAATTACAAGTGAAAATTCTCTAGCCTAACTACTATCTATCAAATTGCAATAACCATGCTATTATGGAGCAAGGTAAATTGGCTTATACGCTAAATTATTTGAAGTCGGAAACTCCAAGGAATTTGCCAATTAAGCAGACAGGTCGAGTATGGACTTTAGGCAGTGGTGGGATTCAGCCCGTTTAACGAAATTTTATGAGATCAGCAAACCGGTTAGCATTACTGGTTACCATCAATGGACTTTTTGTAACAGAACCGGCTGAAAATATGACCATTGTGATAGAACCGTAACAGAACCGGCTGAAAAATATGACCATTGTGATAGAAAAAAAAAATGAATTCCACTACTGACGTTAAGTGTAATAAATTTTACATTGAACTTTTCCATCTAGGTTGTAGCTGGGAGAAGACGTACTTTAACGGCTACCTGCAGTGGAACAATCCGATTCACGAAAGAAATTTTTATACCTGGAAGATTTACCAAAGATGCGACGGTCGCCGCAAAATTGCCACGAGGGGCGCTGCTTTATAAAACTTTCATCAACATTGTGCCAGACAAAGATGTTGGCCGATTTCGACTTGTTGAACAAATTTGAAATCGGATTTTTTCTCTACTTGTTCTCATTGGTCGCTGTGTTGTAAAAACGGCGTTGTGATTTTGCAGGACCGTTAAAACTGTTGTTGACATTGGAATGCAGCAGCCTT
This sequence comes from Phallusia mammillata, assembly GCF_965637545.1. Taxonomy (NCBI): domain Eukaryota; kingdom Metazoa; phylum Chordata; class Ascidiacea; order Phlebobranchia; family Ascidiidae; genus Phallusia; species Phallusia mammillata. The sequence continues at coordinate 15,543,323 of NC_137257.1, read as the reverse complement.
AAGTGCGAAGGGTTTTTGGTTTTCTGTTAGCTAGCCTATATAATTTGGGGAAAAACATTAAAAGCGAAATGGTTTTATATTAATATTATCAGGCAAGTTACTGCGAGCAACCCAACGGTACGTTTAATAGCACGCCTTCAAATTGACAGTAATGAAGTGGACTTGTACATGCATATTGTCACAGAACAACCCGGCTATTTCGACTTAATTGGTTGTGATAGTCCGTTAGTACTCCTGACATAAAATAGGATATCACATTTGTGACAAAAAACGAACAGATTTTTTACTTCTGATTAGAACAGAAAACTTCCTCCACATCACAGTTAAACACGCATGATTTAAAAACTTTGTTTTTGCCCAACGCAGGGCTGTGGTATTAGGCTATTTGAAGACCAGAATGTTTAATACTTTGATGGTCCAAAAATGTTCCGTGCGTTTGTTAAGCCAAAATCACCTTCGCGGGCCAAATAAACAGACGCCTAGGGCCGGATCCAATCAATAGAATTCTGTCCGAACAATCAAAATTTTGTTGTTCCAAGGAATAAAGGAGAATTGCTTGTTAATGCCGTCGAACGACCAGACATGAAATATATTTTTATATGCTTCTCTGGAAATCTTTGACCTCTATAATGAAGCCCACTGCCCTCAAATGCTTATTAGAATTGCAATGTGCGAAACAAATAAGAAATTCACCCAACTCAGCGCCTAATTGGGAGCTTGCTTGGTTGACAATTACACTACAACACAAAAACATGTTGTCACGGAATCAATAGCTGTCATGTATATTCTTGTGCAATCATTTGTTCATCTCAACAAAGAAAAAAATATGGACCTTTAGTTCTTTCCGAATATTTCCAAATCACTGTTACTGTTATGCAGCATTTCAGAGTAATTTTACTCTTAAGAAACCTTGTCTCATTGTATAAACGGCGCAGTGTCTAAAACAGTTACTAACTAGGCCCATTAATATTTTCACTGCACATTAAGCATCATGTCTGGTGAGAATAGCACTGATTCAAGATGCTACGGAATTGAAAAGCTTTGTCGTTTTGCTTTTATGTTTGAATCGCCAAACTTCGGTTTTCAGTTTCTCAGAAGAAGCCTAAATTTCGCCAAAGACTGGTACATGTTGATTGGTTTGACGTGTTGCTTTGTTGGACTTATTAGCATCAGCTCCAATTCTATCATATTGTACTTGTATCGACGGTAAGAAAATGTTGTGATGAACTAAGTCTAAAATACAGTATAAGCCGAAACCGAAAAATTGTAGATACCAATACGACTTGCAAATAAAAGTTTTGCAAAATCGTATGATACTTATACATGTAAACGTGTTTATGATACTCTAAAAAACTCTTTAAAGCTATAAGGCTACAGACAAAAACCTAAATATTACTGCAAAAAATGTATTTTGTGGTTTAAAGAGAATCTAAGCTGTAATAGGTTTAGACTGTTCAGATGTGGCATTGATTTTGTCGTGTAAATCAGTGGTCGGCAACCGCCGGTCCGCGGCCCGGTACCGGTCCGCGAGGAGGTCGTTACCGGGCCGTATAATTTTTCATGTTAAATGCTATAAAACATTTTGCCCATGTATCCCGGGCATGATAAACTAATTTAAGCGTTTTTATAGCTATATATAAGTTATGTAGTTTTTTGAAGACCGGTCCGCGATAAAAATTTTAGTTTCAAAACCGGTCCGCAGTGCAAAAAAGGTTGCCGACCCCTGATGTAAATGACTTTCGACTGGATTTTTAAAAATCTTAAAAATGAAATTAAAACACTCAAATAACTGTTTGAAACATACGAAATATTTAAACTAATACAAAATATTGAGTAATTGCGCGCTATAATTTACACATGATATTTAGGGATTATATAGATAATTTTTTTTGTTACAAGCCAGCATTAAAAGTTTTTACCCAAAGCAAAAGGATATAAATCAAGTTTACTTTAATTTTACTTAAAAAATCTCTTCTATTTTAAGATGCAATTGCTTGCGATGAGATAAAACACCCTAATTTTTGTTAGTTAAGGCTACACGTTAATCAAATATTTTTGGTCACGTTTAGAGTTTACAAAACAAGGACATTGAGAACCAACCATTTACCTTTTGTATCATTGATTATATCCAATATTGGAATGAGTTGCACCAGTATACCGCTCACAACATGGTCGAGTGTACATTCAGTATGGCAATTTAGCGTCGCAGGTTGAGTTTTTGCCTTATATTTGTTAATTTTAGTGTTTTTACGTCCCATGCATAATCTCCATCTTTAACTAATTGGGTGAAACATTATTTTGATTTCCTTGGCCCCGTGTGCTGCTACCAACTTTCTTTTACAGTTTGCAAAGGCCAAGCATTTCTGGCAGGAATATTTTCTTTCGCTCAGATTGGCAGTTTATGTTTGTTAACAATACAACGCTACTACGCCATCTTATCAAACAGCAGATACAAACCATCCCTGACCAACCAACTAATGAGAACATTCGCAGTGTGGATTGCATCGTAAGTTATTTCAAGGTTTAATTACGTTCCGCAACAATTTTATTCACGTTACCACGTTTTAGATGTTTCTTATCGGGGTTACCATACATTGGAGTGGGCGGTTATGTTTTGGACGGCGTTTTGGTCAGTTGTACATTTAATTACTTGGAAAGGAGCGTGTCCAACGTTGTCCATCTAAGTTGTATGATGGTATTTGGATATATAGGTAATCGAACCAGTGGTGGGATTCAAATTTTTGTCAGCCGGTTCTATCACAAAAGTCATCTTTATCCGGTACGAACCGACTGGATCCCAACACCGAATCGAACTTATAACAGGATAGGCTTTTTTGTTGTACAGTCCTTTAAACCAGTGTTTCATACCGGAACGGAACGAAACCAAATAACGTTATTCGTTCTGAGCAAAATATTTATTTCGTTATTTCGTTCTGGACCGATATTTTCATTTCGTTCCGGTCTGACCGAAATAAATTTATAACGGTATTTTTCGGTATTTCGGTCTTAACAAACTAACATTTTTTTGTGGTCTTTGCAATTATTAGGCGAAAAAGGAAAGAAAGTTGCAACACATAAGAATTATTGTCGGTAGTTGTAACGTCACATAACATTTGTCAATAATGGTCAAACGGATGTACATTGTAGGAGCTTCAATTTTTATTCCGGAACGGAGCGAAATACCGTTAAATTTTATTCCGGTATTTCGTTCTGGACATTTGACATGATACAATTGCTCAAACATTTTGCGCCGTTAGGCTATAATAAGAATTGAAGCTCCTACAATTTACATCTGTTTGACCATCATTGACAAATGTTATGTGACGTAACAACTATCGACAGTAATAATTGTGTGTTGCAACATTCTTCCTTTTTTCGCTTAATAGTTGCAAAGACCACAAAGAAATGTTCGTTTGTTAAGACCGAAATACCGAAAAATACCGTTATAAATTTATTTCGATCAGACCGGAACGAAATGAAAATATCGGTCCAGAACGAAATACCGAAATAAATAATTTGCTCAGAACGAATAACGTTATTTCGTTTCGTTCCGTTCCGGTATGAAACACTGCTTTAAACCTTACGAATTCCTTAAAACCTAATTTTCGTTGCGTTGCGCTGTAAAATTTAGAGTCTAAATGACACATGCAGATGCCTTTGTATTGATTTCATTGTTTCGTTGCAGGACCCTTGTCACTCCTATGTTTTTGCTACGTGCGCATCATTTGCGTTGTCAAAAACAATCCTTTTGAGCAGAGCGTAGAGGGTGGTTTATCGCAGTACCTTCACCAACGAAAAAAGTCTTTGAGGTCAAGCGAACTCATTTTGACAAAATGCGCTGCAAAAAGCGTTGCTTGTTTTTGCATTTCCTGGACTCCATACGCAATTATGGCATTAATATCCGTTGTGGCAGAAATGGTAAAAAATTACTACTATATTAAGTTGATTGTGTAAAGTGGTTATGTTTCACTTCACATACAATTTTTACCTGTGTTCCTGCTGTTTTTTCTAGTTGGTACAATCTGACAGGCTACTAGTTTTGTATATTGTATGTCAACATGTCTGTGTGCATTTTACTGCGCCCGTACATGGCTATCAACGAACACTATATGTCCTATTATAAATTATCTAATTTCGGCATTTCGACATAATCATTCATGCTGTCAACATATTTTCAATGCAGGAAATAAACCCAGTTGTTCCATCAGTTGCTGCAATCGTCGCAAAATGTTCAACTTCCATAACAGCTTTGTTATATGTCGCAAACAATCAGGAGTACTGCAAAAAGCTTTCCGAACTATTCAAACGCAAACAACAAATGAACCCAAAAACTGATGGTAAATATACTTTGACACAAAACAGAAAATAGCATAAACCATATTTGCTTCAGGAACGTTATGGAGAAAAAACAGACAAATTCATTTTAATCAACGCAACAACGGATATACCACAACTGCTACGTAGAGTCAAAGCACCTGCGGGTGTTGTAAACACAACTTTTGTCGAAATGTACACATGGACGTTTTGTTAGGCAGTCTTTTGTTGTGATTTTTATTGTTTACTCTTACTGCATTGTGTTTGCCTTTTTGTCTTATTGTATCTTATTGTTGTATTTGTTCAAAAAGTAATGGTCCGCATCCGACTTGTTCAATTAAAGGGATATTCCCATGTTGTGCTCAAATTTGCCAAATATGTTTTAGTGACTTTCTGAAATTAGGAAATATTTTTCTTCGCTGGTGCCATGCTTACGAGTTAACTCGTAGGTAACATGCTGATGTAACATGCTGATCTATTGACAAGGCTACTTTTTTGGGATGAAAAAAATGAGCAAAATATTTAAATTTTGCAAACAGTGTCAAAAAATTTATGTCAAGAAAAATATTCACGGCAAAAAATCGCCTTGTCAACATACTTACCTACTTTACTGTGCTAATATGGCTTAACAATTGAATTTGAAATGAGATTATATGTCTTTATGTTTTGCGAAAAATAAAAAAAATGTGTTTGTGTTTATACTTAGACTGAATAGGACCAAAAGCCAAATCTAGAGACTTTCCTCAGAAATTTATATTTTTTAACTAACTAGGATTTTATTAAAAGCAGGATAAACTCCAAAAATTAAGACTGTATGGCACAACAGAGGTTGTGACTTTTTCGTGACACTTGTCACTGTTAGTGACAGGCGTCAATGACAGGGCTGGGGTGTCACCACTGATCTCTATAAACCCTGGATTGCGCTACTCCGTTGAACGGTTGGGTGATTTTTGAAGCAAATTGAAGCGTAATGGCGGCTGAAAAGGAAGCCCCAAAAATGCATTGCGGGCAATGGGGAGAGAGTGGAAAAATGTCGATAAATTTTGTTTTAGGCATTTTTGTGGCGATTTTTTCAGATATGATCAGTAGTTTAATAGGACGCATGTATTCCAGTGTGTAATAACCTATAAATATGCGTAGATTGACTGTGAGGTGTAAGTATGTGTACTGGAAATTAAAACGTTTTTAAGTTAGTGTTGAAATAAATCTTTACTGAGTTGTAATAAATGTTTTTTGGTTCAATATGAGAAGTTTACATGCGTTCCTCTATATTTAAGACATAAATCCAACAAGAATGGCTCTTTCCTTCACACATGATGATGTGATACTTCATTTAACATCATCTTGTGCTGATCCAAACTGCTGTTTTTGATTGTCACCAAAGTCTTGGAACTAAAATGTGACTTTAAAGTTTTTTAAAAGTTTGTTGCAGTAGGTTTCTACGAACTGTAAACCTAGAATGCTCAATTTTTTTAGCTTATTTAATGTAACCTTTTCAGTTTGCAACCAACATGTGTAGAATAAATTTTTGGTAGAATGTTTCCAATTCTCAAACTTAACTAAACTCCAAAATCTCAAAGAGATACATGTACATAAATGCATTTAAGACCTCACACCCAAATGAGATGCCTATTTATGTACTATTTTAGTCAGAATCATGACATATTGCTTTATTTCCATTCAATATGCAATTTCCTGCAAAAAAACATGCCTACACAACACTTAAATTCTTTCTTGCAAAACAGGAATGAAGGCAATGATTACAAATGCACTATATAGGCAAGTTCATACAGATATCCTGCAGTTATTGTCAGATGCATCACTATTATTGGTGATCCCATTATAACAGATGGTGCATTCACAAGATAAAAAACCCTCAAAGTTGTTAATTAAGTTTAAAATGTGCCGCATATCATGTTACAGAGATGATTACAAGACATACTTAGTCCTAGTAAAAGAGTATACACACAAAAAATATTTAATGTAATTCCAATTCCTTCATAGTGTATTTGTTGTAGAAAAAGGCTGCATTGTAATCTTGCAGTGTCGTGAAGCTTGAGGGTGTGGGAAGAGACTAAAACACTTTCAGTGGACTTTACCTAAGACAATTAATGTTGCTTATTGGAGAAACATAAACCCGATTGTGTCTGAAATGTTTAGAAACAACTTCATGAGAATTTTTAAATTTTATAATAACACCAATTTTATAATAGATAATAAACACCCAAATCAAATGCACTCAATCAAGAAAAAAAGTCAAATACTGTTAAAAATATTTTGAGCAAAATAGTTGAAATATTGTATTATTATTTTGTGTTTTTAATTAAAACGTTCAAACCACCTGTTCCTCAAAATTTCCTGGAGTTTGATGACAGTCAAAAACAGCAGTTTGGATAAGCAAGGTAATGTCACACAAAGTATCACATTACCTTGTGTGAAAAAAATAGCCATCTCGTTGGATGTAAGTCCTAAATACTTAAAAAAGCACGGAAATTACTTATATTGCACAAGAAACATTGATTACCACTCAGTAAAGATTTATTTCAACACTAACTTAAAAATGTTTTAATTTCCAGCACACATACATACACCTCACAGTCAATCTACGCATATTTATTGGTTATTACACACTGGAAGACATGCGTCCTATTAAACTACTGATCATATCTGAAAAAATCGCTATAAAAATGCCTAAAACAAATTTTATCGACATTTTTCCACTCTCTCCCCATTGCCCGCAATGCATTTTTGGGGCTTCCTTTTGCAGAGGCGGGGTTGTGACAATTCAGTGACAGGCTGTCACCTATCGCCTGTCAATGACACCCTGTCACAGATTTACTGACACCCTGTCACAAATTTACTGACACCCTGTCACAAATTTACTGACACCCTGTCACAGATTTACTGACACCCTGTCACTGATTCACTGACGCCCTGTCACTGATTCACTGACGCCCTGTCACTGATTCACTGACGCCCTGTCACTGATTTTGACACCCTGTCACAGATTTACTGACACCCTGTCACTGATTCACTGACGCCCTGTCACTGATTTATATTTTTTTTTAAAAAGAGTATTTTTCCTTTGTCGTTTGAAGAGCCAGGTTGCAGAAAGGGGTTTGAAATAAAGATTGAAAGCAGATTTGATGCACTGTTGGAAAATAATGTTCAAGAATTAACATCTGAGTTCTCTAAAATCATGAATGCGACTGTGATGAAAACTTTGGAAAAGGCTGGAACCAGAAACAAGCCTTGCTGGATAACACAGGAGATCTTGAATACATATGAGATAAGTGTGGCCCACGTGGACACAATATTTGATAGTCATGATACCAAAAAAGGTAAACTAATACCTCAAATCAAGAGTGTCTTATCTGAAGAACAAACAAGGGAAGGACATGATGGTACAGTCTACAGTCTTGTGAACCACTGGTCTAACAGATTGAATACTAGGTGAAAAAAAGAGACCACCATCAAGAACTTAGTCACAGAGGCCCTGTGGAGCACCATGAAGAAACATAGGATCAGTCTCTTCCTGATCCTCCTGATCAAATCACTGTATAATATAAAGGTCATCAATGCTGTGTTAACCAATGGAAGTGCACTAAAATAGTTTAAGACTTTGGAGTATTTCAAGAGTGCATACTGTTGCCAATCTTGTTTAACATAGCTTTAATGGGTTAGCCATGTAACATGTCGCCATAGAACTCTTACATCACCATCATGCACAGGACCGACGAGGGAATAAGAAGACAAGGCAGGCCCAGAACGAACTGGCTTTGGCAATGTTCAGGGGTGGACAGGAAAATAGATCATGGAATACAACAGACTAGCAAAGAATCAAGATAGATGGGAGAAATTGCCCCAGGGGTCCCCGGACTACAGCAGTGACTTACTGTGTTAAATGACTCTTTTGTTTGTTTTAACTAGCTTTTGTTTTGAGTTTTCCAAAAATATTGGTGTTGGTACAAAAACTTTTACAGTAATTCTAAAGCATGACAAACTATTTCAGACAGCTTTTATTACTGAACAAAAAACAACGAATTTATGAATGCTTACAGTGAAGACAAGGTGTGATAAAGAACTTAAAAAGCTAAGCAAGCACACAATATTCTCTAGCTTTCAGTATATAGATTAATACTCTCCTGTAACAATGCAATTGACACTTAAAATTCAAAAAAAAAATACCCATCTTAGGGGGGATGCTACGTGCAAAATAATAAAAAATCAAACCACAATCACCCAATCAACACTTTTAAATTGTAACGCTGATAGGCGATTGTTTCCGGTGGTACTAAATACCGCATGGTATACCGCATGTTATAACATGGCAGGAAGTTGTAAAGGACTTGAATATGCCTTTACGAAAATATAGTTTTGCGAACTTTTGAAAGCGCTAACGGTTAGAGCTATTCTGGTTGGGTGAAGGTTTGTAATTAAAACAATGCTATAATCTGGTCTAATTTTCCCTTGTTGGGGCTTGTATTCTCGCATTTCACATACCATGCAGTATTTTAAGCAGAATAACATACGGTAACATGCAGTATTTAGTACCACCCATTGTTTCAGGCTGTCAAAACTGCCAAAGCAACCAGTCCGGAGTGTGTCGGATTATAAGAAAGGTTTATAACTTGGGCTGCCAGTGGGTTAAATACTGGAGCTGTTATGGCACATTTACATGACCATATCTACCATCTGGCGTGGACAGACTTCAGTTAAGAAAACAACAAATAGAATAAACCAATACACACATCCATAACATCACAATTTATAAGCAAACAGGACATTGCCAAGATTAGAAAATATTTAATGGTCTTACCAATACATTTTCATACCAAATGAAACAAAGCTTTGCCTTTATAAGAGCCATGGCATTTTAGCAGGCTAGTCTACAGCCATATTGAGAAGTTATATGTCAGGGATATCGCCATGAGGCGCTTTGTCCATGAAGCACAGTGTGAGGTACACTACCAACCCGAGTGAGGCTATAAGTAAAATCTTAATAGTCTGTGTGGAATTGAACTAAAACTGGTAAAGTTTAGTGCCTTGTTTACATAAAACGATTTAAACTTGCCTTAATTATATTGTATATCTTATACTCAGGGTCGCCATCCTATTCTTATTTCGAAGACTTGACCTTATTTTGAAAGGCAAGGTCTTTAAAAAGTTTATTTTCCTTATTTCTAAGAAATGTCATTGATTTAGACTTGAGTCCTCAAGTCAAATCCCTACTACAAGTAAACCTGAGTTGTCATGAGATGTAAGTATTTTCTGTACACAAGCAGTTGCTCGAATAGATTGTTTCTGGCAAAAGACTAGCCTGCTAAAATGCCATGGCTCTTATTTCTATGGTGGACCTTCTTCCAGCGACTCATAACTTGCTTGATGGCGAAACTTGTGGATCTTCGTAGCACCCAGTGGTTTCATCCATTTCGATGTCACGAACGGCAAGTAAACATCGGCGGAACTTTTGCAAATGACCTAGCACCTAAAAAAATGAAATGTGGTATTCAATTTGGATAGAGTAAATACAGAACAGTCTGGAGATGGTGTTTTACTGAAATAAGACACCAGTATTGATTTTTTCCACATAATCAGACCTTGCACTGCCACACAACAGATAATGCTGGTAAAACACCTTAAACAGGATCAAGTGTAATTTCCCTTATTAACCTTGTATCAATCCCCTTCCTTTCTGTGTTTAATGGAAAATCAGCATTAACTTGTTGCAGATCTTTAATTCTGACAAGGTTTCAAGGTGGTCATCGAGTTTTCCAATGAAGTCTTCTTGTAGTTCTGTGTTTCACTGTAGTGTGACTGTAGCACATGGTTGTTCGTCATCACTCTGACAGTGTTGGTCCTTGTTACGAACATAGTTCTGCCAGTTTCTGAAGGTTTTTCTTTGTCGAACAAACCTACATAGTAAAGACAAAAAAAATTAAAATTATGTAATCTTATGAAAATTGGCAAATTTGGGCATCGAATTTTTGGAGTAACACAATTTTGTGCACTTTTACGGTGTGAAAAAGTACCTTGAATGCCAAATGGCAGTGAAAAGTCTATCATCTCTATCAAGTTGTTGCTGCTGTAATCTTCTCCTCATTTGAACATCTTCATCTGCACTTATTGTGGCTGTCCTCAGTGTGTGTCCACTACGAGTTGTGCCAGTAAAGTTTTGGTATCTAATTGCCTGGAGAAATGTTAAGAATTTCTGATTGAAGTTTTAATATTTACTATGGCACACAATACATAAACTGTTCAAATTTTACCTACTGCACAAAAGCAGCCTAAATTGTTTAACTTAATATTATTGAAATTTTACAAACAGAATTTATGGGCTAATACTTTTTGTCACATGATACAACATAAATTATTTTCCAGGCAATTTCCGACCAAGAAACCATGCCACAGAATTGTTTGGACTGACACAACTACAATTTAAAAAAGATAATAACGCAAATTTGCCTACCTGTAAAGTTTCACGTAGCACCTTGATGTTCCCCGATTTGTTGTCATTGAGAACATATTCTTCACAAGCATAGCAATATACATAGAGTTCATTGACATCAATCACTAATGGATGACCAGATTCCAAATAATGGTTTAATGCAGTGGTTCTTAACCGGTGGGAAATTTAATGTTTTTAGAGGGAAATTATGTGAGTTAGAAGTCACCAAACTTGGGCTTTTTTTATTAAATTAACCGTTGAAAGTTAATTTAATACAATATTTTCCGCAACAACATGTAAGATTAACTTCACCTAGTTTTGCAAGGCGCATAAAAATCCAACAATCGTTTGTTACGTCACAGACATTACTAAAAGTATCAATGACTTTGTTATTGTTCGCGAATAAATGCATTTGGTCTGTTGATTGTGATGCGATAAATGACTATTGCAAGCACATGACATATAAATAAGATTGCAGTATACCTTTAAGGTCCCGACAAAATCACTTCACAAAATTTTTTTGATTAAAGAATAATTTTTTGTTAATGTTGGGCACAAAACATTATTATAAAAATAACAGAGGGGGAAATTCGAACTTGGTGATTTACTTTAATGGGAAACCACACCAAAAAGGTTAAGAACCACTGGTTTAATGCATGTTCATGGATATATCTGTAGGTTATATACCATTTTATAAATATTCAAATGGTCATCCAAAACAGTCCACACATTATTTATTCATTTTTATCAGTTGTAAGGCAAGTGTTGCAGAGCCATCTTTGTGGGTTGACAACTGAATGACGTTCACCAATAGTCATGCGCAGTATGTGCTTGCAATTGCAAATGCTTAACTAAAACAAAATTTGCACAACCCATTAGTGCATGCTTATAGTTAAATTTAGGATTTTGATAAAACTCATCACATGACAATATTTTACAGCAGAGCTAGTAAAACCATTGAAAAATGGACTTTAAATTTACTGAACCATTTAAACCTTCAACACACCTCATACTCTGTGGAGAGTCTAAAACACGTGCATCTTGTAAGATATTGACTTGCTTGCTGATACACCATCCTGAAATAACACATTTGGTAACAAATCACTGTGTGTAATAAAAACGTTTTTGTAGAATGAACAAAAAGAGCATTTTCTGACTCGGACTTGAAAATATTTCAACAAATAAGAGATTTTAAAGTAAAATACTGTTATACACAAGAATTATTGAATCAATAATACATTATTCACTACAGAACTACAATTATTGATTGCTCGAACACATACATGTGAAAGATCAGTAGAGCGTTTCTGCTTCTGGTCAGCTTTCATCAAAGCTTCTGGACTCTTCCTGCCCATGTTTCCAAATGAAATTTGCGAACTCAATGAATTTGATTGTTTACCAGGTAACAAGCTATTTAAATTACAGAACCTATGGAATTCCTAACCTAACAAACACATAAAACATCCATACCAATTTAAACACACTTAGAAATTTATCGCACAGAGCGAATATAATTGGCTAAGTTGGCCACAAAATAACTTTAAAATAATGAACCATATTAAACTTAATTTTGTTTTTTAGCCATTTAACCCCTTTTAACAAACTCGAAACATGGTGATTCATTTGCAGTTGTTTTTTTCTTTATTTTGTCGAAACACAGTATTTTTTAAAATCTCTGGTTATATAATGTATAAAGTTAGATCTCCAAGTAGACATTGACAATTACAAATATGTGCACACAATTCAAAGGTGCAATTAAATACAACACCTCAAACACCAATAACAACAACCAAATACTTGTGTTAATCTTGGTTATCTTTAAATCTTGGGTTTCCAATCGTTAAATGTTTGTGGCTGTCTGCCAAAAAAATAAAACAAAAAACATCAACAATTTTTTGTGTAAATATGGCAGAATCAGTTTAAATGGGTAAAAAGACATTACCACTCGTAACATTGTCCTGAAGCTAGGAAATTCTAGATGCACTATTTTTTTGAGCAGCTTTAAACGTGTTGGTCTTCATGTGTACAAAACGTTTTTTTGTTTGGAAACTCAGATAATCTCCTCTTTTTGCACATAACATTACATATTGTTAAATATTCAG